>NC_045547.1:29662234-30001234 GCF_009769535.1 Thamnophis elegans | reverse complement strand
TGTATTTTCGTAATATGCATGCAGATCCAAGCAGTGCGGCTTTTTGCATTTGACTGATGGTGATTTTGTCAATTTTTAACTGTTTTAAATGTAATTCCAGTGCTTTTGGAATAGCACCCAGTGTGCCAATTACCACTGGAATTACCACTGCTGGTTTGTGCCATAATCGTGGTAATTCCAGTGGTAATTGGCACACTGGATGCTATTATTAGTTCTATTATTATTATTATCATCATCATCATCATCATTATCCTTTATGTATAATCCAAAGGGATTGCTAATCTTCCTTACATGGGTGCCATTCAATATTCATATAAAATTATACTCAACATAACACTACACATTGTATACATTAGTAACAATATCAGTTATTTATTTAAGCTATATCTATTATCAATAAATTTCACTAAGTTTAGCTAGTTTTAAATTATATTCTTCCATCTATTAACCTGTATCTTTCCAATAGCAAAACAGTCTCATATCTTCTGCCATTTGTGGTGCCAGTCCTCTAATCATCTTCTTGGTCAGCTTTGTATAGACTTCTCTGAGCAACTCCTTGCTTATAAGATCACTCATATAATCTTGATGCCCTCTTTCTGTTTCCTTATTCATCTTATCTTTGATTGTCAGCAGTGTTATCAATGCTTTTGTTAATAGAGTTTCTCTGTTTAAATCCATAGTTTCTTTAGTTTCTTCTTCTTCTTTATCTTGCCCTCTGGAATAGATTTCCTCTCCATTTAATTCCTCTTTCAGTATTCCATTCTTTCCATTTTCAGAGACAAACCAATCACCATAAATATCAGCAGGTTCAATCTCTTTATATTCATTTTCCACTTCAATTTTTTGAGTTTCAATCACCCCGTTTTCCATTTGATAGACATCCTCAATTTTTTAATCATATTTTATTGTTATGTGCTCTAAGTATTCCAGTTTTTTCTCTATTCTTTCATATGTATTTGCTAATTTCTGTATTTCTGAAAGTATCTTTTGCAAATTTGAGAGTTCTATTTTCTTTTGAAATTGTGCCATTCTAACAAACACAGCTGCTCTAGCTTGGAAGGTTAATAAAATTAAAGCATAGATTCACAAAGAACGTTGTTTTCACTTTTCTCTGATTAGAAATCTGTGTGCTTCCCTTCTTATCACTCTCTGTACCCAAGCAGTAAAACCTTGCAGTGCCAAGTCAAAACAATCCGTGGAGGGAAAAAAAGTGTTCCATTTTCAATAGACAAAATTCCAATCAACAAATCCTCCCAGCCTCCAAGCAGCAGTAATACTGTTGAAAATCTAATTTCCTTTTGTATCTTTTTTGTATTTCAAGTTAGAAGAAAGAGTCCAATCTTTAAATGAATTAGGAAAATACCCACAGCAATGAAAGAGGAAAACTTTAGTCCATAGGTTACAGAGAACAATAAAAGAAAAAGTAGAAGAAAATTTAATCCATCTGTTTCAAAAGGCTTGCATAAATTCCATCCATGAAGATAGCATTTAAAAAGTAAGATAACCACCGTCCAAAACCATTCCAAATTTAATTCCGCTGCTTGATTCTTCTATTCTCCAATTTAGATTAATTTTAAGTTTTTATAGACAGTCTCTTTTAAAACAGTAAAAGTTCCTCACCAGCTGGAAAAACTTTCTCTTTCCGTATTCTTCTGTTTTGGAGCCGCCCCGACTTTGTCAGCCTTGGCTGGATTTTTGTCACTGGCTTGAAGAACTTCTCTTGCTTCTTTCAGGGATTTTGCGATATTCCTGAGGTCAGCAAGACATATTCTTCCTGTTCACCATCTCTTCGGGATGGTTTAGGTCCATTTGGACCACCCAGTGGCAAAAGTATTGGCTGCGGTCTCAGAGCATCGAGACCGCATGTCCATCTTGTCATGACATTGGCTCCTCCCACCATGCAGTTTTCTTACCAAACAGTTTGTTGTTTTTTCTACCAGGATATTCTCCCAGTGTGTATTTTCAATTGGTGCAGAGTATGGCGGTGCCAGCAATTCTTGGAGTCCCTAGGATGACCCATGTTACACCACAGTGCAAGCTTCACTGGCTGCTGGTGTGCTACAATTCAAGGTGTTGGATATTACTTTTAAAGGCCTGCATGGCATGAATCCATGCTATTTGAAAAACTATCTTACCTCACTGGAACTGGCCTGCCCTATTCACGCCAGCATAGGAGGTATTCTATAAGCCCCTTCGGTTAAGGAATTCTGGCTGGTGGAGTCCAGGAAAAGGGCCTTCTCTGCTGTGGCTCCTATCCTTTGGAACGTCCTAGCCCCTAAGTTGAGATTGGCTCCCACCTATCTGACCTTCTGCAAGAGCCTGAAGTCCTGGCTCTGCCAGATGGCTTGGGGCCCAAACGGAGGGGCATTGGTTGTTGAATTAAAAGACCCCCCCCAGCATCCTGTTCCCTCCCTCCCCATCTTTGAAATTACAATTCTATCTTGATTGGGATTTCTATTTTAATTGTTTTAGAGACATTTGTCAGGATTTTAATGGTTTAATTATGAGCTGTGGTGGTGCAGTGGTTAGAGTGCAGCTCTGCAGGCTACTTCTGCTGATCACTGGCAGCCAGCAATTTGGCAGTTCGAATCTCATCAGGCTCAAGACTGACTCAGCCTTCCATCCTTCCGAGGTCAGTAAAATGAGGACCCAGATTGTTGGGGGCAATATGTAAACTGCTTAGAGAGGGCTGTAAAGCACTGTGAAGCAGTATAAGTTTAAGTGCTATTGCTGGAAGTTCCCAGAGTCATTTCATTAAGAGATGGGTAGCAAATAAATTCACTAAATAAATAAATAATAATATAATATTTAAAAAAAATTGCAGTCTTCCCAATTTTTTCCTAGTTGATTTCCTAGTTGTCTTCCCTTCCAGTGCAAACCACATCTGACCATGCTTACCTTCTGAACCCAGCCAAGGTTGACCAGAATTGCCACCTGCCCCTACCCTCAATGGTACTGCCACCATCATGCTATTTGTTATTATCAGCCAAATATTACAAAAGCTGTAGTTAAATACATCCCAGTACATCTGGTTGAGGAAAGCTAACGTCTTCTTCCCTCTTCCTGATTTCAATAATGAAGGAGCTCTGGCCAGATGTGCTTATAGTTAATCTAATCCTTTCAAGCAGTTAGGACTTTGTGACTATGTTCAGTGTTTCCATAAGTGTAATTGCTTGCTGGATTATTGAAATTATAATGTCACATCTGCAGAGCATCAGGATAGGAAAGCTATTTTACAAACAAACTCTTCAAACATGGAAACAATCCTGCATAGATACTGCTTTGGTGAACCAAAGTCTATACAATAATACTACACACTGAGTGGCATGTATTTGAACCCACATGCATCTGTTTTTGCTCAATAGCCAACATTTTAAAGTGCCAGATATTTGAAATGTTACTAGCACTTGCACATTATTAATGTACTGGTTTAATGAAATGCTTCTTTATACACTTTTCTCAGTGGAAAATGTTCTCTCCCCCATTGTGCTGACTTAACTATATCCAGAAATCTCTTCAAATGTCTCCTTTGTTTTCTATGTTGTAGCTCACCTTGGAAAGGCCAGAAAGGCAGAGCAGGAGTAGCTACTGAACTACTAAGCGGTGTCCCAGCTCTGTGTGTGTCCCCCCACTCTTTTTTTGGCTCTATTTGTTCATTCAGGGTTACTCTTATCTGCTAGGTTTAGAAGCTGGCAAATATTCAAAAAACCAAAAACTGAGTAGCTTCAGTTGGAATTTATGGCACATACTAACTGCTTTTTAAGAGGAATGTGACTGGGTTGCAAAGAAGCAATCCAGTGTTTTAATAGCCTGCAATCTTAGCCTATACACAGAAAGGGAAGAAAGTAATGGTCCCCTGTGCTGATGGAAACACGAAATATCAGAACATAATGAAAGGATTGCATACATATAGGTGATAGGAGTAATTGGGATATCTTGCTGGATTTCATCCCCATGCATATTTGGGGATGGGGGCTCTGTGACCCAATGCCATCCCTAGGAGGTAGAACAGAACAGGAACTGACTCCCAGAAAAGATAGAACTATACTTTATTGAGATCATCTATACCAGTGGTCTCCAACCTTGGCAACTTTTAAGACTTGTGGACTTCAACTCCCAGAGTTCCTCAGCCAGCAAAGCTCTGAGAGTTGAAGTCCACAGGTCTTAAAGTTGCCAAGGTTGGAGACCACTGATCTATACTAATAGAAGTATAGATGCCTGAGTTTTCCCTACCCTCTCTCGTCTATGGAGATTCTCAATCATCCAGGTCATGGTTGCTCCAAGTGTGCTTTTTCAAGAGGCAACTGGACATTCTGGTTTTTCTTTGAAGATGCTTCGCTTCTCATCCAGGGTGAAGAAGCTTCTTGGATGAGAAGTGAAATGTCTTCAAAGAAAAAACAGGAAGTCCAGCTGCCTCTTGAAAAATCACCTTTGGGACTACCCTTTCTCTTATATTCCAGGAAGTCAAAGGGGTGCCAATCTAAATGTTTTTCTAATACTCTCCCAGCTCTTGGGCATAACACCTGCTTCTGTACCTGTTGTTGTTCTAAAGGTGTTTGGATGTCTTCTCCAAGTAATGTCCATGGTTCCCTACACCCAATCAAGTAACACATTTTTGCAGGACATGTCACAAAGAGGGAGATGTAGGTAGCATCCCTTGTGTCCCTTGTCAGTAATGATGTCACAGGTCCTCCTTTCGTCTGATGAGTATAAGGGAAACAACAAGGCTAAATATATGAACCTCTACAATGGCAGGATAGATAACCAATCTATTACATGGATCAAAGCAAAGCTGTTCTAGTTGGATCCTGCTTAACAGTATCAGACTTGCATTTAGTGAAAAGTACCCAAAACTATCCATTTTATTTGCTAGAAGGGAGATTAAAATTTGCCCATGCTGGTAGGAAAAGCTATGATTTATTTTGTGTCCTTCTCTAAACAATCCATGAGAATTGTGACTTTTCTCCATCTCATTTCAGTTACCCTTCCATCACCCTCCTTCCACTGGGGCCTAGCAGATCTCACTAATAATCAACCTGAAAATGCTGATAGGAGATGGGGGTGGAGAAGAAAGAAAGAAAAGAACAGAGGAACGTACTTGTAGGTGAAATCTGCTCCAAAGCTGTAACAGGCCAAGCAGAATATTATTTTCGGTTTCTCGACACAATCTCTTTTCACAAATACAACTTTCAGAAACTCAAAAGCATTGTTTTCTTTTGGATTTGCTGCCCTATTGCCAGCAGCCACCTCAGTCTGTTTTTGCTAAAAAACTTTGGCTTCTGCCAAAAGCCAAGCTTTATGTGCCTCCTTATCATCCATCTTTGGTTTTGCTCCTCCTTTTCTTCTTTTTCCTGCCAACCAGCCTATGTTGCTACTGCAGGGACTCTCCCAAATTCTCCTCCCCGGGAGCAACATAATCAAGAAAAGTTCTTCCCATTCTTTTGGATTTATCAGGAACCCAAAATGTAGTTATTCTTTTGTTTAAGGAAAGTTTATGTACAACTATAGATAAACAATGGCTGCATTGGCATCTATCTGTCTGTCTGTCTGTCTGTCTCTCTCTCCATCCATCTTTCAATTTAATTAATTTATTTGATTTAGGTGCTGCCTGACTCCAGAATTACCCTTCCTTCCTTCCTTCTCATAAGATTGTTTACTTCACCACTGAATCTAATGCTATTTACTTCCAGAGACTCTAAATAGCACTTATTGTTTTACATTTCTTTTATTGCTTTTGCCAGTGTCCAAACAGATCTTGTCCAATTCAAATCCCCCTCCCACCAGATGTACCAAACAATGATCTTTATCATGCCTACTTAACCCAGCGACAGATGAAGGGGAAAAAACATAACACATATGGAGGGTGAATTGGGCAAAGTTATCTTAATTTCTCCAAGTTAAAAAGCATTATTGAACAACAAGTTTGTTTTGTTCCTGTCTTGCCTTGATATAAGAACCCTAAAACAATTAGGAGTAAAATTAGAAAATATGATCAGCGTTTTTTGTTTTAGGAAATTCCTGTCTGTTATCCAGACCATCATAGTTACACAAAACATGAGCAGCCTGTTAGCACCAGAATGCATTTCAGTGAACAAGTTCAAAGGCTCAACCAGAAACACTACTTTGAAAAAAGAGTTCCAGCAAACAAATGAACAAAAATGGAACGAAAAGGTCCAGATGGCCCTGGACTATCATATCTGCAATCCAAGCCACCCCCGAAGGCCGGAATATAAAAAGTGGAACGAGCTAACTCTGGATACTCTGAAAAAGGAACTAATCCTGCTGTATTCCAATTTTGAGTTGAAATCCAGAATATTTGCTGAAAGGATTGCTTTCTTGCTAATTTTCCCTAGCAAGTCAGCAATTAAAACGCAAGCTATTTAGTCAGACACTAAATTAAAAAGCTATCTAGAAGTGGAACTACCAACATCTGGAAGATCTCTAGTTGCTTCCAGGCCTAAGAAATTAGACTCATAAGCCACAGTAGAAACATGAGAGGTTTCTCCGAGTGTATATATGAACATTCGTATATGTTTGTGTGTGTGTGTGCGTGCGCACGCGTGTGTGTATGTGTGTGTCTGTATGGATCACATGAAATGCTTTCACACACCCCCCCCCCAGACAGGCTCTTGTTGGAGTCTGGCATCTTAAAGTACTACTGTACTTAGTTCTATTCACATGATCACAGTTAAAAGAAATCCTGTTTCATGCCTGAAAAAGTTAAGGAGTCCTATTCCTTCAAGCGTATGATATAAAATCCCACCAATTTTACACACACACACACACACACACACACACACACACACACCACAATTTCTACCTCAGCAGTTACTCTTTTTTTTTCTTGGCTGCTCCACATGGTACATCTCTCTTGGACTCAAACCATTTCTCCCTCTTACTACCTTTTCTTTGCTCCTCATTCTCCTACCCTTCCTCTCCTTCTCTTTCTCCATTCCGTTTCTTACAATTCCTCAGGGCTCCAAACACCCCACCCAGATGGAGTGAATTAGGTCTCCTATAATTCCCAAGTCAAAATAGTGAAGGCATAAAGGTAGGTAGGTAGGCAGGCATATATGTGACTGTTTGCCTCTTCCCCTTAATTTCCTTGTCCAATCTCCATCACCATCATTACTTTCATCTCTTTCAATGTCTTCTTCAACCTTTCCAGCTCTACCCCATAATTTATTTTCCCTCTTCTCCCTTTCCCACACTCCGACATTCTAAAATTTACTTGCTGAGTGTGCAAAAATTTTAAATTCTAATATTTAGGATTTACCTGTCCTGGAAGGGGTGGAAACCGCAGAGATTGCCGCCTTTCTGAGTTTTCTTAAGTCTTTTTTTTTTCCCCCACCGAAGAAAACTTGCCGGAGAGAAAACAGAAGTTCTGAAAACTCTCTTTTACCAACGCAGCCAGCGGAGGGGCTCTTAATGCCAGTGACGTTCAAAGTCTCTCAACCGTAGCCTCCCCTCTTCTCGTCGCCGTCCCTTCACCGCGGACATAAAGAAGCAGAGTCAAGCGACGGACACGGGAGAGGGATTTGGAAAGAGGGTGGGTGGAGTTTCAGCTCCGATTGACCAATCCCGAGCCGACAGAGAATGAAGTTTGGCGAAGACGGAATGGCTTTCAAAAAATCCAGCCGAGGGAAATTCAGAAACTCGTGATCTTTCATCTTTTCCCCTTCTCCACCCCCTCTCTTTCCGAATGAGAGCGTCCTTCTTTGAAGAGGCTGCGGTTTGGAATATTTTCCTTCCAGGAACAGGATGGAAGGGTGGCATTTTCAGCTTCTCCCCCCGTTTATCAGGAAAAAAAATGTTGGGTTTATTAGAAGTTGGTTGACAGCTTCCCTCCACACCGTCTCTCTCTCCCCCCCCAAATACAACTAACACAGCGAGTAAGTGAGTACAAGATTTAAACAGTAACAGTTGGAAGGGACCTTGGAGGTCATCTAGTCCAACCCCCTCCTCACGCAGGAGACCTGTACTAGGGATTCGAACCGCCGACCTGCCGACCTGTACGTTGCAGCTTCATCTCCCCTCTTCTTGCAGTGCCAAATATGGATCAGGAAGGGACGTCTTTATTCCCTTCCTGTATTCCCCGCGTACATTTTGTTTACCCTGAAACAGAAGAGTCCCGTTGTACTCAGTGCGATTCTAAACTCACAATATAGTACGGGACAGCTGTCGGTGGGTTTTCAGATGCTGCTGAACTACAGCTCCCAGGAGTCCCATCCAATATGGCCAAGGAGTAGGGAGTGTAGGTATTGTAGTTTAGCAATATCTCAAGTTACAATGCTCCATCCTGATTTAAGGAGCTGTATTTAACATAGCACGTAAGCAGAGTCTCCGGACTGAGTTAGACTAGAAGATCTCCAAGGTCTCTTCCAATTCTGTTATTTTGCTAGAAGTGTGTTTGTATGTGTGCATGCACTTCTCTGGGCCTACAGTTTCAGAACTGCCACTATTTAAATGGATGAATGTAAGATTGATATTTCATACTGCCCAACCTATTTCACAGAGCTACCAGTTAGTGAGGCTGTGATAGTTATTGCAGGAAGCTAAAATGGATAAATAAGAAACTTTGCTAACACATGGCTAGGAAATTTTTATAAAGATATACGATGAGATTGTATATAGTATATATCACTGAAAGGCAAAGATTTCATTGTGTCAAACATGACTTCTGGTGATTACATGGCTGTACCAGTGAAGTTTTTGTGCGGTCAGGATTGAAAAGTTAGCTATAAATTTCTTCCAGATTATTTTTCAATTTCTTAGTATAGCCTATAGCCTTGCAGTTGTTTGATAATCTCTTATGCAAACATTAACCTGATCCAACCCAACTTGTATTCCGAGATCAACAGAAGTGAGCAATGTGTTGCAATTGCCTTATTTATTTATTTTTTGCTTTTCTGGATACACTTGTTTCCAATGTCACCGATATATAGCATTAAAATATTTCTTTAAAATATCTACAAACACACATTCACTGTTCCATCGAGTTGCTGCAGAAGTCCACTTTTGGGGTGTTCTTTGATTTTCTCCCTCCCTCCCTCCTCGAATCCTTAAGATGATTATGTTTAAAACATAATATTTTCATGAGCTGTTCTGGTTGAACTCTTCCTTTGTTACTCAATGGGTGGTTGATCAATTCAAATAAATGACTGTGCCTATTACCCAAACAGTAGCATTGAGGAAGGATGGTGGCTCAGTATATTGCACGGTAAGACCAAGATGAACCAAGAAATGATTGATTAAAAATGGAGCTATAGTGAGTTGGGCATTCTGAAAATGTAGACTGGAGTTACACCCCCTGCAAGGGAATTTCCATTCACCCTTAAAGCAGCAACTTTACAGCCTGAAGCTTATTGCTAAACAAGCCACTACTGCCTTTCACTTGAGTGGTTTTCTACAGCTTTATATCTGTAGTCATGCTACATACTTAAGCAAGTCACTGCTTTTCATCTTGTATGTTGTATAAGACTAGCATATTTGGTTAGTTGATGGTTTTATATACTGTATTTGCAAGCTCAGAAAACATGTTAATTCAGTGGTTGACTTCATAGGACATGAATGCTGTCTCTGTTTCAGCTGTGCCCATTTCTGGAGAAACTGGCCTGCCTAATCGCTTCCAGGACAGGTTAATACAAAGTGTTCTAGATGGCAGTGTTTTTAATGATAGCTCCAAAACTGCTATTCAGAAGGCAGTTATTAGAGTTCTGGCTGGAGCCTGGGACAGATTTATATATGATTCTAATTTATATATGCTTTGTTTCATTCTGATTTTATGAATAAGACATAGTTGAGTAGTTAATGCAATCATATTGGCTAGGTTCATACAACATGATGAGCCTAAATAAACCATAGGCACTAAAAAAAAAAGATATCTGGTAACAGCTAGGTTTACACATGGTGAGATTTCGTACATGTATACATACATACATATCAGTGGTGAAATTCATTTTTTTAACTACCAGTTCTGTGGGCGTGGCTTGGTGCGTGTGGCAGGAGAAAGATATTGCAAAATCTCCATTCCCACCCTACTCTGGGACCAGCCAGAGGTGGCATTTGCCAGTTCTCCGAACTACTCAAAATTTCCACTATTGGTTCTCCAGAACCTGTCAGAATGTGCTGGATTTCACCCAGTGGTGGGTTTCAATTTTTTTTAGAACTTCTTCTGTAGGTGTGGTCTGCTTTGTGGGAGTGGCTTGCCGGCCATGTGACTGGGTGGGAGTGACTTGCCGGCCATGTGACCGGGTGGGAATGGCCAACTTGTAAAATGCAGTGAAACTCACTTAACAACGCTCTTGCTTAGCCACCAAAATGTTGGTTCAGAACTCTGGCATTTGAAGCATGCAAGTTTTAAAGCTGTCAAGTTACAAGATCTTTGCACCCCTAACCCTTTAGAAAAAAACCCCCAGGGGTGTTCAAACTTGACAGCTTTAAGACTTGTGGACTTCAACTCCCAGAATTCCTCCTCTTGCTCTTCATCTTGATGATGTGGGGACAGACGGAGGGAGGGAGCTGGAACCAGTCCTAAACAGCACAGTAATTTGTGGAACCTCTTCTATAGAAGAGGTTAGAACTGGCAGGAACTCACCCATGATTTCACCCCTACATACATACATAATATATACATATTATTGGTGTGCTGGATGTTTAGCATATTATGTGAACCAGCCACTTGTGACTGTTTCAGTAAATTATGATTAAACATACCATGGCTTAATAAGATAATATGAATTACCTTGCAGCAAACCCTTACAGGACATATTTGATTAATAGGTTTTCAGTACAATCCAATCACAAACCCAAGTTACCTTGTACATTTTTATCAAAACAGCGGATGCGAATATATTACTGTGGTATGCTCATATTATTCACAATGCCCAGGGCTGTGTTTCTCAACCTTGACAGCATGTTAGCTGGGGAATTCTGGGACTTGAAATCCACACATCTTAAAGTTGCCAAGGTTGAGAAATAGACTGGGCTAGGGCTTGGTGAATGTTTGGAGTTTATTAATGTATTTCAAAGTTTTTTTAAAAAACACCTGAAAATATGACAAGGAAATCAAAATGCATACACCGTCCAAGTTAAATACATTTAAGACATAACTATTACTTCATCACATGTATACTTATTGTAATTTAATTTTGTGATGTCATGCACTCTTCAACAATATAACTTTCACTGGAACTCAGGGGTGTCAAACTCGATTTCATTGAGGGCCGCATCAGGGTTGTGTTTGACCACTCATTGAGGCTCCGTTTTCAGCCATGATGGCAGAGGTGGGTTCCTACCAGTTTGCACCAGTTCGGTAGAACTGGTTCGTCAAATCTACTGAACCGGTTAGAAGAAGTTCCACCAGTGGACCCAGAAAGCAGGCCACACCTACAGAAGAGCTTCCAAAATTTTTTGAAACCCACCACACACACACACACACACACACACACACACACACACACAGACTCACAGAGAGAGAAAGAGAAAGAAAGGAAGAAATAAAAAAAGAAAAAAAGAAAAAAAGAAAAAAAAGTGAGAGATGAAAGAAAAAAGGAAAAAGGGATAGAGAGACAAAAGGAAGGAAAAAGAGAGAGAGAGAGAGAGAGAACACATGGCCGGCAAGCCACTCCCACCAGGTCACATGGCCATCAAGCCACTCCTACAAAGGAGGCCACACCCACAGAGTAGGTTCGAAAATGTTTTGAAACTCACCACTGCATGATGGGCTCCTGCAGCCCTATGCCAGTGAAAATGGAGCCTAGGAGGGCAGCATGCAGCCCTCCCGAGCTTTGTTTTTGCTGGCAGAGGCACCGTGGGCCAGTCCTTCCCTGTTTCCAGGGCGGATCCGTGGGCCAGATCTAAGTACTCTGTGGGCCAGATGCTACCCTTGCTGTAACTCATTGAAAATATAAGTGCAGGAAATCCAGGGGTGAAATCCAGCAGGTTCTGGAGAACCAGTAGCGGAAATTTTGCATAGTTCAGAGAACTGTCAAATGCCACCTCTGGCTGGCCCCAGATTGGGGTGGAGATTTTGCACTCTCCTTCCCCTGCCATGCCCACCAAGCCATGCCCACCAAGCCACACCACGCCTACCAAGCCACGCCCACGGAACTGGTAGTAAAAAAAATTGAATTCCACCACTGAGGAAATCTCTTTATAATCCTAACATTTTGGACTATTACTGAAGTGAGAACCTATGAAGATAAATGCACCAAGTATCTACAAGGGTCTTAATGTGGCCCAGTATCACCAAACTCCCATACTTTGATTCACGAGATACAGTTTGTCCCAGTCTTCAGACTGAAGTTCTATTGTTCCTGTTTGGATACTGGCAGTTCTTGCACAGTGGAAGAGTTTGCTAATCTTTTAAACCAGAGCAAACATACCTGAATACTCTTTCTGAAGTTTTCATAAAACTGGGCGAAATACTTTCCTCCTATAACAATGAGGCTCAGTTAAGATGACCTTGTTTTTCAAATTAATGATTCTGCTGTGTGGTTGACACTGTATTCCTACCAGAAGACTAGGAAGCAGTGGTGTCACACCCTTTTTCATCTGATAAGGCTATAACAAGAAGTATTCTGTTTATAAAGGAAGTTCTTGATTGCTATTGAAATATATTTACATAGACTATCAAATAGATGTGGTGGCTCAGTAGCTAGGACGCTGAGTTTGTCAATGAGAAAGGTTGGCAGTGCAGCGGTTCGAATCCCTAGTGCCACGTATCGAAGTAAGTTCTTGTTACTTGTCCCAGCTTCTGCCACCCTAGCAGTTCGAAAGCATGTAAAAATGCAAGTAGAAAAATAAGAATCACCTTTGATGGGAAAATAACAGCATTCCATGCGCCTTTGACGTTTAGTCACATGACCATGGAGTCGTCTTCAGACAGCGCTGGTTCTTCGGCTTTGAAACAGAGATGAGCACCACCCTCTAGAGTCGGGAATGACTATCACATATATGCGAGGGGAAGCTTTACATAGACTGCCATGTAATTTGACATTTTCACTATTGTAGTCAGAAAAGATGAAGAAGGGTGGGAAATAATCTTAAAGGTTGCTCAAAGTCTCTACTGAAAAGTCTTAAGGAATTTTGCCATAGCCTTTTCCGGAAAGTAACATAGAGCCTGTTTAAAAGGAAATACTGTAAGGAAGAAACACCTATGAACCCTGGGAACAATAATATGATGATGATGATACCAAGGCTTCAGGCTTCAAAGACCTATATTTATGAAAATCGTAACAGCTAACAGTCAGGGTGGGGCACAGAATTACTATAAAGTACAAAACTTGTTCAACGGAGGAATTTATCTGCAGCATCAAAGCCCAGAATTCTGTAACAAAGAAGAAGGAGAAGGAGAAGGAGAAGGAGAGGAAGAGGAGGAGGAGGAAGAAAAAGAAGAAGAAGAAGAAGAAGAAGAAGAAGAAGAAGAAGAAGAAGAAGAAGAAGAAGAAGAAGAAGAAGAAGAAGAAGAAGAAGAGGAGAAAGAATGAAAAAGGAACAGACCTGATTCCATTCCCCCCACACAGACCTTCTTCCATCCCAGCAGCCTAACTGAGAAGGCAAAGAATTTAGAATCCCTTGGTGGACCATTCCAAGATTTAAATTCCACCCACCCTGTGGCAGCACTGCAATCAGTGACTGATTAAAGAGGGGGAATGTGAAAAAGAAAATGCCACTATCAAAACTTTCCTAGCTGATTTTTCTGCGATTCCGTTCTTTCTCTCACTCTACCATTGGGAAAAAATGAAAGAACCAGAGGGCTCAAGAACATATTAACACATCACACTTCAAAACAACAACAGTGCAATGTGTAAATCTAATAACTCTTTTTCTGGTTTCTCTATGAACTAGAATAGCAGTCCCCAACCTTTGCAGCTTGGCGGGGCCGGAAGGTAGAAGGGAACCGGACCACATGAGTGGTGGACTGGCACATAGGCACACATACAGCTTAACTTGCGTAAGTTGAGCTGTGCACACACACACACCAGCCTGCCACTAGTAGCATCAGTTAAGCCGTATGCATGCACGCTGTCCTGCTCCTACAGCAGCCTAGTTCTAAATAGGCCATGGCCTGATAGTGGGTTGTGGCCGAGGGGTTTAGCATTCCTGAACTAGAAAGAGTGCAGAGAAGAGCAACAAAGATGATTAGGGAACTGGAAGCTAAAACATATGAAGAATAGGGGTGACATGATAGCAGTGTTCTCGTATCTAATGGGCTACTACAAAGAAGAGGGGGTCAACCTATTGTCCAAAGTACTTGAGGGTAGGACAAGAAGCAACATATGGAAACTTAATCATGGAGAGAAGCAACCCAGAACTAGGGAGAAATTTTCTGATAGTTACAATAATTAATTAGTGGAACAACATGCCTCCAGAAGTTGGGGATGCTCCAACACTGGAAGTTTTTAAGAAGATGTTGGATAACCATTTGTTTGAAGTGGTGTAGGGTTTCCTGAATTAGCAGCGGGTTGGACTAGAAGACCTCCAAGGTCCCTTCCAACTCTGTTTTTCTGTTCTGATATTGTTCTATAACTTCTGAGGCATTTTAGTCACATTCTATGGGGAATCTTACAAGTGCCATTAAATAATGTAGTGCAGTGGTCCCCAACCCCCGGTCCGCGGACCGGTGCCGGGCCGTGGAGTACCTGGCACCGGGCCGCGCAGCGGCCGGGGGCCATGATCGCTGCAGCGGCCGGGGGCCATATTTGCAACTTTGTAGTCCTCATGAACGCGCTCTTTCTCTGCCCCCCCGCCGCCCCAGATGTGCGGGGCTGGGGGGGTGAGGGGTGGCCCGATCTCCCCCCCTGCCCTCTTGCTCTGCTCGCCCCGGGAGGGAGGGGGCGGTGGCAGCGGCCTCGGCCCGAACTTGGGATGCTGCTGGCGGAGGCTGCCTGGGAGGCGAAACTTTGTCCGCGGACTCGCCCGGCCCGCCTGCCCCGTGGAATGACGAGGGGGGGGCAGGAGGGGGTGGCGGTGCTGCATTTTCCTCCCAAGGAGAAACTAAGGTTGCGGGGGAGAGGGGCGCAGCGCGGCCATTTCGGGGGAATTTGGGGAGCTTCGCCGTTCCAAGAGGCGCTTCGCGCGCAGCCCTACCCAGGTGGGAGATGTTTTCTTCCGCCGAGGCGGGGAGGGGAGGCTTTACGTAAGACTCGCGGCGCAGCTCTGCCCCCCCTCCTGGAGTGTCACCTGCCTCCCGCCCCTCCCCCCCCGCCGCTCCGCCGAAGCGCTTTTTGCGTCAGGCCGGCGGGGCTCTCGGGGGCCCTTCGGCCGCAGCCCGCCTTCTCCCCCTCTTCCCTTCATGGAGCGCAGCGCGGAGGCCGGCGGGGCTCTCGGGGGCCCTTCGGCCAGCCGCCCGCCCGCCCGAAGTAGGACACGGCACCATCTTTTTCCCCCGCCGAACTGCAGCGAGGAAAAAGGGCTGCCCGAGCGAGCGGATCGCGGGGTCGGTTCCCCCTCCCTTCCCCCGGCGGCCGAGGAGGAGGAGGCGGGGCGGCCTCGCGGGCTGTCGGCCTTGGCGTGAAGGAAGCGCCCCCCCCCACCCTGTGGAACGCGCGCCCAGGATGGCCGCCTTCCCACCCGCCGGTCCGGAAGGCCGAGGGAGGCTCGTCTGACTGGTCCGCGGCGATAAAAAGGTTGGGGACCACTGATGTAGTGCACCAAGTACTATAACAGAAACTCCAGAGCCTCATGCATCTCTCACATTTTTTTGGATGCAACCCCAAGAAACCGTCAGAAGCCCAGCCCAAATGGTAATTGCTAATGTGATAAGAAGTGGAAACTCATAAATGCTAAGCTGAAGAGGATCATTTAAATACAATTGTATATACACATTAACAGAATTTCTATCCAGGGTACGTCTTTCAGATGCTGATCTTATCCAGCAAAGGTTGCATACTCCTGCACAAAGGCTTGCCTACATTCATCTTTCTTGTTGAAATGATATACTTCCTTTTTTATGCTACTGCTTACCTCATTCATAAGGTAAGGCAGTCGAGCCATGGTCATCCTTCACTTACAGCTCTCCTATGTTTTCATATCATTTCTTCTCTTTTATTGTAATGTTAGTTACTAGGCAAAAATATATTAAAGCGAATGGAAGGAAAAGCTAAAGAACGGCTTTTGATTAATGGTTGTGGAAGCCCTCTGTCTAGAAGAATATTATTAGCCTTATTTCTGTCTAGAGAGAAAGAAGAAGAAAGATTGTACCTATTCAATTTCTGTACATTATGTTTAGAAATTCTGCTTGGAAGGACATAATATCCATTTTTACCAAAGAGTACATGAACATTTTTAAAATATTTTGTATTTTTTCTTCTCTCCATTAGTTGAATGAGTTGTAATTTAATCACAGCTGTACCTCTGAGCTTAGGGCAGTATGTGTTGTGTATGGAATCCTATAATGTTTATCATGACAGCGGTCTGTAGGCAAGGTTAAAGTAATTGCCCAAGCAAACAGAAAGATTTCCAAATAATGGGTGGATGCCATTAAGACATTTATCTAAGACGTTTGGGCTGTTGGAATGCATCTAATGATACACATCCTTATCTAGGCTTACCTATTCTGTACTACATAGCTTGTCCATAGACTTCAGCCATGATACTTCACCCTATTTTTTTGGCATCGTGGGTTTTGGAGGGATTTAAATTTAAATAAAAGTTAACTTTTAATAAACAGTGCTCATGGCCCCTTCGGTTGGTATGCCTGACTCATGTGGTTCCCCCTCCCCCCCCCACAGCTTTTTAATATGCAGTAAATAAATGGGATGCTAACATCCTTTTAAAAAGTCATCAGCTTCCATCATCATCATCTCTCCCTGCTCTTCCCCTCCTCTAAAAAGTGTCTGTGTTCCATGTAGGCCAGGGGTCTCAAACTGGCGGCCTGCGGGCCGGATATGTCACATGCAGACCACGCCCACCCCAACTCCGCGAATGGGGAAAATGTTGTGAAACGTCACGTGATGGAACGTGATGCAGTGAGTTTGACACCTGTGATATATTCATTTCTAGGAAATAAAAGTGGAGGATGGTTGCAATTCAATCTTTTGTATGGAGTGTATTCAGATTTACATATATAAACAGGCACAATAATGGGAAAGATGGGATGTAGACTCATGATTTCCTTTGGGGTAAATAGTTGTTTGTAATCAGCCATGGTCACCATTTTGTGATGGAAGCCATGGCATGCTCCCATATTTCCAAATATGTGCAACAGCCCTCAAATCTTAGGCTTTCCAGTTCTATAGCAGAACCTTTCTGCTGTTAAGTGAGACATTTGCTAAGTGAGTTTTGCCCCATTTTACAACCTTTCCTGCCACAGTGGTTAAGTGAATCACTGCAGTTGCTAACTTAATAAGCTGGTTGTTAAATGAATCTGGTTTTCCCATTGACTTTGCTTGTCAGAAAGTTGCAAAAGGTGGTTATGGGACTCTGGAGCACAGCAACCGTCGTAAATACGAATCAGTTGCCAAGCATGAGAATTTTGATAACATGACATATGGGGATACTGCAAAAGTTGTGACTGTGAAAAATAACCATAAGTCACTTTTTCAGCGCTGTTGTAACTTTGAACGACCACCAAATGAACTGTTGTAAGCAGGGGTGAGATCCTACCGGTTTAACAATCGGTTTGCTGTGCGTGTGTGTGCAGTTTACAAATAAATCATCTTCCGCATTACTGCTGGGGAGGAAAACAATCTGAAGCGTGCTAATCCACTCTGCCACACCTGTCAGCTGGGCTTCAGAAAAGGGAATATAGGTGAGTATAGCACAGAGGTGGGTCCAGCTGAAAGTCAGAACGAATCGGTTTGTTCCCAGCTGATAGTTGGAGCTTCCGTCTCACCCAAACCAGTAGAATCCCACCCCTGGTTGTAAGTCAAGGACTACCTGTATTGCTTGATGTAGCATCTGTCAAATATTAAAAGGTCTGGATACTTACAAAATCGAGTTAACAATTTACTTCATGGCAGACTTTTTGAGACTGGACGGGAATACTAATTTATTATTAACATGCAGGAGCACCACATTCCTTTATTTTTTATTTATAGGGGTGGGATTTTTCTGTCAAACCAATAGATCCGAGTGCAGCAGGCCATGATGTTGGTTTCTGCCTAAGAGCGGCTGATCATTCCCTTGAGCTCCAAGAAAGGAGAACCAACTTTTCATTCATCTTGTTAACTTACTATGTAATTCATCCGGTCATGGAGTTTCATTTCAACCTAGGCTTTCCACAAAAGCTGGCAATAATCCACAAAACTTTTGTCAAATGAGTACTTCCATCTCCTCATTGAAGGATCACATCCTGCTCCCCACAAAAAGACATCCCTCTTTTCGTTGTAGGGTGGAGGGGTCCAATTCCAAGAAAGCTGTAATCATCCTTGCTCAGGAATGCAGAACAAATCTTTTCCACATTGGCATCTGTTTTAGGAGGGATCTCCAGGGGGGGGGGCAGTGCTGCAGGCATTTATAACTCCCCTTTCTTCCCCACTACTCTCAGCATCTCATTATCCCAAGGCTGTAGAAATGGCCTTAGTTTCATGGACAAATGGACAGAATACACTTAAAACATTCTAGAGTAGCCAGGCCAACCTGAATTCCGATTCTACCTTTATCTTCTTAATTAAAACCCTTTAGTTAAATTCACTACTTAAAGAGGGAACTATGTTGGGTCAACACTGTGATATTGAGAAAGCAGGACAATGGCAAAGATGCCCTTCCCTGTACAGTCTTCTGGTGCCTTCCAAATATTACTCTCAGAAGTTGAAACCTTAACACATCTGAAGGATATAACATTAGAGCAGTTTGCATCAGCATATTGCAGAGCACAATGGTTCCATTCAAAAGGAGGCATTCTAGAATCTCAGTTTCCCTGAATAAATGAGAAGCTCAGCACTAAGGAGTCATATTTATACAGAATCCCTTCCCCACCCCAAATCATATCTAGATCAGAAGACAAAAATAACCCCATCCACCCCCAATCTGGCACACACAAATTGCCTATGTTGTTTTTACATGCATGTATAATTTTGAAAGCTGTGTTACAAGTGAAATGGAAAAACCAATGCAGTCCATCAGAATGGGAAAGACTAGAACCAGATGGCTAGGCATTTGCTGTGCAGGATGGCTACTGATGGTTACTGGAGAAATTTAATGACCATGGAGTCTCCTTTTCTCCTTTCTTGATATGTATTTTGTAATGTTAAAATTGGATTAGACAACCAGATAGCCAAGACCAAGAAGCCTTGTCAAATAGAGGTCCACCCTCTGTTACATGGAAGACATGGATATTCTGGCCTACAAATCAGCACATTATGCAAGGGTTATGGAAATATTGATAAGGCAGTTTGAAAGGATTGCATGAAATACAGAAACATGATGATCTTAGAGAAAAGTTGCTGATGAAAGTACTATGTATTGATGCACAAGTCTATGTCTGTTAATTAATAATTACTATACCTACCTAGGACTCACCTATTCAAAACCTAAAACTCTGGCTGTCAGATGCTAGAAACAATAATTGTAACAACCATTACATTTTAGAGTAAATCATAATATGGTTAGTTTGATGTTGGTATAAATGTGTTAAGTAAACCCAGCCAACTGTGACTTAGGTCAAATGACAGGTATTTAAAACAGCCCATAGATTAATATGGTACATAAGAAGATGTTAACATATGCTGGCTTCATCTGATGAGATTATTACAGATTGAGATGCAATGGAGCCATCACTCTGAAGCTTGCATCCAGATGAGAGATGCCAAGTTCTTATTACCCCACTGAACACACAGTCAGTAGTCATGTTGATTAGGAATGAAGAGAGTTGCAGTCTAACACCTTTGGATGACCAGATGGGATAGGCAACTACAGAAGGGAAAGGAAAAAGTCAACTGCATGTGTCTCATGGGAGCTCAAAATACAAAATATAAATTCAAACAGCTGGAAGGGAGACAAGTATGTCAACAGAATTCAAGACACTTGGACAAGATTTTCAGAATGGTTTCTCCAAAATCTCATTTAATTTTCCAGATGCTTTTCATCAGTCATTGGATATTAATGAGATAGGTATTCCAAATATTAGTTTTTCAGACTTGCAGAAAAACCTTGTTGATAGCAGTGGAATATTTGCTGATTGGCTTACTGTAATCTATTTGTTCTCACTTCCTTGTGGTTTATGTTAACGAGCTATTGGTGATTATGGCTTATGTGTGAAGTGGTGAGAGAGAAAGGGAAAAGTAACAGAGGGCAGAATTATTCAAGATAGCCCCAAAACTACCCACTTTGAAATAGTCAGATTGAGACCTGAAACTGGTAGAGGAGAGAAGACACAGTATTCAGACTTTTGAGATGGTGGATATATTTTGAACATTCAGAAATCATTATAGGCAGCATCAGAAGATATCTGCCATGGGTACACCTGGTTGTCTGGATATTTGCTTATCTAAGTTGCAAATAGCTAGACATCCACTAATGGGGTAGAATTAGAGTTTGTGTATTCTCTAATAGCCATCCTGATATTTGCAACTTGGATGTAGTATGCCTCCAGTACTTAAAAAAACTCATAATGAAAAAAACCCCTTGTCCATATTGCATTCATATACCATGGTTTGTTCACTTTTTGCTCAATATGATACACAAGCCAAACACTGTGATTAATAAATCATGGCTTAGAGTATTGTATAAACCCCAGCTATTATAGTTTTACTATAAATCAGTTAACTATTACTTAATCAAATGTGTGATCCCAACCATCTGCTTAGTGTCTGTAACAAATTATAGTGATGCCATAATGACCACCCACTTGCAATAACATCATTCCAGTGCTGCAATTAGGTGACACTTATGTAGGATGTGCATTCATTTGGTTCCCTCTGGCTGCCGTTGCCCATGTAAACAATATCCATCCTATGCAATGCGCACACCTAAAATGCATAGTTACAAAACAGCACTGGTAGTTCCAGTCATCACTGTGCTTTGCCTGCATTCTGTCTTCAGCCCAACTTCCATCCCTATTTTTAGATAGCAGTAATGGGAGAAATGTCCTATTTCTGTGATGGCGAACCTATGGCACACATGCCCGAAGAAGCATGCAGAGCCATGTCACCTGGCACGCATGGCATTGCCTGTTCCTCTTCCGGGTTTCTGGTGCGCATGTGCATGTGATGATCAGCTAGTCTCCCTGCTTGCGGCAGTGCCGGAAACTGGAAGAGCTGGTTTTATCCGGTGTGAGCATGCACGCCAGCCAGCTGATCATTGCACGCGCACCTGTAACCGGAAGACTAGCTGGGCTGGTGTGCATGTGCACACCGGAAACTGGATGTTTATTTTCCAGCGCATGCATGCCCCCTGGACATTACCTCTTCTGGGTTGCGACCCAGATGAGCACGAGTGCACATGAAGCGCACGCATGCGCACACTTCCATCACTGTCCTATTTCCTCTCCCCCACCCACTTTTGGGGGTAGGCTGGAGTAATTCCCATCGAAGGGCAGACTTCTAGCCAGCCACTAGCTTTTCTAGCAGTCTATATGGGAAAAGAAAACGATGGCTGGAGGCCTCACCTTCCTTTGAAGTGATCACATCCCAGCTGCATACCAATTAAGTCTCATAAATAGAAAACAACATGTTAAAGTTTTTATGGGGAGGGTGTGTGTGACTAGGCATTGCAGAGCAAAGCAGAGGTCCGGGGCAGGGCGGTTCTGCTTCAGCCAATGTATTTTAAATCCCACCATCCAAGAGTGTTGTAGACCTGGGGTGTCAAACTGGTAGCTTGTGGGCTGGATGTGTCGCCACAGGCCACGCCCAACCCAGCTCCACAAAGGCAAAAAATGTCACAATACGTCACATGACATCAATGTGATATGACAAGTTTGACACCCATGCTATAGACTGTGATGCCAAAATGTTGGAAGTATGGAGAATGGAATAAAATAGGAAGAAATTAAGATATTTCACTAAGCTATGGGTTCCATTACTGATTTATGTCTTTTTAAATAAGTCACTAATGACTGGGTTCCTATAACATGATAAGTCAAACAATTTACATTATCACTTAGTTGATTATGTGAATTATTTATAACATTTTGAGTTGGGGAAAAAAAACATTTTAGATAATTTTCCCCTTTTAGAAGTAAAGTATCTTCAAGAGATGGTGGGCCCAACCTGCACTTAAAAGATTTCCAGAAAGATTGTTGATTACCAATACCACCAATATGTTTTTTTCTTAGTGAAACTACGGCATATTTATTCCATTTCTCTTTTCTCTGTTCTGTTGTCCCATCTTTTAAACTGAACCCTGTATCCTGCATTGATCTTGGACTCTAAGCTTTATGCACATTGATGCTTGACTACTAGAACAATAATAAAAGAACACAATGGTTTCACTATGTCGGTAAACTTGTAGAAAAAGCAATTACTGCTACCAGGACGATTTGTAGGTTGGGACGCTTTGACCTAAAAACAGCTGGTCTACATTTTTACCATGGAGAAAAGCCAGGAGGGAGAAGGATTTAAGATCTTTTGAATCCTAAAATCAGGCATTTACCCTGTCCTGGTATATCATACTTTAGAGTGTGGTAACTGTGGGTGCTGGCAGGGAGGTAGAAATAGGGAGTCCCGAATTGGACTTTTCCACCACTTAGGAGGGGAGAATCCAGGAAATCATATGGTTATGAAACATGTAGTAGTTGCTCCTGAAAGCTGTAGCAGAAATTCAAGATGAAGGTTGAATATAAAAGAATAAAATGAGAAGATTTTCTAGATAAATAAGCAAACAGCTTTCCAAACAGGCAGGGCTGGAGCATTCTGGAAAATTATTTTATCTCAAGTGCTTAAATTGTCCATGTGGGCCATTTATTTTTGGCTCGTGGATGCTAAAAATAGGCCCTTTCTGTTTCAAAGCAACAGTGTCCATCCATTTGATTTGCAAGCGTGCTGCGGAGAGCAGGGTGTGGTACATAAAGGAGAAGCCTGGCTTGGCCTCCACCCGGAGCTGTCTAGCTTTGCCTTTGTTTGCAACTATAGCTCTTACGAGGACAGGAAAAGGCCTGGAGGCTGAGAAACAATAGCGCATTCTACTCAGAGTCAATGCCTGATGCTTCATGATAGGGAAGTGGGCAAGTGGCCAGCCCCCTGGCACAAACTCTTTCCCCCCTCTCCGGTTGTACAAAATGGTGAAGGAAAGAACAGTTATTCATGCCTTATACGTCACCTCCCCAAAACCAGACAGTGTCCTTCCCCCCATCTAAGTTACCAAGCAGTGTGTGGTAAGAAAAGATGGGGTGGGGGTGGGAATGAGAAAGGGAACAGTCTTCTTTGGAAACAGGGAGAGTCTGTAACTTGTACGGACAGCCTACAGACAGAGGGGCACATACAATATTAGAGTATCCCGTTGTAACTTAAGGCGATTCCTAGCATTACTTTCAAAGCGCCTTGTTGATTTTTTTAAAAAAATAAAAAAACAAATAAGAGTAATAGTGGCAACACAATCATATTTGTATAAATAATTGTGTGTGTGTGTGAGAGAGAGAATAATTGTGTGTTTGTGAGAGCGAGAATAAGTGTGTGTGTGTGTGTGAGAGAGAGGATAATTTTGTGTGTGTGTGTGAGGGAGAGAGAGAAAGAGAGATATTTAAAAACTTGCTCAACAACATGAGCATTACTTGGATAATACGTAGTTTAATTAATTTTGTTGGTCATCTGGATGAAATATCTCCAGTTTATGGTAAAATTATGTTTGTTTACATTATAGATACTAATTAGGCTTTATAGCTATTGATTATTAAACTGGCTCCTTTAACCTCCTTTTAAAGCAGTACAATCATTTGTTTAGCAACTGTTTAAAGTTATAACGGCATTGAAAAAAATGGCTTATGACCAGTTCTCACATTTATGACCATCAAAACAACCTCTCAGTCTTGCAGTCAAAATCCAGGCACTTGGCAACCAGGATGTATTTATGAGGTTGTGTGTCCCAGGGCCACATAATCACTTTTTTATTTTTCCCATTCAAGTTCATTCACAAGTATTTAACATTTGTCTATTCATCATTAGTCTCTATATTTATTTTTACACATATACATATAATTCAGCTGGGGTCACTTTCTTGCCACTTAGTTTGCAACAACCTTGTTCCTTCTATCTTCTCAACCTCCCTTCTCTGCCTTCTTCTTTCCTCCTCTCCTTCCTCTTTTCTTCTTTCCCTCTCTTTCTCCCTTCCTCCTCCCTTCTCCTTCTTCTTACCATCTCCTCTACTCTAGATCCCCCACCCTTGCTTTCTCTGCTTTACCCTTTCTTCCTCCCTTCTCATCCTCCCTCCTTTCCGTTGTTGCCCTTGCTATTTAGTTTCTCTGATGGGTTCTTGGGGTGGCGTTTCAGCAATTCCAACTTTATATTTTCATACAAATAATTTTCTCTATTACATTTTATTTCTGATATTAATTCCACTTATGTCATTTTTCCACTTGTTTACTTGCAGTTAATATTTACTTGTTTCCCCTCCCCCTAATTTGATAATGTGTTATCTGAGTTATTTATTTCATGTTTTGTTCTTTTCTCTTTCTATCACATCTGTGACCTTCACAACTGGCTTCCAACCAGCAGTCAATTGGGAAAGCCACATTCACTTAAGAACCACATGATTCATTTAATTGTAGTGATTCATTTAATAACCATGGGAAAAAAGGTCCAAAATCTGGTAAGACTCACTTAGCAACTGCCTTGCTTAGTAAGGGAAATTTTGGTGCCAGTTGTAGTCATAAGTCGAGTACTACATGTATTAGCAAATGTTATGTCAGTTATTTTACTTTTGTCCTTTGTCTTGGTAATACATTATTACCAAATCATGGCAGAGTGGTCAGTGGTATTCATGCAACAGTAGGAATCAAAAGTATTTTAAAACTAATGAAGGGGTCTGCAACCTTAAATGCTCAAAGAGCCACAAAGGTCCTAACCCAAAGGTTCTCAACCTTTCCAATGCCACGCCCCTTTAATACAGTCCCTCATGGTGACCTCGAACCATAAAATTGGTGTCTCGATTCCTAAGACCATCAAAAATATATGTTTTCCGATGGTCTTAGGCGACCCCTGTGAAAGGGCCGTTTGACCCCCCCCAAAGGGGTTCCTGATCCACAGGTTGAGAACCACTGTCCTAACCAGAACACACAAACCCATTCAATTCTGGAGTCGACTGGAAGTCCAGTTCCCCCACCATAGAGTCTTCTCCTAGCGCAGCGTCCGTTTTCCTCTACCTGTCCTAACCAAAAGCCCTATCAATTGTGGAGCCGACCACCGGCGACAGGGAGCCACAGCACAAGGATGAAAGAGCCACATGCGGCTACTGTGGGTTGCCGACCCCTGAACGAATGGATCTGCAATATAAAAAAAAAGATTGTACAGTAATGATTTATTAATGTGCAACTGCAATTCCTAGTAACTGCGGATTGTATAGTGATAGAATGTGTATATTATGCTAAGTCATGGTTTCTTTAAACAAGATTCATTGAACAAGCCACAATAGGCTTCAACAACAGGCTTCTTCATCAGAGAAGAAAATGATGCTATGGCTCAAAGCAGTCTGTGAACCCAGTCCCAGTATTACTTGGTGAGTTGGTGTAATTCTCACTTATCAGGAGAAGAAAAACCAGTCTGGACTGGAGTCTGGATCTTAACAAAGCCTAAAAAAAAAGCTTATGCAGTTTACTTAACCACTCCCACCCTCGAAGGTACCAGATAGGAATAATCAAACTTGAATAGACCATTAAGTATTTGCTAGAGGGAACAAAGACATGAACAACAATTATGAAATAATTGTTATTTGTGATATTTTAAAAGTTTAAATTGGCCACAGCATAAAGTGTTTTTGACTCATTATTCTTAGAAGCCATAATTTGGAATTCCCTTCCTGGTAGTTGATTTTTTTTTTTTAAAAAAATTGTTTTTACCACTCTCCAACCCCAGTTTGTTGGGGAAATCTATTTTTGCAGTCTCTCTCTCTCTCTCTCTCCCTCCCTCCCTCCCTCCCTCCCTCTCCCTCCCTCCCTCCCTCCCTCCCTCTCTCTCTCTCTCTCTCTCTCTCTCTCCTCTTAGGGAGTTTTCCTGGAACCTCTTTTGCTGGTGGATGACTGGTCATTATTGAGCGGATTTCAAAGCCTTGTGGGTTTGAAAGGCTGACTTGTTGGCCAGTGACCAGCAGAACGAGTTGGGGGAGGGAGTCACTTATTAGACTTTGTACTGAGGGGACCTCTTTCTAACTCTTTGCTCAAGGTCTCCAGGGTGTATGGCTGAACGGCTGCCAGAAAACAGTTGTTTACTCAACTGGGAGCTGAGACATTCAAGATCTCTACTGATTCTATTTTCCCACACGCAACTTGTTAACTACATTCCTGGGCTGAGAGGGGCGCAATGGCGTCCAGGAATGTGAGGGGGCTCCCTGTGGCATTCCACATCCATCCTACATCAGACTGCAGAGATGGAGTGTAGCGGGGTGAGGGTTGAATTACAGGAACTGTTCTCTAATTGGAAGGAGGCCAACAAGTGACACTCTGTTATTCAGCAACTGCAGTCCCAGGGTTTTGGATTTTTTTTTTTGGCTGTTTTGTGTTACAATAGTATTGATTCTGTTTCTTAAATTTTAACTAGTTTTCACCAAATCCCTTCATTCATATTCATAATTTTCCCACATCAAAGTTTAGTCTTCATGATAGACAATGGACAATTTAACAAATGGATTCATTCAGATAAAACAGCAATATGCCAGGGTTTTTTAAAAAATGGCATGAAGATTAGACTAATCACTAGTCTAGTGCCCTCCAGATGTGTAGAGCCACAATCTCAAACTTGGAGATATAAATTCAGCAATGTAGATGAAATGCAGGAAAACATGGTTTGTTCCAACCATTATTTTTTTAATTAAACACTGGCTGGCTTTGTAAATCATGCTAAGCCATAAATTATTAGTTATAAACAATACACTTAAGCAAAGATTAAAAAAAACACAATGAATTGTGAATTTAGGTGTGCTGTGTATTCAACCATCAAGTGCAACTGTTGAGTTTTTATATTTAATGCTACACCTTTTTCATCAGTCGCTCTGATCTTTGTAGCCACCAATCAGGATATTTTTAGAATGATATTCAGAGTGAGTTTACAGCAGAGGTGGGTTCCTACCAGTTCGCACCTATTCGGTAGAACCGGTTCGTCAAATCTACCGAACCGGTTAGAAGAGGTTCCACCAGTGGACCCGGAAAGCAGGCCACACCTACAGAAGAGCTTCCAAAATTTTTTGAAGCCCACCACTGGTTTACAGACTTCATTATTATACTGATATCAATTAGTTGGCTAATCCAGCTTCTTCTTACAGCTGGAGCTTTTAATCTTGATTCTAAGGCAAGAAGGCTATGTATTCATTCAACTATCAACTATAGTTTTTTGTGCTTCCTTGGTTTCTGTAATCATAGAATCATTTACAGAACAGGGAAGATGCTTTATACAGAATCACACACTGGCCTGTGTTGTTCAGGATTGCTTTCTCTGGCAGGAAGTCCTCAGGTTTTACATAAAGGCCTTTCTCATCTCCCTCTGGAAATGTCAGACAGTGAAATTGGGACCTGCATACAAAGCACGACATCTATTTCAGCCTCCTATTTTGCATCAGGATTTTTTATGATTGGCAACCAATTGTCTGTAACTTTAAATAATTTCCTTGTCCTACTCGTAACTTGCCAGTTAAGCAGAGGATGCATGTGCATTTACTAGCCACAGAGCCTACATGACAAATTGTAAACATCATTGTTGTTCCTTTAAAATGACTATATATTGGGAAAATAACTAGAAATGATTTTTCTTGCTTCACCTCCTCATGGAAAGCAGGACTTCAGCTGAGCCTCACAGAGGAGAGGATGGGCAATAGGACAAAGGGTTTGGGATAGAAAGACAATAACACGGTGTCCCGGATTTCCATAATAATCATGAATTTAAAAATATAAGGCAAATCAATGATTTGCAATCTGGCTGCCCCGGCTCCATTTTAGCCAACCAACATCTGATTTCTGACAAGTCTTCCATTCTGTCTTGGATGCCTTTCAATTTCCTCACCCTTGTTTCTGCATTTGCAGATGGGCATGGCTGTTTTGGCACTTACCCCACCCTGGCCTTTAATTATATAGTTCCTTTTGGATTCAGCAGCCTCCCTACATCTGATTCAAGGGTTTTGTTGTTGTTGTTAAAGGTCCAATCTATTTTAGGGTGAATCTACTTATGCAAACATTTCTGCCTGTTCATTGAGCACCAGTCCTTCCTTCATCTCCAGCTTTGACAAGGCAAAGCAGGATGCAAAGCACAGGTTGGATTTGTGAAATCAGGAATAGCTATTTCACAGCTATACCTCCAGTACCACCAAGTGGTACAAGTGAAGATACAATTCTGAGCCCAATTTGAAGTGTTTCTAAAATTTATTTTTAGATTGCTAAATCAGCTTTCCTCAATCTGATACCCTTTATATGTTTTAGATTGCAACTGCCATAATTCCCAATATCAAAATGAGGACAACTGGACTTCTAGCTCACCATATATGAAAAGCAACAGGATGGAGAAAGTTATTGTAGTGCCTGGTAGTTAGCACGTTTTGCAAAATGTATACCTGTAGTCCAGGATGTTATTGATTATATGCATCAAGTCTGCAGTAACTATTAATAATCATACACAAGTGGGCTTTTCTATCCCCAAATTTGTCTTTCAGTTCACCCAACAGGGCACCCATAATCACATTTTATTTATTTGTTAAATCAAGTTTATATAGTCATCCATCTTGATATAGGATTCTGGGTGGCTCACAAACAGTTAAAAAAAAGCAAAGCAATACAAACAAACAATAAAAACAATATAAACCATAAAATCCTATACAAATCCAAAATTCACAACTGAGGAGACCACTCTAGCCATAAGTCAATATAGCCATTGTGCAGGCTTTTCCTAGAATATCATTTAAAAGCAAACTGGCAACCAAAGGAGCAAAGGCATAACATGCACTGATCGAGGGAAACACATAACTGTCCATGCAGCAGCATTTTGCATTCTGAATATTCTACAAGGGCAGCCTCGTATAGAGCACATTGCTGTAATCCACATGAGAGCTCCCTAAGGCACAAGTGTCCATGAGCAGGGGCCCCTGGTTTAGGAACAGGCGCAATTGGGTACACAACATGTAGTTGATCAAAGGCCCTCCTGGCCATGACTGCCACCTGTTCCTCAAACAGGAGCTGTATGTTCAGAAGGATCTTCAAATTCTGCACAGGTTTTCTTTGGGGCAGTACACCTCCATCCAGCACAAGAAATGGAAAGCCCCCAGAACCAGAGAGATCCAACATCCAAAACCATTCGGTTTTGCTTTGATTGAGCTTGTTGTTCCCCATCCAAATCCACACAACCTAAAACAGGACCTCCATGGAATCACTTAATTGGCCCAGGGTGGAAATGTAAAGCTGGATATCATCAGAATATTGATGATTGAGTATTCTCAATCTGAGTCCATTGGTCTTACGCTAGTTATCCTATTTCCTTCCATATTCCACCATTATAGAACTTGTCAAGGAAACTGGGTCTTTGCATAATGAATTCAAAATGTGGTAATTTGAACCTGTTCATCTGTACTCAAGTAAGATTTATAGTTTGCTTTCTTCTACAATCTATTTATTTATTTTTAGTTATATGTTGTATTATCAAAAAAATTAATACTCTTTCTATCCTACCGCATCAAAATCCAACTTTCACTTCCATATTCTGTAACAAGCTCATTGCCTACATGGCAATGGTAAACATTGGTATAAACACGCCATCTGAATATTTTTTCTAAGACCTTCATTGCTGACCTAGGAAATGCTATGCTGTATGGTTTACTTCTGGTGTCTTTACTGTTGATAGTATGCCCTAATAGACAGAAGCTATCTAATATTTTAATATCTTCATTGTCAATTTGTTGCACACCTGAAAAATATTTGATGTTGAAAAGTGGTGTCAGCTTTAGGTGCTTAATCCACCACCTTTTCCCACTAGCAAACAATTATTATTAGGAAGGATGTTCTAATAGTTGATTGAACTCTCCTTTGCTGCCATTTTGTCCTTCCTTCTAGCGAGATTAAATCTGCTTTGCCTTCTGTGTAATGGACTGCATTTCAGATATAAAAATGTGGTTTTGTATCTTTTCTTAAAAGAGCTCTTCTCCAAGTTCAACATTCCAAGCATTCCTTAGAGAACTTTCTGATTTTTCTCTACTCCATCCTAGCTGACTCACTTCATCTTCATTTTCAGCTTTGCTCATTGTCTCTTTGCCATTCGATATGGCACATAAACACGCTGGATGATAGTGACTGTCTTCTGGAAATCTCTTCACTGCAACATTCATTTGTCTCCTGTCTGCTTGCATTTGGGCATTTTGACAGAGTTTTCTTTTCTTTGTGAAGACTAATGGCAATTGAATTGCTTCTCTTTGTTATTTTTGTTAATGATAGTATGTTATTTGTTCTTGGGTTGTCCTTTCCTTAACAATGTGTTATGACCTCTTACAATTTGTCTTGATTATGTTGTTACTTATTAAATGTCTTGAGAGTCCCCGTTGGACAGAGAGGCATGGTATTGTATATGAATATTTTATAGAAACAAATGCCAATAAAATCAACAATGGACAATTCTTGTTGTTCTTATTCTTCTTCATAAAATTAGTAAACGCAGACCAATCACACTTATGCATAGAAATGAGCCTGTTTAGCAAGCTGTAAAAACCTCTGCCTCTCTGTAGAAAAAACTATTTGTAGATGTTGAACTAAGCTCCACATTCTCCAATTAGTATTTATGAGAGCCAATTTACATCTTAGCACACTTCAACATTCTAACTTCATCTGATTGTATTTTTCAAGGTTACTTTTATTTATTTTATTTATTTTATGAGAAGATGGATTGAAGCAAGGCAGGGCATATCAAACATTATTTGTCTCTTGGTACTAGATAGACGCCAAAAGGATTGTTAGAAAATAAGATGGTGTCTTGTTAGGAAGTGAATTCTTCTGCCCCCCCAAAATATAAATGTATGCTAACTGTAGAAATGCAACATACGTGGTACATTAATTATAAACTGATCAGAGGTGGTATTCAGCCAGTTCTGACAGGTTCTGGAGAACCAGTAGCAGAACTTTTGAGTAGTTCAGAGAACTGGCAAATAGGCTGTCCCTGTCCCTGGCGCCTTTCAGCCAATCTTCTTTCGTTTTCCTGAACAGGAGAATGGAGCTGGAAAGCAGGTTAGTGGGCTGGGGAGGGCTGGGGATTTTGCAGTAACCTTCCCCCAGAAGTGGGGAGGGAATGAGGATTTTGCAGTATCTTTCCCCGGCCATGCCCACAAAGCCACTCCTCGCCATGCCCACCAAGCCATGCCCACAGAGTGGTAGTAAAAATTTTTGAATCCCACCACTAAAACTGATATTATGTGCAGGTCCAAGATGCTCTCTCTTAGAAAAAGGTAAAGGTTCTTCTCGCACATATGTGCTAGTTGTTCCTGACTCTAGGGGGCAGTGCTCATCTCCGTTTCAAAGCCGAAGAGCCAGCGCTGTCCGAAGATGTCTCCGTGGTCATATGGCCGGCATGACTAGACTCTGAAGGCGCATGGAATGCTTCTACCTTCCTACCAAAATGGTCCCTATTTTCTTTCTTGCATTTTTACACGCTTTCAAAGTGCTAGGTTGGCAGAAGCTGGGACAAGTAATGGGAGCTCACTCTGTTATATGGTGGTGCTAGGGATTCAAACCACCTTTCTGATTGACAAGCTCAGCATCTTAGCCATTGAGCCACCATGTCCCTTCTTTTGTAGGTAAGGAACACCTTTTTCTCTCTTCAAAAGAGTAATTTCTATTGGTCTCTTACTGGATTGCTGCCTGCTGGTAAGCTGTATATAAATCTTTTCACATGGTCTATACTATTTTACTGTAGATAGTAAACTATTAATGAAAGTTGACACCTTTTGTATATATAGTTGTGGTATAGTTTTGCTGGGAAACACAGCTGTGGTAGAGGCTACTCTTAGAGGCTTAAGAATATGGTGAAGAACAGTTTGTTCCTCACCATAATTTAGCATCTTGTGGATAACATGCTTTCAAAATTCCCACTGACTCAAAGAAAGTTTAGGATCTCTTATGTCAAGCCATAAAGCTGACTAAGGGATGCATTAGTCTGCTCAGACCTTTTGGATATGACTAATGAGTTGAACCTGGCTTGATTACTCACATTTGGCACCACTGATTAATGGCTTTAATTCCCCAGCGGAAGAAACCACAGGGTGAAACTAAGCTTTGTTTTTATTGTATGAATATATTTAGATTTTGCTTTCTTTCAGGGAAGTGAAGCCAGTGTCAGATACATTTATTTATTTGTTCATTTCTCATCTCACTATCTAAAGCAACTCTGGACTGCGCACATTATGACAAACAAACTTATCTAAAGGAAGCATAAAGAACTCTCTGACAATCTGGAGGACAAAAAGGACAAGTATAAAAAAATGGAAAGAGGGACACATAACTAAGGCAGAATACCAGCAAATAGCCCAAATCTGCACAGATGAAGTCAGGAAAGCTAAGACTCAGAATGAACTAAGACTTGCAACAAATGACAACAATAATAAAGTTTCTTTCAACATGTAAAAAACAAGAAGAGTGTCAAGGAAACAATTGGTTCACTAATGGGAGAAGATGACAAAGAAATGACGGGCAGCAGGGAGAAAGCAGAACTGCTTAATTCATTCTTTGCATCTGCCTTCATGGAAAAGCAAAAAAATAGCCCAACCTACCAAAAACAGAACTGTAAAAGAGACTAGAATACAATTGGCAAGAAAATGTAATGCAACACTTGTCCACTCAACCTGAGTTCAAATCACAGGACCAGATGGATTAAATCCAGAGTTCTGAAGGAGTTGGCAGACATGATCTTTTAAAGAACCTGAATCACTGGGGAACTACCAGAGGACTGAAAAAGAGCTGGCATAGATGCCATCTACAAAGAAGTGAAAAAATGGATCTAGGAAACTAGACTAATCAGTCTGACATCAATACCTGGGAAAATCCTGGAAAAGATAATCAAGCAACAGATCTCTGAATAACTGGAAGCAAGCAAAATTATAACCTGAATCCAACATGGGTTTGTCAAAAACAGATAATGCCAAATAAAACTTATTTCATTTTTTAAAACAAAATAAGTGACTAAATTAATGGATCAATGAAAGACATCATAGCAGTCTTTCAATATTTGAGGGGCTTCTATAAAGAAGAGGAGGTCAATCTATTCTCCAAAGTAACTGAAGGTAGGACAAGCAGCAATGGATGGAATCTAATCAAGGAGAGATCCAGCCTTGAACTAAGGAGAAATTTCCTGCCAGTGAGGCATCACTGGAAATTTTTAAGATGAGATTGGACAGCCATTTGTCTGAAATGGTATCTATTGAATTCTGGTCAACAGAAGCGAGAACACAGTGAGGTAACCACAAAAACCAACTTTTATTAACTAACAGCAACAATAGGAACAGAATAACAACTTCCAACCACACACTGCTTGTCAGCTATTTATACAAGAGCTGTCAAGCAGAGCAACCAATAGGAAAGCTGTAAAACTCCTGCTTTAGCCAGGTGCGCCTTAGCCAATCGCTGCTGTCCAATTGTTGCTGGCCACCTGGACACAGGTCGAGGACTTGTGGCCGGTTGTAGGTCAAGGACTTTCTGGCTGGTTGCAAGTCAAGGATTTCACAGTATTGGGTCTCCTGCTTATGTGGAGGGTTGGACTGGAGGACCTCTGGTGCCCCTTCCAATTCTATTACTCTATTTTGTTATTCTTTCCATAATCATATATCATATATCTATCCCACCAAGCCCAAAGAAAGTCTGGAATGGTATAGGATCTCCTGCCACGGGCAGGGAGTTAGACTAGAAGATTTCCAAGTCCCTTCCAACCCTATTATTCTTTGTTCTAAATCCTGAGATTATTCCTTAAACACCCATTCTTCTACTACTAAACCAACTTCATAGCCTACTGTGATGTGCAGGCTGGCAATAAATAGATACAAGCTAATATATTTTGTTTTCGTAATTGTTCCTTCACAATTGTTCTGAAATTTATTCTATTCCATGTTGTAAAAAGACTTACTTCTTGGTTCATTGAGCAGGTTCTGAGGGAAGCAGCTGGCTGATTCATTGCTTACTTTGAAACCAGTTATTACATTTCCATTGTTTTTGTTTGTTTGCAAAAGATTCTGTTCCTTTTTCTCTCCCACCTTTCTTATAGGATACAGGAGACTTCAGCGGTTTAAAAAAAGGTTTTAGGCAAGGGATTGGAGTGGAGTCAGTGCATCCAGACATGCAGGGAGGAAATGAGTCCCTCCTTTATGGAGTACTAGGTAGTTTTCATAAGACTGTGTGAATCTTAATCTCTGTTGCTGGTGAAAAACCTGGCGCTAGTGGGAGTGCCTACTTTGTCCAACAAATATGCCATTGCAGAGAGTAAAAGTTCCCCTCGTACATATGTTCCCGACTCTAGGGGGCGGTGCTTATTTTTGTTTCAAAGCCGAAGAGCTGTTGCTGTTCGAAGACGTCTCCATGGTCATATGGCCAGCATGACTAAACACTGAAGGCCTATGGAACACTGTTACCTTCCCACCAAAGGGGGTCCCTATTTTTCTACTTGCATTTTTACATGCTTTCGAACTGCTGGGTTGGCAGAAGCTGGGACAAGTAACAGGAGCTCACTCTGTTACGCAGCACTAGGGACTCGAACTGCCAAACTGCCGGCCTTTCTGATTGACAAACTCAGTGTCTTAGCCACAATAATAAATCCATTGATGTTTAAGGCACTGCAAGATTTTGCCAAAAAAAGGTAATCCCTCTTGAAACTTTTGACAAGAACACATCGCACTGGAAAGTGTTTCTTTCCAAACAAGACAAATCAACTAGCAAATGTCCTCAGAGGAGATTATAAAGAGTCACAGAGTCAACATCTTCAGCTTCCCACCCCACTTTCTCTTTTATAAGGGTTAATGACATCTTATTTGGCGCCTCTTTTCACCATGTTTAGATTTTAGACATGGCCATAGACTCTTTTCCTTCTTGATCTGTAAATATACCAAACACCTTTCCTCTGATTCATTGTCCAGTTGAATTTTATTTATATATCTATCTATCTATTAAGAACATCCTGGTGCCAAGGAACATAAGAGATATGCCTTATCTCAGACACCACAATCTCAGACTGTCCCTTACGTCTGTGTGGGGAATGTGTCTGTCTCTCTGTGTGTGTTTGTGTGTGTGTGTGTGTGTGTGCTTTCATTTTGTTTGTAACTTTTCTTCTTTGCTTGGTGTAAAGGGATCTGTCTCTGGCTGCCTTTTAAACTGCCACAGGAAATGCAGCAAGGGCAGGGGTCAGCCAGCAGTCCCTCCCATGGGGGGCCCTTGTACACATAACACAGGGACTTGTTTAACTCTGAAGGAGGGAGACGACCAGGCATTTCCTGTTTATGTGACTTAGCAATCCTCAGAATAGAGGGGGAGGGAGGCAACTGTGATGGCTTGGAGTGGTAGCAAATGAACCAAGAGGAAGCACAGCAGCCATATGTGCGACTCAGCATTCTACCAAGGAGGAATAGAGGAGGAAGGATTTGCAAATGAGCCATTTTCTGGTGCCTATCGTAGATCGCAAACTAATATTATTTAGATGGTTTCTATTTCAAGCACACATGCATATAGTAAAACAGTAAACAGTAACAGAGTTAGAAGGGACCTTGGAGGTCATCTAGTCCAGCCCCTTGTTCATGCAGGAGACCTGTACTAGAGATTTGAACTGCCAATCTTTCTGATTGACAAACTCAGTGTCTTAACTACTGAGCCACCTAGTCAGGTGATTATAGAACTTATATATCAGTGGTGTGTTGCTCCTGGTTTGGCTCGGTTCAGCCGAAAGGGTAGTTCTGGTGGCGGGAGGCCCCACCCACCCATCCGGACGCTTCTGTGCATGCACAGAAGCGTTGTGTGCACGAAGGAACATGCCCGAACCAGTAGTAAAAATATTTGCAACCCACCACTGATATATTTATGTATGTATGTATGTATGTATGTATGTATGTATGTATGTATGTATGTATGTATGTATATAGTCAGGTGATTATAGAACCTGCATTGATAGCACAATGACAGATTATGAGCATGATTTATGAAGGATAGTGACAAGATAGGGCATGTGCAGAATAGGATGACTAAGAGAAGGGCTTCAAAAGCGAGCCTTCAAGGGAAATGGTCAAAAGAACTAAGCATGTTTATGAAAGATGAGATGAGGTATTAAAAACACGTACTAGGCACAAGGACAGTTCCCCCCCCCCATGCCATCACTCTGCTAAACAACTAATTCCCACAACACTCTCAATACAGCCTAGTAGGACTGTATTACTATCAATATTATCCTTCTCATCTTTTCTATTATCTATTCCTTATCTTATGACTATAACTTTGTTGCTTGAACCTTATGATTTATATTAATTGTTTTAATGCAGTGTTTCTCAACCTTGGCAAGTTGAAGATGTCTGGACTTCAACTCCCAGAATTCCCCAGCCAGCGAATGCTGGCTGGGGAATTCTGGGAGTTGAAGTCCAGACATCTTCAACTTGCCAAGGTTGAGAAACACTGTTTTAATGTATTATCCTAGTATGCTTTATGTTGATTGCTTATTTAGTATCCTTTGACACTCACTGAGTGTTGTATCTTACAATTTATGATTAATGTATTTTATGATTATAATCATGATTTATTACTTGTTGCTTGTGTGTACAATGAGGGCTTATGCACCGGAGACAAATTTCTAGTGTGTCCAGTCATACTTGGCCAATGAAGAATTATATTCTATTATTCTAAATATTTCTACAGAAGATGGTGCAAACATTTCTGCTCTAAAGTTCAGGACCAATAGGTGGGAATGAAAAGAAAGCAGATGTGAGCTAAGCATTAGAAGAAGCATCTTGAATTAATAGTGGATTAAATTGCTTTGGAATTGATGGAAGATGCTTTACCACAGGCAGGAATGTCTGCAAGAGTGGACAAGACAAGACAAGATGATGATCACGATGACACAACCAACACCTTGGTCCTTTTTAACATCTATTTCATGTTAAACAGAATAAAACTGGGATTCAGCTAGTTGACCTTCATGATATCTTCCAATACTACACTTCTTTGTTCCTGTGCATTTCACAGCACTATTTAAAATTTTAAAATGCTACTACTATTGAGGCATGCTTTGAACTGTGATAACATCTTGTAGAGCATATTCCCTTGTGGATCTTTAATCAAAAGAGTCTCCACTGTCTTTGTTTTTAAATCAGTGCAGGACAGGCTACTGAAGGTTAAATGGAAACAGTATATGAAGAAAAGAAAGAGACAAGACTTCAAAAATGAGATCATTGCAGGAGGCAAAAAACCAAGGATGCCTATTATGGAAATACTAATGTCATAAGCAAAAATCCATCTTCATGTACTGGGAAGCTTTTATATAATTCTGAAAATTGGATTTTTAAAACCTTTCCTCTGTCATAAGTGTAGCATTTAGAGGTCCCTTCTCCCCTTGAACCCAAGCATGGAATAAGCCTTCATTATCTGTCTCCATTATTCTGTTTTATCTAACCTACTCTTGAGGCATCGTTACATCATTGAGTGTTAGTATTTTTCCCCTTAGTTAATTAAACTCTTACATTCAGTGGCAGAAGCACAGAGTGTATAATAACAAAGCCAAGGTGGCACAGTGGTTAGAGTGCAGTACTGCATGCTACTTCAGCTGACTGCTAGCTGCAGTTCAGCAGTTCAAATCTCACTGGCTCAAGGTTGACTCAGCCTTCCATTCTTCCGGGGTGGGTAAAACGAGGACCCAGATTGTTGGGGGCAATAGGCTGACTCTGTAAACTGCTTAAAGAGGGCTGTAAAAGCACTATGAAGGGGTATATAAGTCTAAGTGCTATTGCTAATCTGTATACTTTGCTACAAATTATTTTGGAGGCAAGGCTGGATGGTTCATAGTGGGATAAGATCAGTGGTGTGTTTCACATTTTTTAAGAACCTCTTCTGTAGGTGTGGCCTGCTTTGTGGGAGTGGCTTGCCAGCCATGTGACTGGGAGGGAGTGGCTTCCCAGCCATGTGACTGAGTGGGAGTGGCTTCCCAGCCATGTGACTGGGTGGATGTGGCCAACTTGTAAAATATGATGAAACTCACTTAACAACACTCTTGCTTAGCAATCAAAAAGTTGGCTCTGGCATATGAAGCATGCAAGTCTTAAAGCTGTCAGGTTACAAGGCCCTTAGACCCCTAACCCTTTAGAAAAAAAAACCCAGGGGTGTTCAAACTTGATAGCTTTAAGGCTTGTGGACTTCAACTCCCAGAATTCCTCCTCCAGTCATGTTGGCTCAGGAGCTCTGGCACTGAAGTGTGCAAGTCTTAAAGCTGTAAAGTTACAAGACCCTTGCACCCCTAACCCTTTAGAAAAAAACCCCAGGGGTGTTCAAACTTGACAGCTTTAAGACTTTAAGGTTTAGATAGGACTCTTAGAGGCGGGCAGGGCGACTGGTGAGCCAGCCAATCAGTGAACGGTAGGCGGGGCAAGCGTGGTGTGGACGTGCAGGGGGAGGGAGCTGGAACCGGTTCTAAATGGCACGGTAGATTTGTGGAACCTCTTCTATAGAAGAGGCTAGAACTGGCAGGAACCCACCCCTGGATAAGATAAGCCTGATACTTATTAGCCTCTTCAAGCTCATGTTAGCCATGTACTTTCCTCTTTGGTTGCTGAATATTCTCCTCCAGAGCTATTTTGTTTCAGAGAATGGAAAAGACCAGAGTGGAAAACTCTTTCAAACAAGGCTATCCTACAATATTGCCATGTCAAAGACAGCTGATCCACAGGTAGTATGTGTGTGTGGGTGAGGGGCAAAGAAAGAAATACCTGCTGCTTCAAACTTGGGTAGCAGGTTTGAAAGAGCAGAGACTTTCCACTGAACTACAACTCCTGAAGTCTGCTTGACAGCTGATTCATGAGTCTATCATACTTACAGTTGCTAGACTAAGAAAACATGTTTTCATGGCTTCCAGAGAACCTGAATGTAAGCTTATGACTCATTTCTATCAAGTTACAACTGCACATTTTGTGCTCTTCAAAGATATTGCTCATCAGAACCTTCTACAACATAGATCCAAATGGAGAAGTGTTTTTTTCCCTACTTGTACCTAAGCCTAGTATGAACAACACCCCCTTTTCTGATATGTCCCCATAATATTGTCTTATCTTATCCTCAGTCCACAAGTGAGACATATTTAAATTACCCTTAGCTGACATGATGTTACATAGTATTTCCCACTTACACTGGCTGCATCCAAGAGTAACTACAAGCTGAATAAAATATCTCGCATTTCACTCACTTGGAAGGCAGGGAAGTGTGACTCAGGTGAAGTGAGAAGTGTGGAATCAGAAAGGTGCTTATTGGCTTTGGGTGTATAGAATAGTTGGAGTTGGAGTTTGGAGTTTATTCAATTTGTAGGCCGCCCTATTCCCCGAAGGGACTCAGGGCGGCTGAACAAAACCGAGGGAGGGGAAATTACAAAAAGTAAGACAAAGACAATCAGACAATACGAACAGTTTAAAAGCACAACAGACACAGCAATTTCGAGTGGGGGGGGAACTCAACCACAGGCTTGCTGGGACAGCCAGGTCTTCACGGCCGTCCGGAAGGCCTGAAGGGTGGAGAGGGTCCAAATCTCCACGGGGAGATCGCCGGGGCAGCCATAGAGAAGGCCCTCCTCCGAGTAGTTGCCAGCTGACATTGGCTGGCAGATGGAATACGGAGGAGGCCTAATCTGTGGGATCGAATGGGTCTGTGGGAGGTAATCGGCAGAAGGCAGTCTCTCAAGTACCCAGGTCCAATACCATGTAGGGCTTTATAAGTAATAACTAGCACCCTGAAGTGTATCCGGAGACCAATAGGTAGCCAGTGCAGCTCACGGAGGATAGGTGTAACGTGAGTGTACCGGGGTGCACCCACAATCGCTCGCGCGGCTGCATTCTGGACCAGCTGGAGTCTTCGAACACTCTTCAAGGGCTGCCCCATGTAGAGCGAATAGATTAGAATTCTTTATTGGTCAAGTGTGATTGGAGACACAGGGAATTTGTCTTTGGTGCATATGCTCTCAGTGTACGTAAAAAGACAAGATACATTCATTAAGAATCATAAGGTACAACACTTAATGATATAGGGTACAAATAAGCAATCAGGAAACATCAATATAAATCGTAAGGATACAAGCAGCAAAGTTGCAGTCATGCAGTCATAAGTAGGAGGAGATGGGTGATAGGAATGATGAGAAGACTAATAGTAATAGTATGCAGCCTTAGTGAATAGTTTGACAGTGGTGAGGGAATTATTTGTTTAGCAGAGTGATAGTGTTCGGAAAAAAACCCTGTCTAAACACAAGTGTCTAGTTGTCTTGGTGTGCAGTGCTCTATAGCGTCGTTTTGAAGGTAGGAGTTGAAACAATTTATGTCCAAGATGCGAGGGGTCTATAAATATTTTCATGATCCTCTTTTTGTGCAGTGTACAGGTTCTCAATGGAAGGCAGGTCGGTAGTAATTGTTTTTTCTGTAGTTCTGATTATCTTCTGAAGTCTGTGCCTGTCTTGTTGGGTTGCAGAACCAAACCAGGTAGTTATAGAGGTGCAGATGATGGACTCAATCATTCCTCTGTAGAACTGCATAAGCAGCTCCTTGGGCAGTTTGAGCTTCCTGAGTTGGCGCAGAAAAAACATTCTTTGTTGTGCTTTTTTGATGATGTTTTTGATGTTAGGTGTCCATTTTAGGTTTTGAGATATGATGGAACCTAGAAATTTGAAGGTCTCGCTGTTGATACTCTGCTGTCTAGTATTGTAAGAGGTGGTAGTATGGGAGGGTTTCTCCCAAAGTCTACCACTATTTCTATGGTTTTGAGTGTGTTCAGTTCCAGATTGTTTCGGTTGCACCACGAGGCCAGTTGTTCAGCCTCCTGTCTGTATGCGGTTTCATTGTTGTCTCGAATGAGACCAATCACTGTTGTATCATCTGCAAACTTCAGTAGCACCATACCAGTGGTGGGTTTCAAAAAATTTTGGAACCTCTTCTGTAGGTGTGGCCTGCTTTCCGGGTCCACTGGTGGAACCTCTTCTAACCGGTTCGGTAGATTTGACGAACTGGTTCTACCAACCTGGTGCGAACTGGTAGGAACCCACCTCTGCACCATACTGCGTGTATGGTACAGGCAGATCACATTCCCTCTGATTCCCCATCAGTCTCATCTTTTGTCATTCGGCTATGGTCTCCCTAAAGTGCTAGTTCACAGCGTCATGTGAAACATAAAGAAAATGATTGGAAATAGTGTGATACGGAGATGATGTAACATCACAGCTCTGCATAGCTCTGAAAGGACCAGAAAATCTCACTCCTGAACAGCATGGATAATCTCAAAGTTGGCATTTAGTGCCTATTGTAAAGAAAGAAAGCAAAAATGCTCTCCGGGACTACTTTTTCATGATTCTGAGCAGAATATTTTTTTAAAAAAATATTTTATTTGATTTGGAAAGGAATGTGCTGTTTGACGGAAAGGCAAGGGAAGGAGCCTAGAAATGATGAACAGAATCTTGTGACTAAATCTAGTCTGTTCCTACTGCAGTGCAGTGATTGATGGATGTTTTTTTTCTGTCAGCTAGTCATATTCTGAAGAGGGAAAGCAGCCATGCCAGAAGAATCAAATAATTTTGTATAAATTGCTTTACTTATTATTCCCTATGCATGCATGAGCAGGACAGCACTATTCAATCAGAACAGAGACAACAGGGTAGGGATCAGCAATGAGGGCTATAAATTTTGTACAGGTATAATCTATTAACTGAAGGGTGGGAAGATAGCAGTTAAACTGAGCAGTGGGGAAAAGGCTCAAAACCAAACATATTTTACATATTTCAAGGCTGACCTTGGATGGCGGAAGCATGAGGGGTAAATGCTTTTGACCCAGTTACAGTTAAAGATGACTTAACATGATGGGGACAAGTGGAAAGCATCACCCTGCACCATTAGCAGGAAAAATATACATGTGCACATTAGTATGTGCCATGAAAGTAAAGGTTCCCCTTGCACATATGTGCTAGTTGTTCCCGACTCTAGGGGGGCAGTGCTCATCTCCATCTCAAAGCCGAAGAGCCAGTGTTGTCCGAAAACATCTCCATGATCATGTGGCTGGCGTGACTAAATGCCGAAGGCGCACGGAACGCTGTTACCTTCCCATCAAAGGTGGTTCCTATTTGTCTACTTGCATTTTTTACGTGTTTTCGAACTGCTAGGTTGGCAGAAGCTGGGACAAATAATGGGAGCTCATTCCATTACACTGTGCTAGGGATTTGAACCGCTGAACTGCTGACTTTTCTGATTGACAAGTTCAGTGTCTTAGCCACTGAGCCCCATGAGTATGTGCAATAACTAGGAACAAATGGGGACAGGGCCTGAGTTTTAGTCTTGAAGTAGATTCTGCTAATGTTAAAAGTTAAGTCTGGGGAACATTCTCAAAGTATGAATGAAGAAATTCTGGATGACGAAAAGCCAAATGTTTACTCTCAAAGCCTTTGGAGCCTTGAGCAACTTTTGTCTATGGATTTTCTTTATTTGTCTTGGGTTTGAACATGACCTTGTCTCTGTCCTTGGCAGCTATTGATATCTGTGGGATGGCCGGTGATGATGCAAGCTGGAGAAATACTTTTGACTTGGGACACTGAGAGAAAAAGTCTCTCAGAGAGTTAAGAAACGCAATCATGAAAGTTGCAAAGGAGAAGTGTTATTAGGTGAACAATGGGTACTCTGAGCCTGCCTGAAATATCACTAGCAGTGTGCAGAAAAACAAATCTCCTTTACTCAGCGGTAAGGCATATTGCACTAAGTTAGGGTGGGTAACCACCAGCCACAGGCCACATGCAGTTTCCAACTCTATTTTTGCAGCCTCTACAATTCCCCTGAACTGCATTGCCAAATCTGGCTGCAAAATTCCTTTCTCGGCATGATCTTCTCTTACAGCTTCTCTCTTGATAATTTAAGATGTAAAATTGGCTCTTGTGAAACATGGCGTGTCTATTTTCTTTTAAAAATAAACACAGCCAATCCAAACCTCTAATGAGATAGCCTCATAAAAATATAATTGTATTTACCTATCTATAGACCCATCATTCTATCTATTCCCTTATGGCAACATTATGCAGCATGCAGAAAATGGGTAAAGAATAATAAGTTATTGAAACTAAAAGCCTGAGAATGTGTTCACCTTCTTTGGTGTTTCTTATAATTATCTTAAAGATGGATTCTTGGACTTTTCCACTATTCCAGAATTTCAGGAAGGGGCTGCAGCAGTGGTGGGTTTCAAAAATTGTTCGAATCTACTCTGTGGGTGTGGCTTCCTTTGTGGGAGTGGCTTGCCACCCATGTGACCGGATGGGAGTGGCTTGCCGCCCATGTGACCGAATATGAAGATGCCGACGACACTTGTCAGAACCACCTTAAATTACCTATCACACAGCACTGGCATGCATAAGAAAATGATGTAAACTTGTTTTTTAAAAGGCATCTTTCGTTTGCGTTAAAACAACTTCAACACACGCAATGTTCTGACTGCACCACAAACGCAGTAGTCATCCTTACCTTTCACAGAGGCACTGAGATTTATAAATATGAGCATGATAGTGTAGAATAATCATATCCAAGGACCAGTGGTGGGTTTCAAAAAATCTTGGAACCTCTTCTGTAGGTATGGCCTGCTTTCCGGGTCCACTGGTGGAACCTCTTCTAACCGGTTCAGTAGATTTGACGAACCGGTTCTACCGAAGAGGTGCGAACTGGTAGGAACCCACCTCTGGGCTGCAGTCTAAGAACAGACATCTGCTTTAGCTGCAGAAGGAACTGATTTTAAACAGGCATATGTAGCCATCATACTACAGGTAATCCTTGCTTAGCAACTGTCTCATTTAGTGTCTGTCTGCAGGTACAATGGTGATGAAAAAGTAACTTTGTGATCAATCCTTGCATTTACGACCTTTGCAGGTCTGGTAAAGCAAAGGAAAGCTGAAGTAAGATGAAAAGCACAGTTGTAGTTTCCCCTAGCAATGACTTAACTTAATGACCTAGTAAGGTAAAGGTAAAGGTTCCCCTCGCACATATGTGCTAGTCATTCCTGACTTTAGGGGGCGGTGCTCATCTTGGTTTCAAAGCCGAAGAGCCAGCACTGTCCGAAGATGTCTTTGTGGTCATGTGGCTGGCATGACTAAATGCTGAAGGTGTACAGAACGCTGTTATCTTCCCACCAAAAGTGGTCCCTATTTTTCTACTTGCATTTTTACATGCTTTCGAACTGCTAGGTTGGCAGAAGCTGGGACAAGAAACAGGAGCTCACTCCATTACGCAGTGCTAGGGATTCGAACCACCGAACTGCTGACCTTTCTGATCGACAAGCTCAGAGTCTTAGCCACTGAGCCACCATATCCCTTCCAACGACCTCGTAGCCAGTCCTAATTGTATTTGCTAACCAAGGTTATATGTATGTCCTTTTAGGATAAGGAATGTTATGGAAAACGTAGATCAAGAATAAAAAAAATTAAACCCAAGAAATTAAGAGCCTAAAAAAATGAAGGAAGAATTAAAACTAGTTGATACCAACATCATTCATTGTACTTCTCAATACCATTTTGTACTTGCAAAACATTTTTGTTTCCACCACCAGTGAGAATTTATAAATTGCTTTTTGTTGCTTCTCTTTGAGCATCTTTTCAATTCCATCCAACCATGATTTTCTCTGCCTTTCCCTTTCTCTCAACCCATTCACTTTCTCTTCATACGTTTGGCAATTCAATCTTATATGATCTAGCATCTCCAACATATCATTCTGCTGCATGGGTCACCTCATTTTGTCATTCAGCCTACATTCACTGTTGATCCCATTTCTTCTTTTTCTCTCACACTGCGTTGCTTAAGGAATACAGTCCCATTGCATTCTACTTATTTATACATTTTCCCAGACATATGCTAATTTCACTTCCGTATAACAATGCAGGTAAGAGCACTCTCTTATAAATAGTCATTTTCACCATTTCCAATAAATATTCATTCCTCACAACCAACCACATTCAGCTCACTACCTTTCCATCAACATTTACTGTACATACCTTAACCCTTCTCCATCCATTTTCCAATCTTTAGTAAATATTCTGCCAGAGTACATAAATTCATCTACATGCTCCATTTATTTCTTGCCATTTATGAATAATATGCAGTTTCGTCAATTTCCCCTTTCAAATTACTTTGGTCTTCAATGCAGTGCTTTTCAGATTCATGCTCCTCTTTACATCTTAAGTCTGTGTATTCATAGCAAATTATTTGGTTTTCAGGTAACAATACCTGGTAGTCCTTGACTTACAACAGTTCATTTAGTGACTGCTCAAAGTTACAAGGGCACTGAGAGTGACTTAGGACTAGTTTTCACAGTTATGATCTCTGCAGCATCCTCATGGTCATGGGATCAAAATTCAGACGCTTGGCAACTGGTTTATACTTATGACCATTGGGAGTTAAAGTACAAGCGAGGGATGATGCTAAAGTTAATTAGTTTATTTTAGTTTATGGTTGTTAAATGTTTATACCCTGTATTTGCTCTGGGAGGTTGGGGGGGAGGGGATGTGGGATGGGGAGGGGGAGGGAGGGAAAGGGAAAGGTATATAATTGTAAAACTCATTAAAACTTTTAATAAAAATAAAAATAAATAAATAAATAAATTAGAAAAATAAATATACTTATGACCATTGCAACATTCCAGGCTCACGCGATCCCCTTTTGTGACCTTCTGACAAGCAACATCAATGGGGAAGCCAGATTCACTTCACAACCGTGTTACTAACTTAAGAACTGCAGTGATTCACTTGACAACTGTGGCAAGAAAGGTTGTAACATGGGGCAAAACTCACTTAACAAATGTCTCACTTAACAATGTAAGTTTTGGATTCAATGGTGGTTGTAAGCCGAGGATTATCTGTAAAGCATCAGGCGCATATAGACATCAATGGATGTTTATATTTCCAACTAACGCATCAGTAGTGTCCATGAAGAAGTTGGATGGGTCAACCTGGTTAAAAAAGCCACGGTGGTCAGTGGTTAGAATGCAGTACGGCAGGCTATTTCTGCTGACTGCTGGCTGCCTGCAATTTGGCAGTTCGAATCTCACCGGCTCAAGGTTGACTCAGCCTTCCATCCTTCTGAGGTAGGTAAAATTGGGATCTAGATTGTTGGGGACAATATGCTGACTCTGTAAACCTCTTAGAGAGAGCTGTAAAGCCCCGTGAAGCGGTATATACCTAAGCGCTAGTTCTATAATGCTTTCACATTGCAAACCACAGTCCTTCTGTCAATGCATCATGATGTCACACAGATGTCTAGAAGAGGCCAATGTTGCAGATTAATGGCATAATTTCACTTTTCTCTTTTTTGACAACAGGAGTCCTCTCATTTTTTCTACAATATTAATCATTTTCTGATGAACATTTTTTTTCTCATCCCTACCCTCTCTTCAATTACAGGTACAATAGTCCATTTAGTGACCATTTGAAGTTACAATGGCACTGATTAAAGTGACTTATGACCATTTTTCACACTTATAACCATTGCAGCATGATCAAAATTCATATGCTTGGCAATTGACTCATATTTATGATGGTTGCAGTCTCCCGGGGTCACATGATCCCCTTTTGCAACCTTCTGATGAGCAGTTAATGGGGAAGCCAGATTCACTTAACAACTGATTTACCAGTGAACAACTGCAGTGATTCATCTAACAACTGTGGCAAGAAACATCATAAAGTGGGGCAAAATTCACTTAACAACTGTCTTGCTTAGCAATGGAAATTTTGGATTCAGTTGTGGTTGTAAGTTGAGGACTACCTGTATTCCATAAAGCATCCTTTTTCAGACTTAGTACAGCTCCATATACTTCTATTTCCTATTGGTAACATAATTCTTTTTACTACGTTCTGAGCAGCGTCCATTCTTCTTTCCTTACATCCACTTTTCACTGATTATATCAATGTGTTTCCTAGTTCTGTTTTGATAGAGGTTAAATGTTCTCTTCCTTCTCATTATTCTTCTCTCCTTCCAGCCTTTACTCTTGTTTCTTTCACCTTCCCCTTTCTTCCCCGATCTTTTTCCCTTCGTCCACATGACACTATCCTTCGCTAAGTCCCTCAATTTTTCATCTGTTTTATTACTAAAACTCTTGTTGTCATGATGTTTAACTGGGTGAGATGGTCATCATAGGGCAACAATTTCTGAACTGGGAAGAGGAAAGAACATTGAGGAAGAAAAGGATGAAGCAAGAGAAAAGGAAGGAAGGATGGTAGGAAGGAAGGGGAAAAGAAGGAAGAAAGAAAGATAATTGAATTGAATTTATTATATTTCTATGCCGCCCTTTTCCCCGAAGGGGACTCAGGGCGGCTCACAACCCAAGTCAAAGGGGAAGGGTACAAATAAGGAATAAAAAGACAGACAAAACAATACCATAGTTTAAAAGCACACAACAACCATACCATTCGAGAGGGGGGGGGGACAAGACTCATTAGCCCCAGGCCTGTCGGAATAGCCAGGTTTTAAGGGCTTTGCGGAAGGCCTGGAGGGTGGTGAGGGTTCGAATCTCCACGGGGAGCTCGTTCCAAAGGGCCAGAGCAGCCACAGAGAAGGCCCTCCTCCGGGTAGTTGCCAGACGGCATTGACCAGCAGATGGAATACGGAGGAGGCCTAATCTGTGGGATCTAATCGGTCTATTGGAGGTGATGACAATAAAAGGGAGGGAGGGATGAAGGAAGGATGGAAGGAAGATAATGACACGGAGGGAGGGAGGAAGATAATGACAGAGTAACAGGGAGGGAAAGAGGGAGGGAGAGAAGGAAGGAAAGAAGGAAGGAAGGAGGAAAGATAGATTTCGGATGCTCTCTGCCAGTTCACCACAAAAAATATCAAAAAACTCCCACATTGTGGCTTGTGTATTTATGAACTTAACCAAAACAAAAATTTGAGGGAGAAAAGAAGGAAGGAAAGACTTGATTGTGAAGTCATGAGTTGCACCGTGATGATTTTAAGAAGGGATATAAAATGATATCAAGGGCAATCAAATTTTTACCAACCTGGTGCTGTGACAGTATCAAGTTGCAATTTTCCAACTGCTGCTGGATGAAAAAACAAACAATTGTTTGTTCACTGACTCCCTCCCTTTAAAAATATACAATCAATCTGGTGTGCAGAAATGTCACTATTCGTAGGCAAAAGGCATAGTTTTTTTTGTTGTTGCTAAAAGACAAAAGACAGATACTAGACAACTTGTTAAGTACCAAGCAGACTGTGTATCTGCATCTATATGGTGAAATTTGAATTGGCCTAATAACAGTAATTGCCTCAATATGGATATTCAATTGTTTTCTTCTTTCCACAATCTATCACACTTCTCCCCTACTCCTTTTTTCTCTGCAAATACAAAAATAACGAAATAAGCTAAGGAACCAATATTAGGAAAAATCTTCCACCTAATAAAAAGTGATCTCTACTTCTTTCTCTGTGGGAATTTTCTGGTCTTATCATCCAGTCTAGTGTAGCTGAAAGAACAATAGTGGAAGAACAGAATTGGTTTTATTGCATAAAACAAAACTATATGGCGAAATACTGTCCTAAACATTCTTTCGTCAGGGTGAAAACCAATAATAGGATGGAATTTACTTCTGAGTTTAATGTCTTTAGGATCTTGCTTGCAGGTAATCATGAGATAGTTATGGAAATATTTTATTTTATTATATTAAGCCATGTAGCAATTCGGCTTGCTGTTAAACATAAGCAGAGTCTTGTTGGATTCTATCTAGAATCCATGCCTATTGGCTCTTTGGAGCAAATATGCAGTTGAATTCAACATCAAATCATGTTCTGACCAGATGCTTGTCCTTGTAGTTAATCTTCCCAGCATTTCTCTATTTCCTGCTTTTTATTAATTTAAACTTGACCTCCAGTGACCATGCATGCATCCTCTTGCTGTGTATTTGGAAACAATATGGAGAATTTGACACTAGTTTGTTGTTAAATAGGATTTCATTGCAGAAGTCACTGTGTTCTTCTACTAATCTACTTTATCAGTGATGTGTATTGAGGTGGGAGGGGGTGGGATATTGCTGTTGCTCCACTTTGTAGCCTTGTGAGATCCTGCTGAGTGAGGTGACCTCACTGCTAGCAAAGGTACTAAACATAGAATTATTGACAGGTTAGCCTAAGGAGAAAACACAATAGCAGCCAGACTGTTGCTAGCAATTTTAATCCTTCTCTTTTTTCTTTTTTTTAATACAAGGGAAGAGATGTTTGTTTTGGCACAAAACTAAGTGAATGTAAGGAGGCATTCAGTTCTAGCTGCCAACTGAGCACTGAGCGGCTGATTTTTTGGGTGCTCAATTATTAGACGAGAAAAGCAAATGACGATTAATTGTTGGTTCTCTTTGGGTTCTGTAAACTTACAGATACATAAACATGTCCATTCCCATTAGGTCACTCATGCCCTCGTAACCTTAAGACTGGACTACTGCAATGCGCTCTACATGGGGCAGCCCTTGAAGAGCATTCGGAGACTTCAGCTCATCCAGAATGCAGCCGCGCGAGCGATCGTAGGTGCACCTCGGTACACCCACGTTACACCTATCCTCCGCGAGCTGCACTGGTTACCGATTGGTCTCCGGATACTTTTCAAGGTGCTAGTCGTCACTTATAAAGCCCTTCATGGTATTGGACCTGGGTTCTTGAGAGACTGCCTGCTGCCAATTACCTCCCAAAGACCCATTACATCACACAGGGCTGGCCTCCTCCGGGTTCCGTCTACCAGCCAATGCCACCTGGCTACCACCCAGGGGAGGGCCTTCTCTGTGGCAGCTCTGGCCCTTTGGAACGAACTCCCCGCAGAGATTCGGACCCTCACCTCTCTCCAGGCCTTCCGAAAAGCCGTTAAAACCTGGCTGTGTCGGCAGGCCTGGGGTTGATGAGTTCCCTTCCCCTCTCGATCTGTGTGGCTGTTGGTTATTTTTTAAATGCTTGTATTTGTACTTTTTGTGTTTCCCTTTCCCCCCTTGGGTTTGTGCGCCGCCCTGAGTCCCGCTGGGAATAGGGTGGCATATAAATAAAATGAAACCTAAACCTAAACCTAGGTGGAAATAGTCAGAGAACTACCAGTTCCAGCTGCATTTGAATTATGACTTGAGAGTTAATAGGTATGGGCAAGGCTGGCCATCTGAAAATGCTGTATGAGGAATGTATGGGAAGGGTGTAAATGCCCTAGGGAAAATACTATTGCTTCCTTAGTTTTCAGCAAGACCAACATGTGCCTTGCAAAGAATTCCTCAGACTTCAGTGGTAAGAGAGGAATAATTGCGGTATAAGCACACACAAATGGGTAGGTGAAAATATTAAAGCTCCCCTCCCTCTCTTCACCTCCCTTCCCCCATCTCTAACTGGTAACCCTGAAGAATGAGGTAGAGGTGCAGATCTGCAGTAAATATAGCTAGGTATTTCAAAACAAAGAGCTCTGGTCAATTTATTAACATATTCAGTTACTGAAGCCTGTGCGGGATTGCCTGTTATAAAGTAAATGAATAACAGCAAGTGGCAAACCATCACCCTACACTGGAGAATATGCATGTGCATTTCAGGCCATGGTTCTTGGTAGAAAATTAAAAGCATGATGAAATTATTCCAGTTTTTCAATGTAACAAATTCCAGAGGGGATTCTCAGCAACAAATTAAACCCTTTGGCCTCCAGTATGTTCCACGATGCTGTTAAGTATCATGCTCTTCCCTGAAGCCAGTTGTTCAAAATTACAATAGCCTCCTCAAATCCTGATGTGGAAGGCATCAGGGTAGGAAAGACTAGTCCATCTGTTTCATTTAATGGCAACTGTTAAAGGTATGTAGAATTAAAGCAATGGCCAATGGTAGATTTTTAGCTACAGTCTTGTTAAAACAACAGCAACAATGAAACCCTATACTCGTGATGGCGAACCTTTTTGGTACCAAGTGCCCAAACTGGAATGCCCTTGTGCCTGTGTGTGCTGGAGCGCCGGAAAGCCGAAGATAAGCTGGCTGGTGCAGGCTGGAAACCCAAAGACCAGAAGGGCAGCTGGCGATGGTGCACGTACCCACAGAGAGGGCTTTGTGTGCCACCTCTGGCAGGCGTGCCATAAGTTTGCCATCACGGCTCTATACTGTCTAGGGCAGTATGGAGAGCGGAATCCAAATTCTATAGCTGAGTGGAATTTTTATTAAGGTCCATCCAAATAATACAAGAAGGAAGCTTCTGAGTTCTCAAGAAATGTTTATCAGGCAAGCTGCTTTAAGAAATTAAGCTAGAGATTCATAAGCCATATTGTTTGCAGTTTGAATGAACCTGTGGACTGGAAATAGTCACCTTCAAAGGGTTTTGGTATCAGATTTCATTTTCTCTTTAGGAAAGAAGAAAATAGCTGTTCTCCCCAACTTTGAAAACACGAAGATTGTAGTCCCTGGTCTATTACCTTGTCCAACAAGCCTTGGAGTCGAGACAAATATTGTTCAGTACATCCAAAAAGCGATATAATATTTGCAGTTGAAGTACCACGTATAAAATCAACTGAGACACACTTTATTGCATTCCCTAGCTGAAGAATGGCTTAGATTTTCCATTGCATGGACCCAAGCACAGCCATCTATTTTCATCCATGGTTGGCCTTTCATATCACTTAAACCCTGTTTTGTGATCACAGTTTATTGCATAATTCATATCTGGTGAAATTCATGCCACATGCTAAACCATAAGCCAACTCGCAAGCTGGTTTATGGCAATGCATGAATCTACTCTCTCTGTTAGTGATCTGTAAAAAGCACAGGTGTAATGGTTAAATATCTGGCAATTGTAATGGAAGGTTAATCAACACAACTCCCAAGATGGCAGGCATGTTGTCGTGATCCAAGCCCACAGCATGTACAGAAGTGGCAGTGCTTGGATTTTGATGCCTCCCTGCTATCCTGCCCCAGAGTGCCCCGGAATAAGAACCATTGATTTTTTTCTCAGGAACAGAGCATAAAATATCAACTCTGCCCATCTTTTTTTTGCTATGCGGAATGTGTAGTGTGTGCTTTGGGCACACATATTATTGCACCTGTGGCTCGAACTAGATACTGTATGGGTATGTGATTTTTTTAGAATGGAGGATGAATGGTGGCTAGAAAGCCAAGAGTTGCCTATGGACGGCATACAACTTTGATATACCAGTAGGTATATAGATGATAGATAGATAGATAGATAGATAGATAGATAGATAGATAGATAGATAGATAGATAGATAGATAGATGATAGATAGATAGATAGATAGATAGATAGATAGATAGATAGATAGATATAATTAAATCTTCCACTTTTAGGGATCAGAGATTGGTAATTCCCACATGCCTGGGTGTCAAATCAAATGATAAGGGAAGATTAAGAATAACATTAGTGGAGGGAAAAGGAGCCACTTGGATGAGCAGGGAAACCCCGCTCAATCAATTCCTATATCCCTACATTCTCCAAATGATGCATTTTTTTTTACTCCTTTCCCCTCCACTAATGTTATTTCTTAATCTTCCTTTACCGTATTCTTCCTTACTTAACAGATAGGTTATGATGATGCTGAAAGAAGTAAGATCCTTGCATTTATCACTGGTCCTGACACTTATCACACTGCAGCATCCCCATAGTGACAAGATCAAAATTCAGATGCTTGGCATCTGGCATGTATTTGCCAGAACAACTTGCCTTCAGAAGCTGTGAATGCTCCAACACTGGACGTTTTTAAGAAGGCGTTGGATAACCATTTGTCTGAAGTGGTCTGGGGTTTCCTGCCTAAGCAGGGGAGTGGGCTAGAAGGTCTTCAAGGTCCCTCCCAACTTAGTTATTCTATTCTATTCTATTTATGATGGTTGCAGCCTCCCAGGGTCATAAGATCACAATGTGCAACCTTCCCTTCTGGCTTCCAACAAACAAAATCTCCAAACAATGGGGAAACCTAAATTCACTTAACAACTTCATGATTTGCTTAATGACTACAGCAAAAAAGATCATAAATTTGGGCATGACTCTTTTAATGACTGCTTTGCTTTGCCACAGAAGTTCCAGTCTCACTTGTGATCATAGGTTGGGTACTATCCACATTATAAGCTAAAAACACCCAATGTTTACAACTTTCTTTGCGTTGCTGTAGGTCAGGGCTGTCAAACTCCTGGCACACAGCCCTCCGTGATGTGTCATACGCTGGCCACACCCACGCCCAGTTTAGCAAAGGGGGGAAAAAGTCAAGATATGTCACATGACACCGCCGTGACAATGCGAGTTTGACACCCTGCTCTAGATCCCTCCTTTCCCCCTCTTTGCATTCTTTTTTCCTTGCGACTTCTCCAGATGTGCATTGGAACAGGCTGACATGGAATTAATTTAATTTAATATATTTATTTAATCATGACATTTGAAAGCAAGCATTTACGATTGGTCTAATACAGGAGTTAAGCAGCCAATAAATTTAAATACTGTAAATAAATGTAAATATGGCTGAAGAAAATCCAGACACTTCTTTGTATATCTGGTGCCATTTGGATTTTTGTAGCCCAGCCCTAATGTAAAGCAAGAGGTAATGAGAATTTATGCACAGAATTGAACGGAGCCAATTCCAAAACATCACTGAAGCAGGCCTTGTTTAAAACACTGGAATAAACCTATCGTGGACTGGGCAGTAGAGGGCGCTGTTGACCTGGATTAGGCATAGCTCGGTGAAATTGAAGATGGCATTACATCAGTTTAGTGGCTGCTTTTGCGGGTCCTGGAATTTCTGGAACAGACTCTTCCCTTAAAAGGAAAAAAAATGTGAATATTGGGCAGGCTGGTTCTCCATCCACTTTCCCTTCCCCTCTGTGGTGAGAAATCTGATTTCCATATAGGCTAAATATGGAGGTAGGAAGCCACCTTGTGGCCTGAATGGAGCAATGTAGGCTTTTTTTTATTGTAATAGTCCATTTGCTGTTCCAGTACAAAGTGGATTTAGACAAATGTAAGAAATTTAATAGGGATGTATTGACAGAAAGAACTGTTTCTCAACCGTTTCATATGGATTGCTTTGATAAATGACTAAATTTTGGCAGTAATATTCTGTTAAGAATCGCATCTGTTCCTCTGTTTATTTTCCTTTTACAGTATTTCCCGCAAGCCCTCTGCTCAAATGTGCTGTTAGAATCTGGAGACGGTCAGAAGGCATAGTGTCTGTGTATGTGTGCAGAATGCAAATGTTTTAGAGCAGTTCATTTGTTTTACAAGGTAAGGGGCAACATTAACTGTTTCCCCAGGGAAAAACAGGAATTAAAGCAAACTTGCTTGAAATATCAAGTCGCAGGATGTCACATTACCTTTAAATCTAAACTTCAAATAAAAATGAGCCTTTAAAGTTTGGATGTTGTAAACCTTTTCTTAATTCTAACAACCTTTCCTGAGATCTTTTATTTGGAAACGGGTATGAAACTTTCAAAGGCATCCCATACGGTATTTTCTTAAGAGGAGCATGAGAAAGAGGGGACCATACATCAAGTGGAGTGCTGTATTTGTCTAATAAAACTATGATGAGACTCATGACACTTGGAAGAAAAATACTAAATGATTCTGATATTTGCCAGGGGACTTCCTATATGTAAATACTCTGTGATGATATAGACTAGTAAGTACTTATTTTCCATTTGAACGGTGCAACGTTCTACTTTGCTTTGCAGATTTCCCTTTACTTTACTTTAACTAGTCTTACGTTTTCCTAGAAATTAAATACCTGCTCTAACCATTTCAGGAGAGACCTTGTTCATCTTTTGAGCCTAAGCTTCTAAAGAGTGTCAATTTGTACCTTTCACTGCACCAATGGAACATCTTGGAGGCCATTAGTTGCCTATGTAATAGACAGTGGTGGGTTTCAAATTTTTTTAGAACCTCTTCTGTAGGTGTGGCCTGCTTTCTGGGAGTGGTTTGCTGGCCATGTGACTGGGTAGGAGTGTCTTGCCAGCCATGTGACTGAGTGGGAGTGGCTTGGCAGTCATGTGACTGGGTGGGCGTGGCCAACTTGTAAAATGTGGTGAAACTCACTTAACAACGCTCTTGCTTGGCAACAAAAATATTGGCTCAGAAACTCTGGCATTTGAAGCCCGCAAGTCTTAAAGCTGTCAAGTTACAAGACTCTTGCACCCTTACCCCTTTTGAAAAAAAACCCCATGGGTGTTCAAACTTGGCAGCTTTACGACTTGTGGACTTCAACTCCCAGAATTCCTCCTCTCGCTCTTCATCTTGATGATGTGCAGATGGGCGGGGGGAGGGAGCTGGAACTGGTTCTAAACGGCACTGTAGATTTGTGGAACCTCTCCTTTAGAACTAACAGGAACACACCCCTGGTAATAGAGCTTTAACTAATTGTCTCAATTCAGATTTCTCTCCCCCCCCCCCCAATTCAGGGGAAAGAAGAAGCTGGGAGGAACTGATTGGGTTTGCTGTTTGAAACCTAGGCCCATTCTGAAGAATTTGGGTGGAATTTGAGGAAAATCCAACATCCAAAGGAGTAAACCCTACAGCAGGGCTGTCAAATTCTTGGCCCGTAGGCTGGATGCGTCACACGCTGGCCACACCCACACCAGGTTTAGCAAGGGGGAAAAAAGTCCTGATACGTCATATGATACCGCCGTGAGTTTGACACCCCTGCTCTACAGTGATATTTTTTCCCCAGGCGCAACATATGCAGACTTGGAGAGATGAAATATTTTGGTAACATTAGTTGAAGGTAGTTGTCTCTGAATTACTTGGATCGCTTTTGATCCAGTGATCTTTGTATAGTATAGCCTTTATTGCCATTGTACAAAAAAGATACAACAAAATTGGTTTTAGCCCACTGGTGCAATTCATGACAACAAATACAAACAACATAAATAGTATAAAGAATAATCCCAATGCAAGTAATTAGGGAAAAAAAACCTAGTCATAAGTTTCCCTGTGTGGAGTGATTGTGGTTGTGTTTAAGAGCCTGAGAGCCCACAGATAGAAACTATTTTTAAATCCATTTGTTTGGCTGGCTATGCTTTGATGTCTTCTGCCCGATGGAAGTGCGAAGAGACACTGACCAGGGTGTGAATCATCTCTGAGTATCTTCCTTACTCTGCTAAAACAGCAAGACCTGGTGATGTCCAATGGTTTCTTGTGCCAAATCTGTAGTGCTTTCCTGTCCACAGCAGTTAAACCAGGATACCATACTGTAATGCAGTATGTGAGGACACTTTTTATCGTGGACTGATAGAAAGAGGTCATCAGCTGTTGTTCCACCTGATTTTTTCGCAGGACTCTAAAGAAATGAAGTCTCTGTTGGGCCCTGCCAATCATCAGGGATGTGTTGTTTTCCCAGGTGAGATCTTGACTAATAAACACTTCCAAGAATTTAAAAGAGGAAACTGTCTTCACACAGCCCTCCTCGATATACAGTGGGGCACATTCCTCTCTGTGCTTCCGGAAATCTAGCACCATCTCCTTTGTCTTATTAGATGTAAGTTGTTTCTTGAGCACCATGTGGATACCTTCTGGACTTTTTCCCTGTATGCTGATTCGTCCCCTCCAGTTATGAGACCCAGCACCGTTGTGTTGTCTGCAAACTTTATTGTGATGTTGGATGGATCAGAGGATATGCAGTCATGTGTAAACAGCGTGTACAGGTAGGGGCTGAGCACACAGCCCTGAGGGGAGCCTGTTCTGAGCTTCAGCGAGGAAGGTGTAAAGGACCCAGCCCTTACTGTTTGTGGACGATCCGTCAGGAAATCTTTGATCCAGTCACAAGTGAGGGGAGGGAATTTCAGATCAGTCAGCTTTTCAATGATTTAGATTTAGATTTATTTATTTATAGGCCGCCCTGTTCCCTGAGGGGACTCAGGGCGGCTTACAATCAAAAAAGGAAGGGGAGTGTAGGACAATACAAAAAAAGAAATGTGCACAAAGTAAATTAGACAGTAAAACTCAACATTCACTCAGCATTCGGAAGGGGCAAAAATAAGATTATCCCCAGGCCTGACGGGCTAGCCAGTTCTTGAGGGCTGTGCGGAAGGCCTGGACGGTGGTGAGGGTACGAATCTCCACGGGGAGATTGTTCCATAGTGTCGGAGCCGCAACAGAGAAGGCTCTCCTCCGAGTAGTCGCCAGTCGGCACTGACTGGCGGATGGAATACGGAGGAGGCCAACTCTATGCGATCTGATGGGACGCAGGGAGGTAATTGGCAGAAGGCGGTCTCTCAAATAGCCAGATCCACTACCATGGAGCGCTTTATAGGTGGTGAGTAGGACCTTGAAGTGCACCCGGAGATCAACAGGTATGACATTCAATGAGAATGCCTGGTAAGATGGTGTTAAAGGCCAAGCTATAGTCTATAAAAAGCATTCTGACATAATTCCCAGATTTCTCAAGGTGGCTCAGTGCAATAGGTAGAGCAGTGGCGATGGTGTCCCCTGTCAACCTGTTGCTTCTATAAGCAAACTGGTGTGGATTGAAATTTGGTGGAAGACAGGACCTGAGGTGTTGTAGGACCAGTCTCTAAAAGCAGTTCTTCACTATAGACATCAGAGCAATGGGTCTATAGTCTTTCAGGCTGTTTATGGCTGCTTTGGAACTAGGATAATTGTGGCTGCTTTCAAGCATGATGGGATTCTAGCCTGTTGCAGGGAGATGTTAAAAATCCTTGTCAGGACCCCTGTTAATTGGTCAGCACAGGCTTTTACCACTTTCCCCAAAACCCTGTTCTGGACCTGCAGCTTTGTTGGGATTTACAGCCTTCAGCACAGCTTTCACTTGATGTTCATCCAGGGTGAGTGGCTGGAGGTTAGAGGGCCTTTGGGCTAGAGCCACAGTGACCTGTCTTTTGACCTCAAAGCAGTTGAAGAAGCTATTTAGCTCCTCCATCAGCAGGGAATTAGCAATGGCTATTTTTTCCGTATTGCCCTTATAGTTGGTTAGGTGTTGTAGCCCCTGCCACACCTGTCTTGAGTTAATATCTTCCAGATGCTTCTCTCCTTTTGTTTGTATTTCTGTTTAGTAGCCTTAATGCCTCTTTTCAAGTTTGCCGTGGCCTCATTGTATTTGTCTTCGTTTCCTGCACTGGAGGTGGAGTTTTGGGTTCTCAGAAGTGATTGTACCTCTGCCGACATCCAGGGTTTACAATGATTGTAAACTCTGATGCGCTTATTCACTGATACATTGTCTGTGCATGTTTTAATGTATGAGAGTACAGAGTAGAAAATTGAAACTGAAACTATTGGTTGAATCATAATGTCTCTCCCCAGCCTTAACATCTATCTATTAATTACACACACACACATACTTTCTTAAACTACCGTATCAGGAACAACATATAATGATACAGATATTAAGAGTGAACAGAAGACCCAACCCTGTCCTGATATATGAATGAGATACTGTTGTATAAACCTGGCACATATTAAGTTACATGGATGCATATTTAGAAATAATGCTTATTGTTGAGATGCAACACATCTCATCATAGTGGGAATGACTGACTTTAGTTTTGCAATAGTGGCGAATATCTGGAGCTCGGGTGTAGGATGGGGGTTCGTTTTCTGAGTTTGTGGGTTGGTTTCCGAACATTTCATTACCAGGCTATGTAATATGTTCAGCAGAGTTTAGGGAGTGTCAGCTGTGAGTCATCCGTGAGTCTTGGATGGGTCTTGTGATAAGGATATTACATCAGGTCAGGGTCAATGGGAGGTGAACTGCTGGTAGGAGGGGTTATGTGGGTTGATGGAGGGTCAGTGTTGTACCACGCAACCCCTCCCACCGGCAGGTCACCTCCCAATGACCCTGATCTGATATAATCTCCTTATGACAAGATCCATCACAAGACTCACGAATGACTCACAGCTGACCCATCGCAAGACTCTCTCTTGAGACACCCACACCTGAAGCCCTTATAAACAGAAGAATCCTAAACTCCGCTGAACATATTGCCTGCCCTGGTAATGAAATGTTTGGAAACCAGCCCACAAGCTTGGAGAATGAACCCTCACCCTAGGCTATAGTGTTAAGTTTGAAAAAAAACACAACAACCCTACCACCTTTCAACTCCTTGAATTTCTCGTGTCCTAATTGAATGAATCTTTATACCAAGCACATGATTGGAAAGCTCTTCATAGAGGAAGTTTGGACTATCTAAGTTGAATGCATTGCTATTCTAGTGGTGGGCAACTTTAAATAGTATGTATCTTGTTTTAAAAGTAGGGAAGGATTTCCCACTCCTTTTCTGGCAGCAAAATAATTTGTGGTGGTTCTGAATGGGATGCACTAATGTCATTGATGAAATTTGGTTTGCCATTCAGCAGTGCTGGTTGGATTTTAGTTGGGTTTTCACTTGGGTCATCCTTTGCCTAGACTAAGGTTTGTGAGGCCCCTTCTCCTGGCTTTGATGTCTGATAAGATGATAGCCAAGTTGCAATGTATTTCTAACAGTTTCAGGATCCTGGGGACAAGTGATCATCATTTGCCAGCTTGCTTCCAACAAGCAAAGTCAATAGACAAAACTGCATTCGCTTAACGACAGCATGATTCACTTAATAAATGCCGTGATTTGCTTAATAATTGTGGCAAAATTAATCACCATCTTGCTTAGCAATAGAAATTCTGGTCCCAATTGTGGTCGATGAGGACTACCTGTCACTGAAATACAGTTAACATTAAGGTTAAATGAAACATTGCTAACACGCTTCTCTTACAGCCAAATGAGAAATTACTGCTTTCAACTTTTGGAGGAGTTTTGGTGGGCCAATCTTAAAGCCGCATGTATTCATACTAGGGGTGAAATGCTACTGGTTGGGGCCGGTTTGTCTAAACCGGTAGTAAAAAATGCTAAAAAAAGTTTTTAAAAAAATTCTGACAATCAGCTGTGCCAAGCGATTTATATTTGCTTTATATTGACTCCTGCTTTCTAGCGAATCTAAATCGCACGGCACGGCTGTTCGCCCCCCTCGCTGTTATATTTACCTTTGCAGACTCCAAAAAGGTTTCTCAGCACCTGCGGTTTGCCTGCATGCAAAGCGAACCAGTAGCATTCAGAGCATTTAACCCCTGCTTCATATCCTTTGAGCCATATCTGAATGTAGTTGCTGACAATTAGGGACAGTTTTTAACCATTGGGAAGCAGGAAGTGCAGAACTGCAATATAAATTTTTTATGAGGGTTAGAAAACAGAATTCACTCCAAAAGCTATAATGAAACTTCAGTAGAATGTGGAACAGTTACAGAAAAGGCATCTCCATCTTGGCAAAGCAGAAAGCCTGAGAAAGAAACAAAAAAAAAAATCCCCCTTGTCTAGGTTATACAAGGTTATATTTGTTGAAATAGATTGGGGCTTTGATAGGCTTTCAAAATTTGTTTTAACTCCCTAAGCTTAAAAAATGCTTTCCAGTTTTCTGATTGTGTGTATCTCAAACGGCCGAGAGAAAGGTTAGGGAGAAATAATCGCTCTGCCCAAGTGTGACATGGCCCCATTGTGCATCCTCATCCCACTGTACCCTGGGTGCCTTTTCAGTAAATGTCAGAAGTTCTCATCCTGCTTTACAGGGGGCAACCCAGAGATCTCTTGCTGTATACTCCCATAAAGGCGATGGGTTCTTTGGCGAGTTTGCTGGCAGCATGCTTTTTGCCGTGGGTGGGCTGTTGCTTCCTGTGTTCCCATCCTCTCCGTGACAGTGATAAGTAGATCTTATTTCCCCCACAAAGACAGGCTAAGACTCCAGTTTATGCTCTCCTTTGAAAGGAGCTGACCTTGAAAAGGCCATGCTCAACACCCTGCTGCTGCTCAAGAAAAGGGAAGGAAGAAAGCAATTTCTTTTTGCATTTGCACATCCAGCTGAAGGATATTAAATATTTATTTTGGACCTATGGAGAATGTCAACACATTTCCTTAGAAGCAGAAGTCATTAGTCGTGTGGTATTGTATAGTGTAGTGAAGAAAGAAACAGGTTTCTCAATGAATTCAGGAAAAGCTGCTAGTAGATACAACTGCAGTGTCAGCTAGAAAATTTCCATGGAACGCAGTACAGCAAGATTTGCCCCTGAACACAAAAAAAAAACCTATTTCATTTGCTTTATTTACATGGCATTTGCTGATCTACTTACATTTTTAGAGAGCCTTCCTCTCCATAATTTGAATTTGTGTTTTAAGTAATGCAATTTCAATTTTGCAGTGTTTGCACACTGGGGTCTGCAAGTGACAGTTCTATTAACTGTCCTGAGTATTCTCAATAGGGTGCTCAGAAGTGCTAATTTTCCTGCAGATATTTCCCTAGGTGCCTGCCAACCTCTTGGACCTTTCAGAATGTGTTTTTCTTTTTTTAAAAAAAATAAGAAAACAGGAAACCCCCAGCCTCCAGCACAACCCTTATTTTCAGGAATACTCGTGGCATCTTAAACAACAACAAAAAAAGGATGGATGGTTGTTGACCATTACTTTATTAGAAAATGTGCCTATTTGTCTAGATAGGTGAAGTGGTGTGGCATGCGGGGTTAGCATTAGAACAGTGCCCCATCGAGTAGTGGGATCCTGCCAGTTGGCACCTATTTGGGAGAACCAGTTGTTAACTTTCTAAGCAGTTCGGAGAACCGGTTGTTGGAAGAAATATCATTTGCTTTTTTCCACTTTACAGGGCTAATCCTGTCAGGGAGGCAGGAAGGAAACATTCTGGTGTTGTTTCTAGCCTAATCTTTATTGCCCTTTCTCTGGTTAACCCTTATTACATTGTAACAGCAAGGCAAAACGCCCATTGCCCTGAGTGATGCTGAGTTGGCCACGCCCACCCAATCACATGACCACCAATCCACGCCTACCCAGCTGGTCATTAGTGCAGAGTACCAGCTGTTAAATTATTTGAATCCCACCTCTGCCCATGACCCGGGGGGGGGGGGGGCTGTTATCAACCCGTAGCACTTATCATGTAGCTCAAGAGAATGAATAGCAGAACAGAGGCAATCTTGTGGTTCTTCCCTATGTGCTCAGTGGTTCTTAGCACGGAATTGGTTTGAAACAGATCTACAAGTGGCCCCTGTTTTGTAAACATTTCATTTTCCCATTCTGTGCTGCTGTCTAATTCAATGATCTATTATACTCAATTGCAGAGCCCAAAGGCACCCTCAAGGCAAGGGAGGGAAAACGAGGATCTATTAGTCATGATGTTAACATATAAATGAGGGGACTTGTCCTACTTGCATCGGATATGACATGTTTTGCATGGTGGTGGCATGACTCACATATTATCATGTTGATATTTTCAAGGCTTATTTGAATTGTCCAAATATATTCCTGCATACTGTAATGCAGAATCATGAATCGAACCCAATTCAGTTCTAAGACTCCTTCTCCTGTTGAAATAGACAGTAGCGGTTTAAAGTTGCCCATATTCTGATTATGGACATAATTAAAAGAGGCTGTTACATTAATTGATCTCCCACCGTTGCAAGTATCCACCCATAAGCTTACAGTATATTTAGGGACCGAAGGTTGTGTTTTTGAAATTCATTCCTTGCTTCCACATATTGACTAATGACACTATGCCTCTAGGTGTCTGTCTAACATAGAGGGTGAGCCTTCCAGGATGTGTCTGCTGTTCAGAAAGAAGAGTGATGGAGTTCATTTGGATTTACTCCCAGGTAGGTACATGATTGAAGCCTTTGTTTATGACTTAATTTATCAATGCTAAAGCGATTGTACAGCTAAAGCAAATCCACCGCCGCATAACTCACCGATGTCCTTGCAATATTATGTCTTTTCTACGACTTTATTAATGTTAAGAAATCATACTTCAGCTTTTGCTGTTTCCATTTGTAAGATGTATTGATATGAAACGAACAGACCAGTGCTACAGAACACATCTAATGTGCAATTCCAAATTGTTCTTCAGGGGGGATTTTAGTTCTCTGTTGTTTTGAGGCAGGACAATGAAAGATCAAGCTCTATGTATTTGTTAATAGAAATGGCAGAACTTTTCGATTAAGCTGATACATGGTCTCTATGGCTCAGGGGAAATGAAAAGCAGAGAAAGAAAGAGAGCTAAATTGGATTAAACTGTTAATTTTGTTTGATCACTTGTTTAGTGGGTGTACATCTGGCACACAGATCTACGTGTTGTTCTCAGTTCCACCAGAAAAACAAAACAAGTTTTCAGGCAGTAAATCACAACTAGACATTACATTCCAAGGAATAATTCCAGCCATATGAAATGCTGCAAGAACCTTATGAAGTGTAGCTCAGACACCTCCCATGCAGAAAGTTCCAGCTTCAATTCTTGATATATCCAATGTATATTGGGGGCTGGGGGTGGGGGCAGAGGGGGAAAGCAATGTGTGTCAAAATGTAGATGCTGCCCTAGATATCTGCCCGAAATTTTGGAGAGTTTAATGAAAACCAGAATATTTATCTCGATATTAATCCTTATTTGAAGGACAAACAACCCAACTTGGTATATAATAGCTACTCTGGGGACATCCATCCTGGTATATTCATGACCTCATTCAAGGATGTTGCAAGAGTTTTTTTTTTTTAAATGACATAGATCACTTCTTTATTCTGGCATAATCACAATTGCAACCTGACCATAGCAGAGGATAGAGGGTTGATGACCAACCTTCTTCATTCCTTTTGGACTGCAGTATATATCTGAGGAAGTTGAGACGTCAGTGATGGGGGACCTGTTGCAGATTTTATCTAGCTTTTAGTTCTCTTATGAAAGCACCAGCCTGGCATATATTACAAAGACTTAGTTGTGAGAGGAGGGAAATTAATCTCTCCAGCCTTGTGCACAGGAATAGTCTGCTGTAGGAGGCCAGAGCTGCAGGGCAAGAAGCTGGTGTGAACTGGAGTGAGACATGGGGACAGATGTGGAGATGTAGATCCCCAAAGTTTTTTGTGAGCAATTTTCATAATTCTTTACAGATAAAGTCAACCTGATTTGCCTTGATTTTGACTCCAATATTGGCACGGGTCATAGGGAGTTAACCTTGATAATTGCTTGTCAGTTCGTATTGATTCTTTTTAACTTGTAAATCTCAAGGATTTGAACAGGGCTTTGAAGAACTGAGAACCACTGCTTGTTTACTCAACATTTGCCAGTGTGATTAAATTAGCTAAGCGATAGCTGGGATCCAGGTGAATGAAAGTGTCTAGTATTTCCTGGTGCCTAGGATGCGCTCCTGTCTATCTTAAGGATGCCTTTATAAAGCTTACTAAAGAAGTCTTTCTTGACTTGAAGACCCTTCCAATTGTAAACCAATTTCTAATATCCCATTCTTGGGAAAGGCAGCTGAGAAACTGGCACTATTCCAGGAGCATCTGAACAAGGCAGATAGTTTGGGCACATTTCCATTGGAATCATATATGGAATGTTGTGCTGAGATTGCTTTGATCACCTTTTTAAATATTATTTTTAATTTTTAATTTAAAACAAATACATCATCCTTCTTTACATGCTATAGAAAGTGTATCAGTTGGTTACAAAAAAAAAGCTTTCGTACATCTCTTCCACAGTCAACAAACATAGTTCATATTAACTTAAGTATTTTAACTTAAATATTTATACATGTCACCATCATCATATCTCCATTTTCATTTGACTGTAATTGTTTAAGCGTCCTTCATCATAAAATATACCAACATTTAATACATAACCACATACTGGCCTTTCAATTACTATTTCTGAAATCCTCCACTAACACTAAATCCTTATGTCCTGTTCTAGCTAAACATCCATAATATTTAATAACAAAGTTTTCTAATCCTCCTTTCCAAATCACTGCTTAAAGTTTACATCCAGTTTCCTTATGTTATACCCATATCTATATATACGTTGTTATTCTTATCCCTCCTTTATTTGACTATATCCTGTATCATAACATTTCCCCCTAATCAGTGGTGGGTTTCAAAAAATTTTCGAACCTACTCTGTGGGTGTGGCCTCCTTTGTGGGAGTGGCTTGCCAGCCATGTGACCTGGTGGGAGTGGCTTGCCGTCTATGTATTTTCTTTCTTTCTTTCCATTTTTCACACTTACGACCGTTGTAGAGTCCCCGTGGTCACATGATCAAAATTCAGATGTTTGGCAACTGGTTCATATTTATGATGGTTGCCGTGTTCCTTTTATGACTTTCTGACAAGCAAAGTCAATGGGGAAGCCAGATTAACTTAACAACCATTTTACTAATTTGACAAATGCAATGATTCACTTAACACAGTGTTTCTCAACCTTGGACTATGCTGACTGGAGGATTCTGGGAGTTGAAGTCCACAGGACTTAAAGTCACCAAGGTTGAGAAACACTGACTTAACAACTGTGGCAAGAACATTCCCAAAATAGGGCAAGCTCACTTAACAAATGTTTCACTTAGCAACATACACTTTGGGGCTCAATTGTGGTCATAACTTGAGGATTACCTGTCTGAGGTTACTCAGGGTTCTGGCTTGTCTTTTTAACCTCTATATGAAATCGTTGAAGGAGGCCACCCAAGAGCTATGGAATTAGGTGCTGTCAGTACGTTGTCTACCCCCACCGCTTTTACTCCTTATCTTCTAATTCCATGGAAGCGGTCAACGTCTTTGCACATTGTCTAATCTTAGTAATAATCTGTCTCATCTGAATAGATGAGACAGAACAAGTTGGAATTAAATCCAGACAAAATGAAGATGCTGTTCCTAATATGGAAAAATGGATTGTGGGATTGAAAGAAAACATGCTGTTGATGATGATGCATTTCCTCAGAAGGAACAAGCTGGTTTGCAACTTTGAAGTGTTTCTTCATCTCCAGATGTTCCTGGATTTTCAAATGGTAGATATGATGAACGGTATGTTTGCAGTTATGATTACTGTATCAACCATGATTCTCCCTGAGCTTGCCAGTGACTGTTATACATGCTTCATAACAACCTACCTTGAGTTCTACAACATGCTATATTGGACTGACTACCCTTTAAAAGTGCTTCCAAAAGTACTTGGAAATTGCAATTAATGCAAATGGGCAAAGATCTGGATGGCCCAAACCTGTTTACCTTTATACTGGCTACAATACTAAGATCAGCCAGAGATGATATTCTTGCTGCCATAGATTTGATTATATTTTACAGATATTTTTCTATTTTCTATTATTTTTTAATAGAATAGAGTAGAATAGAATAGAATTCTTTATTGGCCAAGTGTGATTGGACACACAAGGAATTTGTCTTCAGTGCATGAGCTCTCAGTATACATAAAAGATATAGGTGATAAATCATGATCATAGTCATAAAAACATTCATCATGAATCATAGGATAGAACACTTAGTGATAGTCATAGGATATTAAATAAGCAATCAACATAAATCATACTAGGAAACTAAATAAAACAATATAAATTGTAAAGATACAAGCAACAAAGTTATAATCATAAGTAGAAAAGGAAATAGATAATAGGAAGGATGAGAAGAAGAAAAATAGTAATACAGTCTTAGTAAAGAATTTGACAGTGTTGTGAGAATTAGTTGTTTAGCAGAGTGATGGCGTTTGGGGAAAAACTGTCCTTGTGTCTAGTTGTTCTGATGTGCAATGCCCTATAATGTCTTTTGAGGGTAGAAGTTGAAATAATTTATGTCCAGGATGTGAGGGGTCTGTAGATATTTTCACAGCTTTCCTCTTTTTGACTCGGGCAGTATACAGATCTTCAATGGAAGGCAGGTTGGTAGCAATTGTTTTTTCTGCAGTTCTAATTATCTATTGAAGTCTTTATCGGCCTTGTTTGATTGTGGAGCCAAACCAGACAGTTATAGAAGTGCAGATGACAGACTTAATGATTCCTCTGTAGAACTGAATCAGCAGCTCCTTGGGCAATCTGGGTAGACTCGGATAGATTGCCCAGTCTCCTTGGACAGTCTAAAAAGTACCCTATAGATAGAGAAAGGTGCTTGTCCTCATTGTCCCAGTACTGAGGAAGCTGATAAACAGAACTATCTTTTCCATTATGCTTTTATGGTTTTTTTTTGGTGTGGATGTTAATTGTTTAAATGTTATTTTACCTTATTAAGGTATTTTTTTAAAACTGTCATAAGTTGCTTTGATAATTATCTGATGGATAGAAAGATGGTAACTTTCAGCATTTTGCAATTCTTACCCTTCAGATGTCTCCTTGCATTTGTCTTTTGTCTGGCCTGCTCCAGGATCTTTTGTTATCTCCTGTGTTCAGAATTATTTCTTAAGAGAAAGGATGTAATTTAAGTTACATGTTGAGTGGGCAGCTTTATTAAATAAATGAATGAATAAATGGAAGTTGGCTTGCCATGGCTGCGCCCTTTGGTCTCTTCAGCTTGAAAGCAGAAGATACTGTAGTAGAAACATTATATTAATTTATTGCTAAAGACAATTTAGTCTACTCTAATTGAGTGCTTCAAGGTGATCGTATTCTGTGCAAAAGGGGATAATAGGTTGGTACAGAGCATGATAGAAGGCAGGGTGGCTGATGCTTTGATCTTTTTCAGGTCCTGGCAATGGAACACCATCTCTAATTGTACACGGTGGCAAGAGAGAAGCCAACAGTAACAGGTGGCTATACTTTGCCTCAGGGATTACTTTGTACCACGGAGATCAGACTCTTTGCCTTGTTGAGGCATGGCAGTCACATTCTTCATCAGGGCCCTTTGTAGTGTGTGGGAGACACTCTCTTTCAATTTCAGCAATTGGAAGAGGCTTTCAGTACACAGGCAGTACTGAAGTGGCCCTTTCGTATCACCGATGGTAGAACCTGGGCAGTGTGGGATTCAAATAATTTAACAACCGGTTCTCTGCCCTAATGATCAGTTGGGTAGGTTATATGACTGGGTGGGCATGGCCAACTCAACATCACTCAGGTCGATGGGCCCTTCGCCTTAGCTGTTACAATGTAATAAGGGTTAACCGGAGAGGCAGTTTCTGTAAGCAGGGCAATAAAGATGAGGCTAGAAACAACACCAGAATGTTTCCTTCCTGCCTTCCTGACAGGATTAGCCCTGTATAGTGGAAAAAAGCAAAATGATATTTCTTTCAACAACCGGTTCTCCGAACCGCTTAGAAAGTTAACAACCGACTTCCGGTCTGGCGTCACGCTGGAACGGGCTGCTGACAGACTCTCTGTTCGGTTCGCCCGGTCTTTCCACGAGCGTGGCCGTAATAGGCAAGGTCCCTTCGAGGTGCGAGGACCTTTGGAGAGGGGAAACCTCTGTGCAGTGGAGGGTGAAAGGCGATCTCCTCCCACGAAGCAAGAGGCTCCCTCAGAGTTCGTGCAAAAGAGGTCGGCTGATTAATGGCCGACCAGAAGGCGTGACTGCCAGCCACTAATAAGGAAGGGAGAGACAGCTGCAGGGAATATAGCGGACCAAATGACGGTAATCACAAGATCTGACTTAAAAGCCTAAACCTAAAAGATAAACAACTTTACTGCAATAAATACAGATACGTGTGTGGGCGCATTTATCTGCAGCGGCTATTAAATACAAACAGTGAACTTTTGTGAAAGCTGATTGACGTTGTGAATAGAAGAAGACAGGCTTTGGACTAGTTAAATTTGAGGATTAACAGAGGACGAGACGAAGAAGAGAAGCTGGATTTGCCTGCCTGGGAAAAAGGAAAGAAGTTTAATCACAAGGGTTTGAAGTACCCGGTGTCATATTACAGCCAGAGACAGCAGAAGGAAAACACTACACTGACAACAGGAAGAGATTGATGGGTGAGTTCTAAATACTTTCTGGCCTCTCCTGCACCCTGTCGTATCACGCTGAAACGTTTCTCTTCCTGACTCTCCCAGATACTATAGAATTAACTGAGCCTATATTTCACAGCCCTGCTCCAGCTTAATTACCCTGTATGTACCCCGGGCTCTGTATAACTACTTAAGCAGCACTCAGAAGGTACTAGACTTACACCTTATAGGGGAAGAGCTGAATTAAAGCAAATGGCAACGAAAACAGTAACCTTAATTAAAGGGAGTAAAAAGCAAACTCCCCTATCTACCCCGGTGAGGGAAAAGTCCCCTGAGGGCAGGCAAACGGGAGATAAGGCAGCCCCAACCCTGCAAGACCAGGAAGTAACAATGGACTCCCTACAAGAGACAATATTGAAGATGGGGGAAAGTGTCGCCAAAGGCCTGGAGGGAGTAAAGAATGAAATGCGTGAAGTAAGAAACAATATGGGTAAAATTGAGGAACGTATAGGAGTAATACAAACAGCGCTGCTGAAAAATGAGCAGGAAATTCAAAATGTTAAGGGGAGAACGGAAATAGCGGAAAAAAGGATAGACAAAGTGGAGGACAATCTGGAATCTATAAACTCAAGCCTGGAGGAGGCCATCCTCCAGCTAGAATTAGAGCGATCAGCATATTATTTAAGACTACAAAACGTGGAGGAAGCAAAAGATGAAAACCTCCGGGAGCTGATTGGAGAAATCCTGGGATTAGTCCTCGGCAGGCCGAAAAAAGAGGTTATTAATGATCTGGACGAAGCCTATAGAGTCAATACAGGCTTCGCGAGACGCCACCGGCTTCCGAGGGAGATCCATGTGAGGGTGTTGAGAAGACAGCTGAGAGAGGACATTCTAAGTACAATAAGAGGGGACTCTCTAACATACAAAGGTAAAGAAATTCTCATCTTAAAACAGACTCCACGGAGAGTCAGAGAGAAGAGAAGGAAATACAACTTCCTCTCCACACGTTTAAACAGAGACAGAATTCAGTTCAGATGGCTCCTTCCAGAAGGAATGTTGATAACATGGAGGGAAAAGAAATACCGAATAGATACCTTGGCGAAAGCTCAAGAATTCCAGGAACTTTTACTAGCAGACGATGAGAGATTTAATAAAGAAGGACTTTTAAGACAGGGGGACACTATAATTGAAACTCAACCAGAGGGGCGGGGGCCAGGAGAGGCCAGAGAACGAGAGAGATATGGCAGAGAAGATTCGAGAGCAAGGTCACCCATCGAGACTCGATCCAAAGGTGCCCTCAAAGCGAATAACGTGTAAGGGAATTGAAGAATGGGAAACGAATGTACTATCAGCTAATGTAAATGGTCTTAACATAACTTCCAAAAGAAAACGTGTACTGTTGGATCTAGTGAAACAAAAGTTAGATGTAATCTGTCTTCAGGAAACCCACATTAAAGAAAAATACAATAACCTGTTGGTCTGTCCAAAACTAGGTAAAACATTCTGCTCGTCAGCACAAACCAGAAAAAGAGGAATTGTGATGTATATAAAAGAATGGTTGAACCCCAAATTAATATATGCAGACAAAGATGGTAGGGTATTAATGGTGGAGATAATTAATGGTGGGAAAAAATTTTTACTAGTTGGAATCTATGCCCCAAATCAAAAACAAGAGAGATTTTATATTAATCTATATAAGAGGATAAATGAAATAGAGTGGCAAAATATATGTATTCTAGGGGATTTCAACGCTATAGCAGATGGTAAGATGGACTATAAGGGTACCCACAAGAAAAGCACAAGAAGGAAACTACCGTCTGCCTATGTAAATATGGTGAAGGATTTAGATCTTTATGATGTCTGGCGAGCAATGAATGACAAGATGCAACAGTACACGTTTTACTCCCATCCACATAATTCATGGTCCCGTATCGACATGGTTTGGTCAAACTCGGAGCTACTCATGGATACTGTAAATATTGAAATAATAACCAACAAGTGGGCCGATCATCACCCAGTCTTATGGCAATGGAAAGGGAAGGCAAGGATAAAAGCTAGGTGGACATTAAACCAGAACATACTACAAGAGAAACAATTTGTACAACAAATAGAAAAGGAACTGGGCTACTTCTTTAAAGAAAACGGTAAAGAGCAGACCTCAATACAAAATGTTTGGGACACGATGAAGGCAGTTGTGAGGGGAATTTCCATAGCCTATATAATAAGAAGAAACAAAATACACAGGGAAAAACTTAATACACTGAACAAAGAACTAAGAGAGACGGAACTGCTGACCCAGAAAGAGCCAGAAAATAGTAGACACAGGGAAAAAGGAGAGTTAATTAAACACCAAATAAATTTGATCTCCCAAGAGGAAATAGCACAAAACATTAAGAAAATGAAGCAGAATTATTTTGAACATGCAAATAAAACTGGGAGATGGTTGGCCCACAAAATAAGAAAGGAGAAGGTCAAAAGAATTATTAAACAACTGTATGACGAGGAGGGGAATCTGAAACAAGAAATAGGAGAAAAGAAAAAGATAGTACAGAACTATTATAGGAAACTATATAAACAAGACGAAATTATTGAACAGGACATTAGAAAATACCTTATAAAGCAGAAGCTTCCAGTCTTGTCGGAGGAGATGAGAGAGATGCTCGATAAAGAAATTACACAAGAAGAACTGAAAAAGGCCATTCAAAAACAAAAAAACAATAAAACACCTGGGCCGGATGGGCTCCCGTCGGAAATATATAAAAAACTTCAAAATACCATAGAAGACAAATTATTAGAACTATGTAATGATACATTGCAAAATGGTAGGGTCCCAAAATCATGGGGGGAAGCTTACATTACCCTAATACCAAAGGAAGAGGCGGACAGTAGCAAGGTCCAAAATTATAGACCCATATCCCTGTTAAATGCAGATTACAAAATCTTTGTATCAATATTGGCGGAAAGACTAAAAATAATATTAAATCAAAGTATCCATTCGGATCAAAACGGCTTTCTCCCAAAAAGACATATTAGAAACAATACAAGAATAATAATGGACACCCTGGAATTCTATCAAACAAGATCCGAGAAACAACTCGCATTAATCTTTGTCGACGCTCAGAAAGCCTTTGATAACCTAGATTGGAACTTTCTAACCACTCAACTAAAAATGATGAAATTTGGCGATAAATTTATTAGGATTATAGAATCTATATATTCACGGCAATCTGCAAATATTATAGTCAATGGGGAACTAATGGAGAGGATACAAATTGGAAAGGGTGTTAGACAAGGGTGCCCGCTCTCCCCACTACTATTTATTACGTCACTAGAGGTCCTTTTAAATCGGATAAGATCAAATCAGGAAATTAGGGGCTTGACCATAAAAAGAGAACAATATAAAGTACAGGCCTTCGCGGATGACATGGTCTTTATCGTAGAAGACCCCTTACTTTCAGGACCGAATTTGATGAAGGACATTGAGAACTTTGGGTGTGTGGCCGGTTTAAAAATAAACAAGGAAAAAACAAAAATGATTATAAAAAATTTCCCCAAAAACCAGATTGGAGAACTAGAGGAAACAATGGAATTAAAGGTAACTAAAAAAATTAAGTATTTAGGGATCTGGCTGTCTGCGAAGTGCTCTTCCATAAAAGAAGACAACTATGATAAGTTGTTACAGAATACCCAAAAGGACTTAAAAACCTGGTCAAAACTACAACTATCACTGATGGGAAGAGTCGCAGTAATTAAAATGAATGTTCTCCCAAAAATCCTCTACCTATTTCAAACGGCACCGGTTAAGCTAGGGGAAAAATTTTATAATGATTTGGACAAAATGATTCGAAACTTTATATGGAATGGTAAAAAGCCCAGAATAAAATATATGCACCTGCAGGATAAAAGAACTCAAGGGGGAATGGGATTACCGGAATGGAAAACATATCATCAAGCAGCAACAACTATGTGGATAAAAGAATGGGTAATGTTAGCTAATAAAAGAATCTTAACAATAGAGGGCCACGACCTGCAATACGGGTGGCACAACTACTTATGGTGCGAGGGAAATAAAATCCACAATTATTTTAGTAGTCACCATTTAAGGGGGGTATTGATTAAGGACTGGCTCGAAATTAGAAGGAGATACTATACGCAACTACCTAAATGGATATCTCCGACGGAAGCCCTGATATACCCGAATTTGATAAACTTGGATAAAATTGTTACCTACCAACAGTTGCTAGACGACCAAAACAAACTAAACCCCAGGGAAAATTTGGCTGATAAGGGAATAAACATCGATTGGTGGCCATATCTTCAAATTCAAAACAAACATAAATTCGATCTAGCACAACCTGGCTTCCAGAACAAGAACCAGGAATTAGATAAAATTTTAATTGGACCAGATGAGAAATTAATTTCAAAAATATACAACTGCTTACTGATTCGAAAAACGGAAGCAGAAAGAGTAAAAGAAGTCATGGTAACCTGGGCCCAAAACATCGGCCACTCAATAGATCTAGACGACTGGGAAAGAGTCTGGGAATGGAATCTAAAATTGACAAAGTCGACGGCCTATAAAGAAAATATATATAAAATGTTCTACCGCTGGCATCTTCCACCGACAAGACTGGCGAAAATGTCTTCAAAAGTTTCAGCCATATGCTGGAAATGTAAAACGGTGCTGGGCACGTACTACCATATGTGGTGGACGTGTCCGGTAGCCAAAGCATATTGGAAGCAAATACTAGGATGGCTGAATGGAATCCTGTCAATTAAACTATGCTTTAAGCCGGAAACTTTCTTATTAGGAATAATAGATCAAAAAATTTGCAAATCTGACCAATACCTCCTAGTCCATATTCTGACAGCGTCAAGGATTGTTTACGCACAGTGCTGGAAGAGTGAAAATGCCCCCACCAACACTATGGTGATGAATAAAATTTTAGAACTAGCAGAAATGAACAGACTGACGATGCGAATTAATGACAAAGAAGACACAGACTTTTATACAGTCTGGGAGAAGCTATACAAATGGCTTGATGAGTCAGTGAAGACCTAGACATAAAAAGAGATAGCTAACTAACCTATCACGATTAAACCAATAACTCAAATGAACAATATACAACAACTGAGAGATAAACGAAAGGAGAAATGTATCAGGGGCGAGAACCCACCGTCGAGCAATTTTGTCACGCTACAATGCTGGGAAAACTTTAAAAAGCTGATAGGAAATTCGCTATAATTACCTGCATGAAATTAGTGATCAAACTTCATTTTAGATGAGGCGAGAAGACGTATAATCCTTGCCTCTTCAAGCAAGGAAAGGGAAAGAGAACCAGATTGTCCTCAGCAGAGGAAAATATGCAAATGTAACAAAGGTTAGAAGGGAGGGAAGGAGGATAGTAGGGAAGTCAGGATGGAGAGGAGAAAGGAGAGGAATAGGAAAGGCAGAAGAAGGGGGAAAGAAAGAGGAGGAAGAGAAAGAAGAGAAGGGAAAGAAGGTGGGAAGAAAGAAGGAGAGAAGAAAGAGAAGAAACTGGGGGAGGAAGGAGGGAGGGAAGAAGAGAGGGTAGTAAAGAGGGAAAGAGGGAGGGAAAGAAAGAGAGAAGGAGAGTTGAAAGGAAGGAGGGAAGGAGGGAGGAAAGGAGGGAGATTAAGAGAAAAGGAAGGAGGAGGGAAAGAGGCAGGGAAGGAGGGAAGGTATGTGTGAAGGAGGGGGGGAGCGAGGGAGGGAAAGGAGGGGAAGGAAAGGAGAAAAGGAGAAAAGAAAGGAGGGAAGGCAGGGGAGAAGGAAGTAAGGGGGGAGGGAAGAAAAGAGGGAGGGAAAGATACCTAACCTTTGATGTTTATAATGATTTGATAGTATGGGAATATCTCGAAATGTAGTTGTATTGTTTGTTACAAGTTATGGATGTTGTATTTTCTTTTTACCAATAAAATCTTTAAAAAAAAAAAAAAAAAAAAAAAAAAAGTTAACAACCGGTTCTCCCAGATAGGTGCGAACTGGCTGAATCCTACCACTGAACCTAGGGCAGCTATGCATAACTCACTCTCACTATGGCAATTAGGCACAGTACAGGTATAAGAAACTCTGGGAAGACATGTAGTGGAAAGACTAAAAAGAAAGAATTAAAGTATTACCATCTTCTTTGTTTCTCTAATCCTGACCAGAGGATCAAATCTGATGCTTCCATAATTCTAATATTTGTGCTCTATTTTCATATTATGGTATATACCATATTTTTCAGAGTATAAGACGCACCAGAGTATAAGATGCACCAAAGTTTTGAAGAGGCAAATTAAAAAAAAAGTTTTTGCACTCTGCAAACCTCCCCCAAGTGACCAGTTTTTTGCGAAAACGGACCCATCCCCCCCAAGGCATGAATAGCCTTTCAGGGGCTTGCAGAGTGCTCCTGACGGTGCCTCCCCAACAAGCAAAAAAAGGTCAATTTTTTGCAAAAACGTGCCCATTTTTGTAAAAGAAAATTGCATGCATAGCCTTTAGGAGGCTTATAGAGTGCTCCTAGGGGTGGGGGTGGGGGAAATTGAGCAAAAAATGGCCCATTTCTCACTCATTTTTGCCTTCCCCAGCCCCCAGGAGCTCTCTAAAAGCCTTCTACAGGCTCTGCATGGCCATTTTGGTGAAGGGGGCGAGGTTTCGGGAGGCAAAAAATGCTGTATTCAGTGTATAAGACACACCCAGATTTTCAGCCTCTTTTTTGAGGGAACAATGTGTGTCTTATACTCCGAAAATACCCTACATATACATTTATATTGACGGTGCTCCGACCTCATAGTTCATGATCCTTCCCGTACAGCCTGAGAATGCACATAACATCTTAGTGCATAAATTGTGTCATGGTGACAGCATACCCCTTCATGTGGATAAGAGGAGTGAAAGAGCTCCTGGTTGTCACCAGCTGAAACTGCAGCTAAGGCAAGGACGTTGCTCCACTGTAAGAGGGCCAGTAGAGCAGCAATAACCCAAGTTGGAGAATGGAGATCTCAGCCACCCTCACGCAGTCATCACGCTGGCGTCTTTCAACAGCATATTGAAATAAGAAAATGTGTGGCAGGCTAAAATTCTAAAAGGAATATAATTGCAGTTTCATTAGTATAGTCGATGGGAGGGGGGAATAGACAGGAGTAGGATTGTGGAATGTATTGTTTTCATTCTTGTCTAGAAGCCAAAGTCATCTTTTGTCTCCGCACTTTTACATCTGACCGGAAGCAGCTGGGTGGAGACGCCAGCGTGGAAGAAGAAGATTGGACTATGTGATGGATTGTGGGTGTAGGGATAAGATCATGAACTTTTAACTGGGTGGAATTCTGATGTCATTTCCAGAATTGGGATTAACACAGATGTGCTAAAATGTCTGCTTTATTAAATTGGAACTTTAAGGATCGTTTTGCCTTGGACTCTGAGTTAATTCTACATGATACTTGGAACGCTGACATTATCCCAATTCTTCTGGGTAGATTGAGGTGAACTGTAAATGGGCTAACTATCTTCACTATTGGGAATGGATCTATAAATTTTGGACCAAATTCCTTGCTAGGCATTCCTAATCTTAAGTATTTGGTAGACACAAAAACTTTGTCCCCCACATGAAAGGGGTACTGGAGCGAGCGGTGTTTCTCATCTTGCTTCTGGTAGGCTTCTGCTGCATCTGCTAGAGCCTTCTTCGTATTCTCCCATCCTTTCTTTAGCATGTCCATCCATTCATTCAAAGACATGGAGGAGGGAATTTGTTCCCATGCCTGAGCTGCCTAGAAGTTGTTCTTAGAACAGAACTTCAATCACAGGATCTGACATCCAATTAAAATCCTTCAAACATTTTCAGATTCTGCCACCAAATTCATGTTTCTCATCCATTATTGAAATTAGGATGAAATGTGTGTAATAGTGGCTTGGATTATGGTCAACGGATGCCCCAAGCACAGCCCAACAATGATGCTCCTCAGGCCCTCCTCATTGCTTGACTGACAAGATGACTCAGGGGCTGAAAACTAAAGTCGAATGTGGCAGTGAATAAGTTAACAACATGTTAGCTGTGTGTGTGTGGGGGGGGGGGGGAAACTGTGGTGCTGCCCTTCCTTTGGTGCCTTGAAGGCATGCTTATTTTGTTTAATGTTTAAGACAGTGCTGTGTGTTTAGTTACACTGAGCATTCTTTCTTCTTCCTTTTCCAAGCACACCATCTGAACTGCCGCTTCTGCCTAATTCTCTTACTACCAAAGAACCTATAGAGTTAAAGAGGAAGGTTCAAAAAGAGGACAAGTTTATGTTATAAGAAAAGAGTCTACCCCCCAAAAACAGGAAGGATGCTACAAACACGAAGGATGCTGCTGAAACCTCACAGGGCCAAGTAGCACCTCATTTGCAAGTCTGTATCTCCTGTCATTCTTTATCTAAATCCTTACAATGCTTCTTCCAAATTGTAAGACAGGGTGCAGCATCTCCCTTCCCTTTCCAACTAACTTCAGAGACCTTGGAAATTGGCACAACTTTAAGAGACCCCTCGTGCTGTTGCTGTTACTTAGATAAGTGGTCCTTAATTCCGGTCCTACTTTCTCTTTCCACAACAACTTGCATGAAGAAAAGTGAAATCCACATATTTGGGGGATCTTTGAGTTGTTTTGATAATAAAAGGTATTGTCCCAATGTGCATTTGAGCCTTTTTCTTATGCCAGCTTGGCTTTGCTCTCTTTTTAGTATTTCTCGTTGTCCCTTTTTCTATCATTTAGACCGTAATGTTTATGGGCAGGTAAGTTTATTTTTATTGCTACTTGGTAAATCATGATGCATGCAGATATCATGATACCTAGGCAAATAGATAAATGTAGGATCTGTGGCACAAGATGGGCAATAAAAGAATCTGTAAAATCTTTACTTGTTACACTTTGTCTGCTTTCATTATCGTTTCTAATATATATTGACTACATAATGCAGAATTAAAGGCAAAAATCTTATTTAAAAACTATCCAGTATTTGCAAGAGGAGTTGTGTATCTATATATTGTGATGGTGGTGCTATATTATTTTTATTTCTATTTTGCAAGCATAACAGTATTTTAATAAGAAGATGGTATTTTAATAACAGGCCATTTGGAAGCAGAGAAGGGATATCTGAGGTTGGAGATTTATGGTTTAATTCTGATTTAGGCTTATTCATCACTGGCTTGAGTGATGGGTCCCACTTTCTGCTGAGAAACAATTCATCCATGAAAAATGAATTCCATTTAAAGGACCGTATCTGAGATCTGATTTTGCATAGGCATTGAAGTCCCGCTTTTCTTTGCCCCTGCCCATGGCCTGTACTTCTAATAAACATGGAGAGATATTGGCCATGTTTTAGTTTGAGGCGCACTGCAATTCTTTTCTCCCTGGGGGGACTACTGAATTGTAAGGTTTCAGGCCTATAACAGGCTCAGAGGTCATCAAATTCAGCTTCTCGTACGGAGGCAATTATGATATATTTCAAAAATACAATTAGATACAAAATTGTTTGTTGCCCTATAACAATAGAAAAAGAAAGGGAGGGAAGAAGGAAAGAGAGGAGAGGAGGAAGAAAGTAGAGTGGGGGGGGGAGAGAAGGAAGGGAAAGGAGAGGAGGGTAGAAGGGAGAGAAAGAGAAGGAGAGATAGTAGGAAAGGGATAGTAGGAAAGGAAGAGGAAGAGTAGAGGAGAGGTAAGGGAAGAAGAAAGAGGTAAGGAGAGGTGGGTGGAAGGGAGAGAAAGAGGAGAGGAGGGAGGAAGGGAGAGAAAGGTCTCCAGATACGCTTCAAGGCGCTAGTCGTCACTTATAAAGCCCTTCATGGTATTGGACCTGGGTACTTGAGAGACCGCCTGCTGCCAATTACCTCCACTAGACCGATTGGATCCCACAGATTAGGCCTCCTCCGAATTCCATCCGCCGGCCAGTGTCGACTGGCAACTACCCGGAGAAGAGCCTTCTCTGTGGCTGCTCCGACCCTCTGGAATGAACTCCCCGTGGAGATTCGAACCCTCACCACCCTCCAGGCCTTCCGCAAAGCCCTCAAAACCTGGCTGTTCTGACAGGCCTGGAGCTAAAGAGCTGTTGCCCCCGTCTCGAATGGTATGACTGTTGTGAGTTTTAAATTATATATTGTTATGTTTGTTTTTTAATTTTTGTCTGTATCCCCCCTTCCCCGGTTCGAGTTGTGAGCCGCTCTGAGTCCCCCTTCGGGGGAAAAGGGCAGCATACAAATACAATAAACTGAAACTGAACTGAAACTGAAAGAGAAGGAGAGAGGGTAGGAAGGGGAAGAGAGAGGGTAAGAGTAGGGGAGAGGTAAGGGAAGAAAGAAGGGGAAGGAGAGGAGGAAGGAAGGAAGTAGGGAAGGAAGGGAGAGAGAAAAGAAAATAAAGAGAAAATAAGGTGGTGTCACAACAGGTGCTAGGGATGGTAAACAAAACAATCCAAACTGTACCTTATAACCTTTTAAATGGAATAACAATAGTATAAGAATGGCAAAGAAAAAGAATAACCATGTGAATGTACACCTATAATTGTATGTAAGAGAATAAATGACAGTAAGAATATAAAGCACAATATAGGTAAACAATATTTGGTTATAAATAGCTAAGTATAAATAAATATAGAATTGTACATAAAAATGGATAACGAATAATGAGACCATGAATGCAAAATAGAAATGTATAGAAGGGAAAACACTAACTGCAAAGAAACTGATACGGAACTGCTGTATGATATACGATGGAACTTCTTGTTCATATGTTGTTTTAAGTCATGTGTTTGTTTTTGTTGACGTGTTTATGTGTTTAAAATAAAAAAATTATATATATATATATATATATATATATATATATATATATATATATATATATATATATATATATATATATATATATATATATATATATATATTGTTTGTTGGGAAATCTGTTGTTTAGAAGAACAACTGAAGTAATTAAGTAGAACGGACTACTTAAAAGTTTTATAGCTTGGCATGTTTAGCCCTCCAAGTTAATATTGGAGAGACACTTCTTTATTATACCGAGAGGTGTGTAAGCAGGTCTGGAATTTAGGAAATCCCAGCAAACTGCTCCACTGACATAATCATGTTGGAAGAAATATCCTTCTGGGTTCAGTTCAGTGGTGGGATTCAGCTAGTCCGCACCTATCCGGGAAAACCGGTTCTTAACTTTCTAAGAGGTTCAGAGAACCGGTTGTTGGAAGAAATCTTCTTTTGTTTTTTTTCCGCTTTACAGGGCTAATCCTGTAAGGAAGACAGGAAGGAAACATTCTGGTGTTGTTTCTAGCTTAATCTTTATTGCCCTGCTTACAGAAATTGCCTCTCCGGTAACCCTTATTACATTGTAACAGTTAAGGTAAAGTGCCCATCGACCAGAGTAATGTTGAGTTGGCCACGCCCACACAGTCACATGACCACTAAGCCCCACCTACTCATCTGGTCATTAGGACAGAGAACCGGTTGTTAAATTATTTGAATCCCACCACTGGTTCAGTTCCAAGTGGGGAAAAAGACACCGGAAACATGGAGACTGCTTGGAAAGATGGTTTAATGGTGGACAGGATCACATGGCTTGAGCACCTGAACAGAAAAGGGGGATCACATGCTTCAAAATATTGGGTGAAGAAGAAAAAAGGAGAAAAGGGGCTTGCTGAGAGCTCCCGGGGTTTTTATACTCTCTGTTCACCCCAACCTCTCTATTTCCTGTTCCTGTGTAAGAAATGTATTCTGATTCATTGTCAGACTCCCAGGGGCTAACTTAGTCTTAGCTAACTTTGTAGGTTATGTGTCTTTTGAGTTCCAAGCTTGGTTGAATTCCCAGATGCCATGTGGTGAGTTTCTGTTGCAGATGGGTCTGCCTGAAGGAAGTAGATCTTTGTTATGTAGAATAGACTGCCTCAGGCATTTTAATGGCCTATTGACAAAGGTGGGGGCTATTAAGAGTGAGTCTGTTTCCTACCTAAAAAACATGTTTCTCTGGCTCTTCATTGACAAAAGTAGGGGGAATGAGCTTCTGCCTCCCTTTTTAGGGGAAATATTCTGCCCTTTTAATATTCCTAAAGTATTTCATTTTCTAGGAGAGATGGGTGCTAACTTCCTTCAATAGAAACCCTCTTACTTGGGGGTGGGGGTGGGTGGGGAGAGAGACGAGGTTCTTATCAGCTATAAGTGCTAAGCACTTATAAGCCATCCATTATTTACAGTTCTCCACAATGCCTAAAATACAAAATACCTGGCAGTCTCTGAAGTATCACCAATCCTACCATAAATTTGTGATGATCTAATGGGGAGGGCAGCAAAGCACAAGGATCTGCCTCCAGATTTTAAGTACTGTTCCCAATACTGTGAATGAGTTTTAATAACTTACCCTCGATGATTTGCCCCTTATGATCAAACACAGCATGCTAGGAGTGTATCTTCTCATTGGAAAAGTGTAACTGTATTTCACTGATTTATGTAGAGATGCAATGGATGCTGCTGTGAAGGCAATTAAAAAAAAAGGATCTTATGGCCCCAAATGTTCAACCTTTTGGCTCAATGCAGCAAACCCAGACTCAGAACATCTCCAGAGATATGTACCGTCTCTAGCTACTGTTTGAAGATGTATGGCAATGCAATGTTTATAGGCAATTGATTTCATTGCTAAACTTCTCTTATCAAAAAGTTTCTCCTGATGTTCAAATAAAATATATTTGCCTGTAATTTACCTCCATTAGATCTTGTCCTGCTCTGTAGGGAACAACAGAAGAAAGAATGACCTTCTCTCTCTTGACAGCATTGTCGATATTTAAAGAGAAATTGAGTTCATCATCCCACCTAGCACATTTAATTTCTACAGTCATACTTCTTTGGACATGTTTTCTATGTTGCTGGCCATCTTTACTACACTCCTCTGGGTATAAATCTTCTAGGTTATACCCTTCTTCCAGTGTGGCTTCCAGAACAAGATACACTAGAACGGAGGTCTCCAACCTTGGCAGCTTTAAGCCTGGCGGACTTCAACTCCCAGAATTCCCCAGCCAGCAAAGCTGGGAGTTGAAGTCCTCCAGGCTTAAATTGCCAAGGTGGAGAGCCCTGCACTAGAACCAGTTTGGTCTAGTAGTAGTTAAGGCACCACTCTAGTGGAGCCAGTCACTCTCTCTCAGCCCCACCTACCTCACAGAATTGTTGTGGGGAAAATAGAAGAAAAAATGAGCATTTTATATGCTCACAACCGTGAGTTACTTGTAAAAATAATAAAAATGAGATGTATTGTAAATAAAATAAAATGAATATTCCTAATGAAACAGAATTAGCACAAAATAAAATAAAATTGCTTCTCATAATTTGGCAAATCTAGATTTGTTTGTTTTTAAAATCTAGACTAAAATCTTATAAGCCTTTTTTTATAAGCTGTATTACTGGACTAGGTCATATTCAACTTGAGATGAACTTCAGAATTTCTATATATATTATTGAAGAACTGTGCTCGGTATCTAAGCATTAGGAGTCACTGACTGCTTTAACTACTTCCATGATCAACAAATTAGCACCACACATTTCCCATCTCCTATGGAAACTACCAAAACAAAAATAAGTATGGAAACAGACACACGTATAAAATATTTAGGTCGTACCATACGATAGACTAGATCATAATGGATACAGGAGTTTGGGGTCCAATATGTTGCATGAACCAGGATTCACATTATAATACAATATGTTTCATTTGTTTGCATATCCTGTTATGTGAAAGGAGCAAACTTTTATTAACTTTAAAGTTTACAATGTTCTGTAAGTCCAGCTAGTGAGTGCACTGGATTCAAACAGCTTTTTTCCCCCTCTTTCCTTCTTATGGCACAATTGCAATTCTGTGTGCCCCAATAGGATAATTACTGAGATTTTGGGATGAGAGAAAGAGAAAATTCTCACAATTCCTGCCATTTTTGTTCTGGCTTCCAGCAAGAAGTGATTCTAGCAGTCCTTTTGTAAGAAAAAAAGATCCATTTTGTGCCTGAGGCAGAGAAGCAGATGCTTCTTTCTTGTCCTGATATCCATCCAAGTCTAGCTGCATAAAATCCAGGTTTTTTTTGACAATGAGGCTGGAAAAAAAATCTTAAATATCTCTCCCCATCCCTGGCACTAAAAATACAGTAATAGCAAATGAATCATGTGCTATTTTTCATCTTACTATAAACCTCCTGTTTACAGAAACTTTTTAATACTGTCAAATGATTAAATTGGTCCTATTAGGGCTATTCTGTCCCTCCCACCTCCCCAGAAATTGTAGAAGGAAAATATCTAAATTTCAAGTGAGAAAATATTTGTGCTTGTCCAAGGAATGGGCATACTTTATGCAATTCTTCAAACTTTAATTTGAAGAGTTCCCACTGCAATGCCCGTAAGCAAAAATAAAATATAAAAAGTGCAGAATCATAATAGTGATAATTAATTAATGAGTAATGAAAACAAAGGACAACCAAAAACAACAGGATAAAAAGCAGATCACAGGAATATTCAATGATTTGGGATAAAAGGCTTCCTTGCTCCCAAAAAATCAATAGGGTTGAGAAAGATAAAATTTTCCGGAGTGGAAATCATCACTGAAAAGGCTCTCAAGATTTGACTTTCAGAAGGCAAGGAGATCCTATTTCTGAAAGCAAAGAGATCCAAAGGGCATCTAAAACAAAAAGAGAAACCTTTGATAGGTTCAGGTGGAAAAAAAAATTGGTCCATGAATTACAGCTTGGTGTATGTGAGTCCGTAACTCAGTGACAAATGCTTTGAACATATATGTTCTTCAGATCAATGCTGGACTAAAAAAGATTTCTAGTTAAATCTGCTGCCAAATAATGCTAATGTAATGAGTTAAGTGGACCAATTCTCTGTGTTCCTAAATTCTTCTATAGTAGATATCTGTTAGGTAAGCTCCCCGTTGGGAGAACGAGTACGTTCAGTGAAGCATTGTGAGAGTTGTGTTGGAGAACACACAAACCAGCATACAGAGACACTGCAGTTTAAATAGGCTTTTACTTTTGTGGAAATAGAGGTATCAGAGTCTATCAAACAGTCCAAGTCCTACACGGATAAGTCAGTCAGTCATCAATGTCTTTCAGTTAAGGGATAACCCAAATAACATAGTCCAGTATCATATAATCAGTTCAGTGCTCAAAGTTTACTAGCAGTTGCAAAACTTACAATAGCTCACGGCACTTTCTAACAGCCAGCTTCCAAAAACACTCAGATCAGATCAGCCCAGCCTCTAACGAACCAGAGAGCTAACAGTTGTTCTGTCTCCCTCCTATGGCCGATTGAGGAAAACAGCAACCAATGACATTTTACAGTATGATTTAAAGAAACAGGTACAACATTGTTACATGGTTTATATATTGCCAACCCAACCGTTAGATTATATTCCTAACAATATCCATCAAATGCTTTTGACCCGTGATGGAGAACCTGTGGCACATGTGCCAGAAGTGGCATGCAAAGCCATTTCTCGGGGCACGCGAGCCATTGCCTGTTGCTCTTCTGGGTTCTGGTGTGGCGGCCAGCTGCTCTTCATTTGTGTGGGAGTGCCGGAAATCAGAAGATCATCCGCCTAGCATGTACATGCGCACCGGGCTGCTGCTGTTCCTGTTTCTGGCACATGTGCGCTTCCATTTCAGCACTCAGTGCCAAAAGTTTTGACAACACTGTTTTGGACCATAGTTCCCAAATTCCTTTCTGGTCATCCTGGCTAGGGTTGATGATCTAAAATATCTAGATGGCACTAGGTTATTTACCATCTCTCTTCTCAGGTGTCTAAAATTAGGTTTATTTTGAGCATCAGGATTTAGAACCAACTTGCATATAACAACAGAAAGGCTTTTATTAGCATAGACATTTCAGAACATCAGTTGAATGAAGCATTATTCTAACTGATAGATTCTCTATGCACATGGATATACAGAAAAAAGATAACCAGTATAGAGGATAAATGGCAATGAAATGCAGGAGGTTCTACTTGTGACAATTTAATTTAAGTTAAACATATGAATTTGAAGCACAAACCCTATTCACAGCAACAGTAATTGGCGAAAATGCAACTATTCTGGGCTTGCTAAGCTAATTAGCACTGGTTGTGAAATATCGTAGTACTAGGGAAATGGCTTTCCCTGTGTTTTCATCTTTCAGTTTTCATATCCTTTTTTAAGCAATAGTTTTAAGACATTTTCTTTCATTGTTTGGAACATACCTTGGTTGGCAATAGCTGAAGACTAGGATCTGATAATTAATTACATGAATAAAAGATGTGTGGTGGAATGGAACAGAACAGAACAGAATAACAGAGTTTGAAGGGACCTTGGGGGTCATCTGGGTGTGGAAAAAATAATTATCTCTTTCCAAAAGGAAGAAAAACGTATTTATGAGATTTATCTCTGGCTTGATCCATGCATAAACTTCAGGGTAGAAGGTCAGAATTGGTCCTGAAGCTACATTTGCATTTTGATCCATGCACAGCTGTTTTGTGACACAGTTACCAGATATCTGTGAATCAAAGCCAGTGCACTTAGAAAGTTCAAATCAGTATGCACAATCCAATCTACCTCAAATACATTTAGAAAATTAGCCTGATTCAGTTTGGATATCTGAACTGATTCAAACCAACCTTCCATAGTGGACCTGATTAAATTTGATATGATTTGGAGCATTCATTTCAGGTGTGCATTTGTGCAAAACATCTAGATTGGTCCAATATGTTCGGCTTGATTTGTTAAATTAAGTTAACACACGGAAGCAGTCCAAACTGATTTGGAACTTTGGAACTGAATATTATGCAGGTGGAAAAAAGTGCTACAAAAGTGTTAGCACTGGGATTTTTAACATTTAACATGGACAAGAATGTTGAGGACTGTCAGGCTGACAATACATGGCAGCTTTATCCAGATGGATGACCTTGCTTGGGAAATGACAAAGGGAATGCGATTCTGATGATTCTTTTGGAACACTTAGCATCTTTTGATACAGCTAAACAAGGATCACCTGTAAGAGTTGTATTGTATAGTATTGTATTTTATTATTTGTATGCCGCCCTTCTCCGGGAGGACTCAGGGCGGCGAACAATTCAAGGGGGGAAAAAAGGGGGAACATAAAAGACAAAATACAAGTAATAAAAGTAGACAACAGTCGCACAACCATACATGTCGAGAGGGGAGGGAACTCATCACCCCCAGCACTGTTCCCTCTAAGGTGCGCGGCTGCGCGGCCGCGCACATGGCAAGAAACCCCTGCGCAGCAGTTTCTAACTGCTGCGCAGAGATTTCTTTCGAAGCAAACGTGGGGAAGTCCTTTGCAGGCGGCTAGAACTGGCCGCCCGCAAAGGACCTCCCCAAACTTGTTTCAGCGGCAGCTCTCAGCCTACGGCGGCAGCGTCACACAGGCTGTGGAAGGAGGGGGAGGAGGAGGGAACCAAAGAGAGGCTTTTACCGGGTCTGCGCCCCACAGCCAGGACCGTCCTTGCGCCTCAAGCCGCGTTTCTTCCTGCAAAGCCCTTCTGGCATCAAGCGGAACTCTCGGGTTGCCCGAAGGGCTTTGCAGGAAGAAACGCGGCTTGAGGCGCAAGGATGGTCTCTCAAGTACCCAGATCCAATACCATGAAGGGCTTTATAAGTTACGACTAGCACCTTGAAGCGTATCCAGAGACTGATCGGTAACCAGTGCAGCTCGCGGAGGATAGGTGTAACGTGGGTGTACCAAGGTGCACCCACAATCGCTCGCGCGGCTGCGTTCTGGATGAGTTGAAGTCTCCGAATACTCTTCAAGGGCTGCCCCATGTAGAGCGCATTGCAGTAGTCCAGTCTTGAGGTCACGAGGGTGTGAGTGACTGTTGCGAGTGCCTCCCGGTCCAAGTAGGGACGCAACTGGTGTACCAGGTGAACCTGGGCAAATGCCCCCCTGGTCACAGCCGACACATGGTGTTCTAAAGTCAGCTGTGGATCCAGGAGGACCCCCAAGTTGCAAGCCCTCTCTGAGGGGCGTAGGTTTTTACCCCCCAGCCTGAGTGATGGAATATTGACCAAGTTTTTGGGAGGAAAACACAACAGCCAGTCTTGTCGGTCTTGTCTGGATTGAGTACAAGCTTGCTAACCCCATCCAGACCCTAACAGCCTCCAGGCACTGGCACATCATGTCAACTGCTTCATTGAGTTGGCACGGGGCGGACAGATACAACTGTGTATCGTCCGCATATTTATGGTGTTTTATCCCGTGCCGTCGAATGATCTCACCCAGTGGCTTCATGTAGATATTAAATAGCAGGGGGGACAGGACCGAACCCTGAGGAACCCAGTATTTCAGGGGCCTAGGGGTCGACCTCTCCTCCCCAACTAACACCGACTGCGACCTGTCTGAGAGGTAGGAGGAGAACCACCGAAAAATGGTGCCTCCCACCCCCACCTCTCGCAGTCATCGCAGAAGGATACCATGGTCGATGGTATCGAAGGCCGCTGAGAGGTCAAGGAGCACTAGGATGGAGGAATGACCTCCATCCCTGGCTCTCCAGAGATCATCGGTCAGTGCGACCAAAGCAGTTTCCGTGCTGTAGCCAGGCCTGAAACCAGACTGAAAGGAGTCTAGATAATCGGCTTCATCCAAGGACTGCCGGAGTTGCGAGGCCACCACTTTCTCAACAACCTTCCCAATGAAGGGGAGGTTGGAGACTGGACGATAGTTGTTCAAACTGGCTGGGTCCAGTGATGGCTTCTTCAGGAAGGGTCTCACCATCGCTACCTTCAATGCCGGTGGAAAGAAACCCTCCCGAAGAGAGGCATTCACCATCGCCTGGATCCAGCCCCGTGTCACCTCCCTGCTGTTCGTGACCAGCCAGGAGGGGCACGGGTCCAGTACACATGTGGAGGCACTCACCGCTCCCATGGCCTTGTCCACTTCATCAGGAGCAACAGGTTGAAAATCAGTCCAGAGGTGTCGTTCAAGACCTTCCCCCGGTACCTCGACTGGCTCTGCGCAATTGGAGTCCAGGTCTATCCGAAGCCGAGCAACTTTGTCCGCGAGGAACTGGACATATTCCTCTGCTCTACCTTGTAAAGGATTCCCCGCAACCCTTGTGTTTAAGAGGGAGCGGGTCACCCTAAACAAGGCGGCAGGGCGGGACTCAGAGGACGCAATCAGAGCGGCAATTGGTTGTTCTTTGCTGTCCGTAATGCCGATAGATATGCTCCGATGCAGGCTTTTAAGAGTGCTCGGTCTGACTCGGATTTACTGGTCCTCCAGCGGCACTCTAGGCGTCTCTTTTGGCGCTTCATCTCCCGGAGGTCCTCGGTAAACCAAGGAGCCCTCCTGGATCCACTGCTGCGGATCGGCCGTAAAGGCGCAATTCGGTGGAGAGCCTCAGACGCTACCGAGTTCCAAGTAGTGACTGCCGAACTGCGGGCGAGAGTATCAGGCATAACGCCAAGTGCCGTCTGGAAACCCTGGGGATCCATAAGACGCCTGGGGTGGAACCACCTAATCGGTTCCTCCTCCCTACAGCGGGAGATTGGTCTCCGAAAGTCAAGCCTCAACAGGAAGTGGTCCGACCATGACAGGGGCAAGATCTCACTACCCCTCAGACCAAGATCACAACTCCACTGCTCCGAGAGAAATACGAGTGTGTGGCCCGCTGAGTGAGTCGGACCCTGGATTACTTGGGTCAAGCCCATGGCTGTCATGGAAGCCATGAACTCCTGTGCTCCATCAGAGCGTTCGCCGAGCGAAGGCAAATTGAAGTCCCCCAGTACCATAAGTCTGGGGAACTCAACCGCCAGCTTGGCTATTGACTCGAGGAGCAAGGGGAGGGCTGTTGCCACGCTGTTGGGAGGCAGGTACGTTAACAACAAGCCCACTTGACCCGCAAGGTCCATCTTCACCAGCAAGGACTCACACCCGACAAGCTCCGGAGCAGGGATCCTACGAGGAGCTAAGGACTATTGGATAACAATGGCCACTCCCCCGCCCCTTCCCTGAGGTCGCGGTTGATGAAGCACCTGAAAACCCTCTGGGCACATCTCTGTGAGGGGGACGCCTCCCTCCGGGCCCAGCCAGGTTTCAGTAATACATGCCAGGTCTGCCCCCTCGTCTATAATTAAGTCCTGGACGAGGGGAGCCTTGTGAACCACAGACCTGGCATTTAGCATCAGCAACCTGAGACCAGGGTCCTGACTACTCATGCCATCTGGCCTTGAAGTGGAACTCACAGGGCCGGAAGGAGGGATACCTCTGATATAGGGAACCCTCCTTCCCCGGTAATGGCTAGCCCTGAAGTTCCCGCCATATCTGCCCCTCCCCATTATGACCCCAATGTTCCGGCCCACTCCCGCATCTGTGGTCCCACCACCCTCTCCCTTAGGAATAAGGAGCTACAGCTGTGCAGTCCTTTTCTTTGTATTTCTCAGGAAGATTTCAGAAGGTGTCACTTGCTCCTTGAAATGGCAGTCATTAGATGGTGTTCCCTCAGGGCTTCATTCGGTCTCTATTTTTTATTATCTACATGAAACTACTGAGGGATATCATCAGGAGATTTGGAGCTGCATACTATCATTAAGTTGACTATCTACATTTCTGTGTCATCTACAGGAAATGATTGCCCCTCTGAATGTCTGTTATATTTAGAAATGGACCAGATGTGGGATAATAGCTTGAAATGGAATCCATACTTATTGTTAGGGGCTGGAACACCTAGTACCAGCATCTGGAGAGGTTGCCAGGTTTTGAAACACTGTGATTTTCTACAATCACCAAATGTGATCTGTTTTCATGAGATATGAAAGTAGAAATGATTTCCGGTGAGAATGTTGACAAAATAACAACAAAGATACAATTCTGATCCAAACAGTGAACTGCTCTCTTGCTGGGGTAAGGGTAGAGCAGGGTTGTCAAACTCGATTAAATTGAGGGCCACATCAGGGTTGTGTTTGACCTCCGGGGGCTGGGGTGGATGTAGCTATGATGGGTGTGGCTAACTCAACATCACTCATGTCAAGGGGCGGGGGCTGTGGAGGTCCAAGTGTTCTGCCAGCAAAAATGGGCTCCATTTTCAGCTGCCGTTGCCTCCTGCAACTCTCTGCCAGCTAAAACCAAGCTTGGCCCTCCCAAGTTCTGTTTTCACTGGCATAAGCACCCTGAGCCAGCCCTTTGCTGTTTCCAGGGTGGCCCCGTGGGCCAGATTTAAGTACCCTGTCGGCCAGATCTGGCCCCCTGGCCTTGAGTTTGACACCCCTCTTTGCCACCGGAAGTTATAATCCTTTGTTTTTCTCATATTCTTCCTTGTCATCTCCCTTAGAATACTCACCCAGGAAATTTTCTGATTAAAAAAAGAGTGGTGGGAGGAGGAAATTGAGAGAGTGAGCGAGGGAGAGAGAGAGAGAGAGAGAGAGAGAGGGAGAGAGAGAGAGAGAGAGAGAGAGAGAGAGGGAGAGAGAGAGAATGATTCTGGTTGGCTGCTGCAGAATTACTAGCAGCAACAATTGTAAAGCTTCATTTGGTCTCAGTTTATTGGAGACAGAACAGCCTGTGCTGGCTTCTGATCATTCATTTGAAGCTGGCGAATTGATTCCTGTGATGGGAGGCAAAGAAGTGAGACAGGAATTGAGTGTTCAGAGGCTGTGGGTTGCATTTTCTCTCTTACGGCTGCATCCTAGAGAGCTGTTGTGCACAATGAGAAGGCAGGAGCTGGCTGACTGGCTGGGTTCCCACATTCCTCTCCTCCCGACAACACATTCCCTTCCTAAGGATGAGTCAACAGCCCTGCGCGTTAACCCTGACTATGTTAACTAGAGCTTAATGGAGCAGATGAAAGGAAAAGACTGATTTCTGCAGCTTAGGAAAATTCTCCTTCCCTTTTCCTCCCCCCATCCCCCAAATGTTACATGAGCTGGAAGACAAGACTGTAGAAGAGGAAGACATATTGGAGGCTTAAGGAGATCCTAAGGTTGCCAACTGTTTCTCTGGCTCTTGCACTTATGCTTTTAACAGACCGGTTCTCTTCATTTATTTGGTATGGGTCTTTCTTGCTTTGCTGACATGCCTTTTTCAATTGCCATTTTAATTTGCATTAAAATGGAAACAGGGACGTGCAGTCACTAGAGGCAGGGGAGACGGGGCCTCACCAGTCTCCTGAGGGAAAGGAAAGAATTTTAAAGAATTTTTTTACCATAATTAAATCCAGGATAGTTGCTACCAGATTTCAAGTCACAGTGGCTTGGTGTCTGCTCAGTATTAACTATGGGAAGAGGCCAGAGAACTCGGGGCCTCCTTTGCATAAGGAATTTTTCGCCTTTTAAAAGTTAAGAAAGAGTTAAAAAGCAAAAAACTTCATATGCAAAGGAGGCACTGATTCTCCCGCCTCCTGATCTGGGAGCAGCGAATCATGTCTTGCACTTGAGTGACTGCGCAATCGAGGGTGATTCTGGAGAGGTTGCTCTGGGCCACCAGCTGCCATTTCTTCAGCAGCAATTTCTTCTCTGCCTGGCATTTTCTATTGGGCGGCTTGCCCCGGCCTGCAGCCAGCCAAGCACGGAGCAGGGAGGAGGAGGAGGAGGAGGAGGAGGAGGAGGAGGAGGAGGAGAAGAGCGGTAAGTCCTTGTGCCGGCCAGCTGGCCGGGGGGAACAGATTGGGTGGGGGGGGTGGGCTGGCTGGCTGGGGAAGGGGGATCATTGCCGCTCAGGTGGCCCCCACTGCCAGCAGCTTGGGTGTCCCAGCTCCATCCAAGCTGCTTGCCGTCGCGCTCCACCACCTTGCACCCCCAGTGGCCATGATCCCCCCTCCTCAGCCAGCCAGCCCACCCACCCCCGCCCGACCTGCTCCCTGCCTGGCCGGCCGGCTGGCACAAGGACTCACCGCTCTTATCATCCTCCTCCTCCTCTCCGCTCGGTGTTGGGCTGGCTGCAGGCCGGGGCAGCAGGATTGTTCGTCGGAGGAGGCGGGGGGGCAAGGCAGTGGAGTGTGACGGCAAGCAGCTTGGACGGAGCCGGGACACCCAAGCTGCTGGCGGTGGGGGCCACCTGAATGGCAATGATCCTGGCTCTGCTGCTCTTCAGCGGCATACTTTTGGAATGTCAGCGGAGATGGAGGAGGTGGGGGGGGGAGGCAGTGGAGCGCGATGGCAAGCAGCTGGGACGGAGCTGGGACACCCAAGCTGCTGGTGGTGGGGGCCACCTGAGCTGCAATGATCCCGCTCTGCTGCTCTTCAGTGGCATACTTTTGGAATGTCAGCGGGGACGGAGGAGGCGGGGGGGGCGAGGCGGCAGAGCGTGGCAGCGGCAAGAAACAACACCCCTGCCGCTGTGTCCGACAAGCGTCTCGCGCCATAAACGCAAGGCGCCTGTCAGACACAGCGGCGGGGACATTGCTTCTCGACGCTGCTGCGCTCTTGCCTCACCAACGGTAACCCTCATCGCACGTCACTGAATGGGAATATTGTCTTTTGAGAACCTACATTGCATCATTGTTTGTTTTACAATAACTGCACTGAGATACCCTGTTTTATAGGCAACTTTGTGTCTTTGAATCAGTTTTTGACTTCTGGAAACTGCCTGTAGAAGTCCCTGCAGTTTTCTTAGCAAGGTTTTTTACAAGTGGTTTGCCATTGGCTCCCTCCTACGACTGATCCAAGGTCACTTTGGCTTTGAGCCTAAGATGGGATTAGAACTCACATCTTCCTAGTTTGTAGCCCGATGCCTTAGGTACTAAAACCAAACTGGGTCCCTTACATGAAGAGTACAAAAATCGAACACTGTATTGGAACATATCCAGTGGTGAGATTCAAATATTTTAACAACCGGTTCTCTGACCTAATGACTAGCTGGGTAGATGGGGCTCAGTGGTCATGTGACTGGGTGGATGTGGCCAACTCAACGTCACTCACGTCGATGGGTACTTTGCCTTAGCTGTTACAATGTAATAAGGGTTAACGGAGAGACAGTTTCTGTAAGCAGGACAATAAAGATTAGGCTAGAAACAACACCAGAATTTTCCTTCCTGCCTTCCTTACAGGATTAGTCCTGTAAAGTGAAAAAAAACAAAATGAGATTTTTTCCCAACAAATGGTTCTCCAAACTGCTTAAAAAGTTAACAACCGATTCTCCTGAATAGGTGTGAACTGGCTGAATCCCACCACTGAACATATCCTAAATTCACATTATGTGTGGCCAGTTGAAGATCACAAAGTATTGTGATGTAGGAATACTGAAGCCTATGCATTTAAATAATTATCTATTATCTATCTATCTATCTATCTATCTATCTATCTATCTATCATCTATCTATCTATCTATCTATCTATCTATCTATCTATCTATCTATCTATCTATCTATCTATCTATATCATCTATCTATCTAATAGTTGTGTGTGTATATGTTCCAGCATAACTCTGGAACGCCTTGAGTAATTTCAACCAAACTTGGTATACAGATGACTTAATCTCTGGAAACAAATACTGTGGGGGTAAGACACCACTAAAACCCCACTGGGTGTGTGTTCTGTTAAGATACAGCCTGTTGTGCCTTAAAATGTCCTCTACTGTGCTGGCGTAAAATGGTTTCTACTGTGCAGCACAATGAAGATGCCATGGTAATGGTTTCACAGTACTCTACAAGGGGTCTCCCTCTGGTAAGGGGGAAAATTCAACATTAAAAATTATGTTTGGTCTGGACATTTCCCCCCCTACAAATAAATACCTGGGCAATGCTGGGTTATTGGCTAGTTAAAAATAAAAGTAGACATAGTGTAGGCTTCCCAGAAAGCTGATACTGATAGTTGAACATATAAGGATTAGAAAGGATTACTTGCTCTTCAAAGCCTTTTCTTTAAATTTTGTAACTTTCTATTGTCACTTCCTATAGGGCAGAGAGGCATGAAGGTAAAACCAGAACACCTGTTCTTATCTTTGTGGAAGTCACTGGAGAAAGGGTTGAAAGCACTCTAGCTGAAAATCTACTTGGCATCTTTGAAAAGACAAGTAGAAATCCAACAGATTAATATATTTTATTGACCTTAATGATTGTTTGGGATACAGTTGTTAAAAAGCCCATCATGAATAAGTATGAAAGAGTGTGGCATATGGAGAGATATAGAAGTCAACCCTCATTTGATTATAGAGTTCTGCAGATCTGTCACAAACTCTTAACCAAAGTTTTGTAAAAAACAGGCCCTTTTGTGCAGTGCCTTGAGATCCCCAAGGAAAGTTATGAAAACATTAAAAGGGTAAAGGTTCCCCTCGCACATATGTGCTAGTCATTCCCGACTCTAGGGGGCAGGGCTCATAGTTTCAAAGCCAAAGAACCAGCACTGTTCGAAGACGTCGACGCGTTCCTGTGGCTGGCATGACTAAAAGCCGAAGGCACATGGAATGCTGTTACTTTCCCACCAAGGGTGGTTCCTATTTTTGTACTTGCATTTTTTACATGCTTTTAAACTGCTAGGTTGGCAAAGCTGGGACAAGTAATGGGAGCTAATTCCATTACGTGGTGCTAGGGATTTGAATTGCCAAACTGCCGACCTTTCTGATCTACAAGCTCAGTGTCTTAGCCACTGAGCCACTGTGTCCCTATGGAAACATTACAATATTAAAGTAAATGAATAAAAAGGAAATGAGCAACATCAATAATTCAAACCAGTATCATGTACTTCTCTATCCACAACGTTTTCTCCGGTCTTTATCTTTTGCTGGAGCCCGAGACTGTCATTTTAAAACTTTGTCAGGAAAATAGAATTAAGGTAAACAAAGTAAAAATGGGGGAGTAGTTGAGTTTACATTTAATTACTATTTAAATGGAGAAAAAAAATCAATCCACCTGCAAAGGTTTCAGGCTGTATTTTTGTGTCTTTGAAGCCACTCCCAAAGGCTGGGAACAAACAGTTTTGATGCAGATGATGTTTTCCCACCCCCTCATGGCTAAATGTGATGTGCAAATTTAGCCATTTTGGCTTATAAACTAGGCTTGAATTGTCTGGTACATGAACTTTATCAACTGGGGATTAATCAAACTACAGTATGCCATATTATGATAAGAGAATCCAGGTGTAACTCTAAAGGACTCACCAGAGAACTAAGCCCAGCTAGATGGAACACTGATCAAACTAGTTTGATGTTTCTTTTTTTGAAGTTTAATTGCAAGGTTTTTCCCTTTGGAAATAGGAAACAGAATCCCATTGGAAACATAGTAAAAAAATATGTAAGTTTTGAGTTCTCTACTATTCCTCCTCAAGCAAAAAGGTGAGCTTTTTAATGATAATTTATAAACGATTTAAGGCTAATTAAAAGTAAGAAGAGAAGGAGAAAACAAAAGTGCTTGACACTGAAACATAGAGTGGGTAGTCATATTCCATTGGCTATATGCAGCTCTTGAGCTCTACCCGTCTATCTCACTATCACAATGACAAAATTCCGTAGTGAAATGGCCAATTTTCCATGTTCTATTTTTTCTAGAAATTAAAAGGGCAAGGAGGCTTCTAGAAGGAAGAGTAACTCAATTTCTACCCTTAAGAACTTGGACAAATTGTCAAAAAAAAAAAATAAAGATGGACTACCAAAATTTAGTAATTTTACCAATGATTCTGAGCTGCATAATTTGTAGCCAAGGACCTTTGGAAGGTTAAGATTGAAAATGAGTGAATTTGCTTTCCAGAGATTTCTACTTCTATTTCCTCTTGAAAAAGGGGGACAACCCCAAAGGGCCAAAAGCTCACTCACACAGTACAGTACTCCTTGGCTATGCAATGGGAAGTGCTTTTGAGCTCTAGGAAAATAGGATACAAATATTCTAATTAAGCATAACCAGGGCTGACATGTTTTTTGTTGATGAAATCTTTCCTTGTATGACACAATGAATAATAGAACCATAGAATTTGTTAAGTTGGGAGTTGAATGAAGAGGCAGGACAAGCATAGGGATTTCAGCTCTTTATTGAGTAGATCGGCTCTCCGACAGCTCCCTCTTTCAAAGGGAGCTCTCAGGCCAGCCACTGAGGTTTCTTCATTTTCCCGCCGATCAGTTTGATCAATGGGCTCACAGTACATTAATTTCTCTTTAAGAGCCGGATCGGAGTGAAGCCTCTGCCCAAGGCTTCACACTCTTTATTTACACATGTAACAGAATTATTTACCTAAGTCCAATCCATTGCTCCATTTAGGAATTCAGATTTTAACATCCATGACGGATGACAGTCAAAATTGCATGTAAACATGCTTAATCAAAGGCAACCTTTTTGCTGGTGATCGTTGAACTCCCAGGAATGTTCTCTAACAACAGAGAAAACCTATAGCTAAAATTTGTTATTTGTTCTGCCTTCTGAAATTATAGAGTACACACAGTTGCCTTTTTTCAGTGTGACACCCTTTTTGATATTTGAAGAGCACTATCATATTCTTCTGTCAGTCTTCTCATGGTTAACATCTTTTAGTCTCTGTTTCAGTTACTAATGAAAAGTTTTTCCCAATAACTTTTTACAGGTACCATTGTCAAGCCAGGTGTCCCTTTTCCTATAGCCCTACATTTTTACTTCTGTTTCCTAATTGATGAACTTAGCATTTTTTCATTGTTAAAATTCATTCTTGTTTTTCCTCCACCCATGTTTCATAACATTTTTGGGTTGCTTTTTGCATTTATCACAAGCCTTGAGAGCCAGTTTGGTCTACTGGTTAAGGCGCCAGCCAGAAACCAGTTACTGTCTCTCAGCCCATGAAATCAGGTTCAGCTGATTGGTCAATTCCCCTGTCCCAATGAAATGGATCAACACTTGGTTGATCCAGAGGAGGAAGGGAAGCAGACCTGGTTCTTGCAGGAAAAAGGTAAATAAAAAAAAATTGGAAACCTCACTTCATCCTAAGTCTTACATTCCTGACTTCATACTTGCAGATTTAGGCTGTTTCCTCATATATTTTTTCTGTTACAGTAAATAAGCCTCTTTCCAGTTTTTAAACTTGTCCTTGACAAATGGTAATGTGGGCCAAAGAATCCTCCAGAAGTGCTCTGTTTTAATCAACTTCTGGAAGTGAAAAGGCCAGTCCTATTACCAGAAGGAAATTATTCCATAGTGTTACTGACATAAATAAAAAATAAAGTGATTTTCTTTTCTCAGACTCCTCACTTTATAACAAAGTTGGACATCACCAGCACATGGAGGATTGACTTAAACAAATTGAGACTGATTGGAGAAGGTAGTCCTGTGAGAAGTCAGTGCCAGCCCTACAGGACTTTGCTAAGCAAAACTACCACTTTGAATTGCACCTGGAAATCTATTGGCATCCACCAGGCTCCTTGTGACGAATGCCACACAAGAAGCAGGCGGCTGCATTTTGGATAACTTGCGGTTTCCAGATAGACTTCAAATGGGGCTCCTTGATCCTCGTAGAAGACCAAAAGAGTGGTATTAAGAGCATGAGTCCTGGTAGTCAGTTCTTCCCACTCAAGGTAGAGCCTTGAGGAATCCACCACAACCTGGTGATGGACAAGGAGCTTGGGAAGTAAGTTTTGCTGGGCACAATGGTTGTACATCGGCAAAACTATCGATTGTCCTTGACAGTCAATTTCATATATAGGGCAACACATTTAGCCACCATCAAATTATCATAGATTGTCGCATGCACTATTTCTTCCTATAAGAAACCATAGTTCTAGTCATGCCTTAATCACACAGCCAGCCGGGTAGGTGGTTTGGGCCAGTCATTCTGTATCTCTTAGCCGTAAGAAGAAGGCAATGACAAACACGTGCAAAATGCTGCCAAGAAAACTGCATGGATGTGTCCATATCATCACTAGAAGTTGAGAATGGCTTGAAGGCATAAAAAGAAAAAAAAAACACTTCTCCTGCCCTAACCTGCTCTGCAAACTTGATGTCAAAGCTGTAAACCACCTGTCACAAATTGGGCAAATCTTGGACAGAGAAACAGTCCATCTTTGTTCAGCGAGGTTTTGTTGCCAAGTGCCAGGCCTGTTACCTTCTCCAGTATTAAGTCACAGAGGATCAGGATCTTATTACAGATAGAGTTGGGATTTGGTAGAACCACCATAAGTCAAAGATCTTGAATGATCTGGCATTCATAACCCTGTCAGAGACTGAAGGACTGGCAGAGGGAATTGGGATCAAATTTCCCATCTCCCTTTTCCTATACAGACTTGTTCCCTGCACCCCATCATATTTTCCTCAGCTCTTTGCTATTGCAATCCATCCCCTCCCTCCCCAACTCTCTAGCTTCCTGTCAGTCTCTATGACTCCCATGTCCATTTTTGGTACTCATCAGGATAGTCTACAGAGCACTCTCCAGCCTTCCTCCCAGTAGCCCTCCTTTCCCATTCCTTCTCCAGTTATTGGACTCTTCAGGATTTTCAGCCCCCTTGCTGACTTCTGACCTCCTGCTTCTATGTTGTGTCATACCACTAACTTGATTCTATATTTTCATCTCCACCTATAGTCTCGGGGATTCTTCTCAGGCTATAAGCTTCATTTTTCCTGGAATTGGTCCTTCATCTCATCTGCCTAAACTATTTCCAACCAAACAACCCAAGGAAGCACCATCTCCTCCTTATCAGACCCCTTCCTCTCTGTACCCTTCTCAGCATACTCTAGCTCACTGAAACTGCCAATGTAGTGCACAAAAATAAAATTGACTACGTTATTGGTGCAAGGAAGTGTTGTTGTAACAGCAAAGTTATAGTCAGGATCTGATTGTGGAACAGATCAAAAACTACTCATGAATTTCCAAATCAAGCTACAGCAAAAGACCAAAAGACCACTATACGATCTTGTGTATATACTCACCATTTTCAAGAAGAACAAGAATTGTTTTGAAGTTGTGAGCCTTATTGATATGGAACCAGGAGAAAGAAATTCAAGATGTTTCTGGGTTTAGAAAAGGGTTTAGAAAAAGGCCAAAGAATAATATACATTATTGCTGCTGCTTTGTTGTTGTGCTTTATTGAGGGCAGAAAGGTGTTTATTGTGTTGGCCTTGTGAGGCTGTAGAATGCCTTTAGGAAAATAGTGATCCAAAAATGTCTTGCTGTTCTGAGGCATAAATTATATAAGACAGAATATGGTCAAACAATTGGCTCTAGTTCAACAAAGAAGTAATATAAGGCTATATAATTCTTATTTATTAAAGTCAAATGCTAAATACAAATTAAAGGAGGCTGCATTAAAAGGTAAATGTGGTTTTAAAATTGAGTGTGGAAGATACATAAATAACCTGCAATGCGCCCGTGATATGATTCTTGATAGCTGAAAATGTTACATGACCTGCAAGCTCTAATGATGAAAGAAGCACAATGAAAAAAAACCCTGTAAAATATAAAGATCTAAGCAATGACAGCAGGTACTTATTGCTAGCTTTAGAACTGACAAGGAAGATGTTGAAGTTGTGTCTGTCTTTTAGAATTGACTATCAACAATAAAACAACCAGCAGTCAAGGAATACACCACAGATTAGCAGTTGGTAAGGTAGCAATGAAGGCTTTGAAGAAGATATCCAGGTGCTATGACATATCTACTGTGTACCTACAAAAGTCAGAATCCTGCATGAAGTAGTTGTATTTGTGACAGCCGATGGAGACGAAAATAGTCTTTGAAGAAATGGGACAGAAATAGTAGTAATGAACCTTGGTGTTGGAAAAGATTCCTGAGAATACTATGAATAGGCAAGAAGAAAACAAAACAAATGGATCACAAAATAAATCAGTTCGGAATTCATTATATTATCAAATTTTAGAGAAGTTCATAATACTGGGAAGGAAAGAGAAGAAGAAAATGATTAGTAGCAAGGTGGACAAATTCAATCTTGCAATGATATGTGCAGAGAAATTTAACCATCAGAGTGGGGGAAGTTCAATCTGGAGAAGGTCTATTATGTGGTTGCAAAGAATGTACAGTGACTTCATGGCAGAAATCAATTGATATGTAGGAAGAAAAATTCCAGTTCCAGTTCCAAGCCAGGAATAAAATGGAGGCTGATTGGAAAGAAAGTTGATTTATAGATAAAGCAGAACCCTAGCAGCCTGTGGTTCTGGGACAGCTGACAACATGGAGTTGGGAGTGGGTGGGTTTTTATACCTTCTTTGGGCTTTGTCTTTGAGTTTCGTGTTCCTATGCAAGAGCATGTGCTTTAATATTCTGTTGTCAGATTCTTATGGGGTCATGGCTGGCTCTATTGGCAGAAGGAGAAATGCAAATCCTAGGTGTTTGTCTGAGAATCTTGTCAATTGCTAATTGCTTATCTGGAGTTTTTGTCTGGCCCAGTCCTTCTGAATGGATTACCAAATCTGCATTTCTAAAAGATGGCCTCATTAGTTTCTACTTGGAGCAGGGACACTGGTGCAAGTTTCTGCCTCCCTTAAGATTTTTTTTCATTTCTCCCTTAGGGGAAATATTCTATCCTGCCTTTTTAATATTCCCTAATATTTCATTCTCTACGAGATGGGTGGATGCTGACTTTCTACAGATAAAAGCCACTTCTTTTTTCTTCTTCAATGCAATCTCTTTCCGCATCCATTTGGCAGTGCAGGAAGTAATTGTGTATGCAGATCTCCTGTCCAGGCAAGTGAGGCCAGGGGTGAAATCCACTTACCTTTGCTACCAGTTTGGTAGCAATGTAAGAGAAGGGGTGAAATCCAGCAGGTTCTGACAGGTTCTGGAGGACCAGTAGTAGAAATTTTCAGTAGTTCAGAGAACTGCCAAATGCCACCTCTGGTTGGCCCCCGATTGGGGTTGAAATGGAGATTTTTTTTTTTTTTTTTAACAGAACTTTTTTATTTTTCTTTAAAAAAAAACACAAATATGTCATCATTTGTCAATCATTAAGACATTGAAGTACAATTTTTTTTGTTGTGTGTACCCCTCCCTCCCTCCACCCCCCCCTCCTCCTTCCCCCCCCCGACTTCCCAGAACCCGTACACGGTATGGATTTTTAACTAACACAGTCTAAAATCTATTGAGAAAAAAGAAATAAAGAAATTAATGACATTCTAGATTGACCTTAGCTTCTTCTTACTGAACTGACTTTTAACAGTTTAAATCATTTCTGATCTTAAGCATAGGCTAACTGGAATTTCTTAGTCCCATATTTATTTTGTATATAGTCAATCCATTTTTTCCAGTCTCGTTTATATCTCTCATTTGAATGATCTTTGAGATATGCCGATATTTTAGCCATTTCAGCTAAGTTTGTTACTTTCAATGTCCATTCTTGAATTGTAGGCAAGTCTTCCTTCTTCCAATATTGCGCCACCAACAGTCTTGCTGCAGTTATCAGGTGCAGAGTCAAATTGGTCTCTACCACTGTAAAGTCAGTACATATACCTAGTAAAAATAACTGAGGACTAAACTTTATCCTTCTTTTAAAAACATTTTGCATGACCCACCATATTTTTTATCCAAATGCCTTAACCTTTTGGCAGGTCCACCATATATGATAATATGTAGCATCGAGAGAACCACACCTCCAACATTTAGGCTGTACATTCGGATACATAGAAGCCAACTTTTTAGGATCTAAATGCCATCTATAGAACATCTTGTAAAAATTTTCTCTCAGATTTTGAGCTTGTGTAAATTTCACATTTCTTACCCAGATTCTTTCCCATGTATCCAACATTATTGGTTCCTCAATATTTTGAGCCCATTTTATCATACAATCTTTAACTAATTCTGTTTCCGAATCCATCTGTATTAATACATTATATATCCTCTTTATATGCATTAAGCTTTGATCTCTTATTTGTTTAAACAGATTATCCTCAACTTGAATAAAACCAATTTTTTGATCTATTTTCCACCTAGCCTGTAATTGCCCATACTGGAACCATGTTTGAACTACCTTCTCCTCTTTTAATACCTCTAAAGATTTTAATTGTAATACCCCCCTTTCCGAGGTAAGAAGCTGTCTGTAGGTAATTCTGTCCTGTTTTTGTGCTGTATTCATATTTTCAATTGCGTGTCTAGGAATTGCCCACATGGGTATCTTGTCATTTAATTTATATTGGTATTTCTTCCAGACCCGCAATAAAGCATTTCTTAAAATATGACTTTTAAAGTTCTTATCCAATTTTTTGTTGAATAACAGGTAAGCATGCCAACCAAATACCAGATCGTGTCCCTCAATGTTCAATATTCTATCATTGGTTAAGTGAATCCAATCACTAATTACAGATAATGCCACTGCATCATAATATATTTTTAAATTAGGTAGTTTCAATCCTCCTCTCTCACGTACATCTTGCATTATTTTCATCTTTACCCTCGGCTTCTTTCCTGCCCACACAAATTTGTTGATACCCTTCTGCCATTCTAAAAGGTTCGCATCTTTTTTAAGTATAGGTAAAATTTGGAAGAGAAATAAAAATTTTGGTAAAATGTTCATTTTCACTGCCGCTATCCTACCCAGCAAAGATAAGTGCAATTTCTCCCATTTTTTCATCTCTGTCTGTATGCTATGCCAAAGTGGTTCATAATTATGCTTATATAATTTCCCATTTGAAGTTAAAATGTTAACTCCAAGATATTTGACTTTTTTAACTACCTCACATCCTAGCATCACTCCTAATTCTTCCTTTTGTTTAATATTCATATTTATAGCTAATATTTTGGTTTTTCCTAAGTTTATTTTAAAGCCCGACACTTGACCATATTGATTAATCATATTCATTAAAACCATACTAGATTCCTGCGGTTGTTCCAATATTATGACCAAATCATCCGCAAAAGCACGGACTCTATATTCTTGCTGCCTAATCTTGATCCCTTTTAAACCATCCAAGCCCCGTATTTTATTCAACAATACTTCCAAAGTTATAATAAACAATAATGGGGACAAAGGACAGCCCTGTCTTGTACCTTTTCCAATTTGAAAAGAGTCTGTTAGACTTCCATTGACTATGATTTGTGCTGTTTGCTGTTGGTATATTGCTTTAATTGACTGTAAAAAATTATCTCCTATCTGCATTTTTTGCAGTATCTTCAACAGAAATTGCCAGTTAAACTCGATCAAAGGCCTTCTCAGCATCCAAAAATATAAACGCAGCAGGGATCTGGTTGTTCTTTCCCAAATATTCTAATGCATTAATAATTAATCTAACATTACTTTTCATCTGTCTCCCTTGTATAAAACCTGTTTGGTCCGTATGTATCAATTGTTGAGTGACCAACATTAACCTATTTGCTAATATTTTAGTAAAAATTTTATAATCTACATTCAGTAATGAAATAGGTCTATAATTTTTGGGTTGAGTAGTATCTTGATCTTCTTTGGGTATCAAAGATATAAACGCTGTCTTCCAAGATGGAGGGACTTTACCTTCCGTTTGAATCATATTAAATAATTCTCTAAGAGGTTCTACCATTTCTAACTGTAAGTTTTTATAGTAAACCGCTGTCAAGCCATCTGTACCTGGTGCTTTCCCTGACTTTAATTGCTTAATTACCTGCAGGATTTCCCCCGAGGTTATTGGTTGATTCAATTTTTGCCTGTGTTCTTCTCTAACTGAAGGTATTTTCTCTTTGTCTAAATATTTGTCTATGTCTAAACCATTAATTTTATCCCCTTTATACAGTTCTGTAAAAAATTCCCAGAAAGCCTTTGAATCTCTTCCTGTTGAAACACCTCCTTCCCTCTGTAAATCAGTTTAGATATATTTCGAGTTTTCCTTTTTTTCCTAATCTGATAAGCTAACCATCTGCCAGGTTTGTTTGCATTACAAAAGTATTGTGTTTTGCATATAATAGATTAGTAGCTACCTGGTCAGAGATCAACATGTCAAATTGAGATTTTAATATGTTAATAGCTTCCTTAACCTTTGTATCGTCTGGGTTCATTGTTAACTCCAGCTCTTTTCTCTTAATTTCCTCTTCCAGTTCTGTTCGTTTTAACCCTTGCTTATTTCTATGTGTTTTATTTATATTCATCAAAACTCCTCTCATGTACGCTTTGCTTGCGTCCCATACAAATTCCATAGATGTACCCTTATTCATATTCAAAACAAAATATTCAGATAGTAATTTTTTACAATCATTAATATACTTTTCATATCTAAATAAGTTTTCATTCAATCTCCAAGACCTTCTTGCCTGCACTACCCTTCCCAACTCCATCCAAACTGGGTTATGGTCCGAAAGGATCCTAGCTGCAATCTTTGTTTTCTTGACCCTAGAAAGCAAATCATTAGTGGTTAGAATAAAATCAATCCTTGAGAGGGATTGATGCCTGTCCGAGAAGAAAGTGAAGTCACATTCCTCTGCATTTCTTTCTCGCCAAATATCTCTCAATTCAAAATCATCCATAATGTCAAAGAAAGATTTGGGTAACTTTGCTCGCATCTTGGTATTTAGGCGGGAAATCTTCTTATCTCTCTTAGTGTCTATCACTCCATTCCAGTCACCCAATAGTATACAGGAACTATAGTCCCACTGTACTAATTTAGCATGAAGATTTCTATAGAATCTATCTTGCTGTTGATTGGGAGCATAAATTCCCAAAGTAATGTCTTTTTCCCTTCTAAGATTAAATCTAAAGCAATATATCTTCCGAAGGGATCTGCTTCTATTAATTCAGCTTTCATATCTTTTCTTAAGTATACAACTATGCCATTCTTCTTTTCCATAGCAGAAGCTGCAAAATGTTGACCAAGTTTTGAGTTGATCAGATATTTTTGATCAGTTGACTTGATATGAGTTTCTTGCAAACAAATTACATCGTTCTTAAACTGTTTGAGATAATGAAATATTTCTTCCTCTTCTGTGGAGAGTTCAGTCCGTTGACATTCCATGTTAAAATCTTAGTTGTCATCTTTGGTTGGTTGAAGCATTTTTAGAGCTTCCTGCATGGCCTGTTTAACCTTAGGTCTAGCTCCTCCCATTGCTTCCAGATTTGTTGTTGTAGATCCTTGATCGATGGCCGATGATTGTTGATGCTGTTGCTTTTTAGCTTGTTTCTCCATACGTCTAGTAGTCATGCGGCTAGGTCTTGGTTCGATAGCACCTTGCACTTCTAGAGAAGAAAGATGCTCCATCTTGTCTGGTGGTTGTGTAGTTTGCTGTCTATCCTGTCCTTCTTGTGGTCTTTCTCTAGGTCCAGATGATGCAGGGTGTCCGGCCTTCAATATATTATAATAAAAATCTCGGGCTTTCCATACAGAGTTGAGGCGGTACCTTTGCTTATCAAATGTAAATATGATGCCAAATGGTGCATCCCATCTATACTGTATCTGACGATTTCTGAGTTCTTCGACCAAAAAAGCGTAGTCTCTCCTGGCTCTTAACATTGGAGGTGGTATCTCTTTCAAAACAACCAGGTCTTGACCGAGAAACAGGAGAACCTGAAACAGATCCTATCGGAAGCTTTTGACCGCCTGATGGGAAGACCAGGGACCAATCAAGACTGGCAAATTGACAAAGCTTACCACGTTAACTCCTGGCTGGCAAAGCAGAAGCAGCTTCCTCGAGACATCGTTATATATTTTACTACAAGAGAGTTTAGAAATATGGTACTGCAAGCATCTTATAACACTAAACTTCAAATTGAAATGGAGATTTTGTAGTATCCTTCCACTGCCCCGCCCACCAAGCCACACCCACAAGCCACACCCACAAGCCACACCACGCCCACCACACCACGTCCACCGAACCAGTAGTAAAAAAAAAAAAAGAATTTCATCCACTGTGTGAGAGCGTGCGTGTGAGCAAAACTCATGCGCGCCAACTCTGCACATGTGCAGAGGGTCAAAAATGGACGTGATGACATCCGGATGGGTGGGCAGAGCGCGCCTGCAAAGGTAAGCAAACAGCAAAGGGGGATGGTGGAAATCCGCTATGCCATGCGATTTAGATTAGCTAGAAAGCAGGAATCCTGCTTTCTGCTAATATAAATCATGCAGGACAGCTGATTGTTAGAAAATCATTTTTTTTTTCTACCGGTTTGGGTGAACCAGTAGCATTTTTACTACAGTAGCATTTTCACCCCTAAGTGGGGCCGTTTTACTCAGAAGTATGAAGTATGAAGACTCGAGGTGCTGGTGGAGCTGGAACAAAAGTTAGAGCTGATGATAAAATGTGCTCTCTGTTCTAAGTCCTGCTCCTGATCTAGGCTCAGTATTGAACTCAATCTTGAGTGGGTGCTGTGGCCAGGTGACGCTAATATCCTGGCAAATGAGGCCCTTCTTACTCTGGCCTAAAGGCAGCTGGAGCTGCTAGTGTTGTAGATCTGGAAATTCATATTCCCCCCCACCAACAGCTTGTCTTTTCCCCCACTTCATGTACATTTTGTGAGGGAAAACTCATATATTATTTGCTCCTCATTGATAACAGCAGCTGCTACCCTTTATTTTAAAGAGTAAACAACACCTATTTCTAGTATCAAGCTGTACATTTCAGAAAGCTGGCTTCAAGGAAAATATCTCCAACTTTACCAATCATAGCTTTTCAAATATGGTAACCTTAATCAACTGTACCTCAGCTGTTGAACTAGTTACCTACTTCTACAAGAGAACATTTCTCAGTGTTTCAAACACTCAAAATTGTGCAGCTTTCAAAGCTGCATAATATTAACCCAAGGGCCAATCTGCAGAGAAGACTTGTTTAAACCATCAAAATATGTTATTACAAAAGAGAGCAACTATTAGCATGACTGCTATAACTTTCCCCCTACAGTTTAATTACAAAAAACAGTGTGGTTAATTAGGAATGACAAAGAAATGATAGAGAAATACATGAAATAGAACTCATTTCTTTATGCTATTTTGTACTAAACCTGAGGGGATGTCTAAATTACTTGAATTATATGCAGTTTATGCAAGGAAATATTATGAATGGCTTTGAAAGTTCACAATTATTTTATCTATTTAGTTGTTTAGGACAATCTTTTCATATAGTGCTCAGAATATTCTTAGCAATCAATGAGAAAGGTAGGAATTAAACATGCAGTAACTTAACTATAATACCTATTACTTGTATTTGGAACTGTAGATCTTTGTGCCCACTTCCCTTTCAACACCTTATTAAACATCAACTGATTTGTCCTAAAATCTTTCCATTTTTTGATTTTTCATAACCATAGGATTTGCATCCTCCAGGAAATGCACCACAATCATTTTCTTTTCTTTTTTTTTTACTAGAAATTCTGTGTAGAGTATGATAACATGTGAATTTAGCTTTATCTTTTCTCAAAATAAAGAAAGGAACTGGATGTTTTAAAGAAGGGAGAAGAAGAAGAAGCTGGCTGAAGAGAAGGCAGTAAATTCTTGCAATGTAAGATAGGAGGGGGGGGAGAGGGGTAGATAAGACAGAAAAGTCAGTGCCTGTCTAAGCATACACATGTATTCTGAATCGGTTGGTGGTATCCATTTTGCTCTCCAAATTCATGCAGACCTACCCCTAAATGGATTTCACCCTAGTGGGATATTCCCATGTATTTTTCCAGGAAACATAGATAAGGCAAGCTCGGAAATTCAGTGCCTTCCAAAGCACACCCATATGCTCTGAATCTGTTGGCAATGTTCAAACAAACATAGAAACAAAATAAATAAAACAGAAATAAAGAAATGAGGAACTTAAAATATATAGGTACAAATTTCCATCTGAAAAATGTCTTCACCTTTCTCACTTGAAAATTTGCACATTCAGATAATTCCTTTCTGCAGGAATTGTCCACTGTAAGCACCATGAGCAGATAATTTTTTTAAAGGTCAGGTTGGAATACATATTGCATAAAATCACTATAGTATGATTTGCTGAAATAACCCCAAATGCCTGGTCATAGATTAGATAAACCATAAATTATAGTATATAATCTCAATAGCATGGAACTTGCTAAAAGCATAGAAAATAAAACACAATATGGCTTACATTATTACATGACCTGATAGATACTCAAATATCTATAGCATGTCCAGGGGTGGGTTTCAATTTTTTTTACTACCGGTTCGGTGGGCATGGCTGGGGTGGGCATGGCCAACTTGATGTCAGGCACACTCAGTCACATGACACCCCCACCAAGCCACGACCACTGAAACGATGGTGAAAATGGGGGGGGGGGGCGCAAGGCTGGGGCTCTTCGCTGTCTCCCGGATGGCGCTGGGGGTGAGTTGGTTGGGCATTTTATTCAGCAAATGAGAGCAATCAACCCAAAAGGATTCCATACAATATGCCAGACTGAAGTCTACATTTACTTGCCTGAAAATAATGACAGAAATTCTTTATAAACTTCTATTAGTATTTCACTGCAGAACACAATGTATATACAGTATTAATTTGATATATCTAAGATAAACAATAATGACATCCATTTATAGAGGCTAACATTTCCAATGCCTCTTTGTATATTTGGATGAAGGCTGGATAAAGGGCCAGTCTCTGCAATCTTACGTGGCGGGCAGAAGAAATTAGATTTTACATCTAATACAATATATTGTTGATTTTGCTGTAAAGCATTCTGTTATTCTGATACTTTTTTAATGAAAACGTTTATGAAGAGTCATACTATTTATGGGATTATTTTATCCAGTTATATTTGAAGTTTAATTTTACTTTTCTTTACTAATGATGTAATTCGTATTTTATAAATGCCAGTATGGTAAAGCGATTAAGGTAAGTTGTAGTCCTTCCTTAGACACAGAAGCTGTCAGGATGATTTTGAAGCAGACTGGGAATTTTAAAAAAAAACATCTCTACCAATTTGTACTGGATTGGGAGTGATAAATTGCATCCCATAATGTATGGAATTTATATTCCATAATTAGTGAAGAAGCCCTCATCTTGTAGTAGATTGATTCAGTATGATAAAAATAATAAAAATAAGATTTATATCTTGGCTTTATTTTGTATAAATCAAAGTGGTGTATATACTGCTTTCACTTCTTACTTTCTCTACAATCACAACCATGTAAATGCATTAGGGCGAGGGAAAGTGAATGGCCCAAAGTCGCCCAACCAGCTTTCATGCCTTTCATTCATTTCACATTTCTCTCTCATTCTCTGTCTAAGTTCAAGAAAATCTTTACTATAATTTGTACATGCCAAGCATACACAACGCTGTCAGCCATCGCTTCACCTTGATTTAATGCTTTATTATGGTATCTTCTGTAGATGCTGATGACTGATTAGATGTAACTATTAATTCCCCAACCTGGAAGAATGTTACTGCTTTTCATTCCCAGAGATTGCAGAGAGGGGATTCGTTTCTTAACTGGGGAAATTGCAGGCACCCTAGTTAAAAGAAGAAACTCTAAGACAGGCAGCCCAAAATTCACTTTAACCATGAATTGCTTAGAACGGGAGTAAACCTGATTCACATAATTCACTAAGCCAAAATAAATCAATCCATGTGATGGCTTAGTATCAAGTTCCCCAATGTAGTAATGGGAGGTACCAATGTGCTTACTTCATTTTTTTACATGTTAATAATATTTTAATTTTGAAAGCAAGAAATGGGAATTGGGCATTCTAGAAAGCACCAGTCTCCATCAACACCTTTATTTTCAAGAATGCTTCAAGGCCTTCAATGGATTCCAGAAGAATGATTAGAAAATAAACATGGTAGGTGACTGTAGCACAGGGTTTTATTAGGAAATGGGAATAGTTGCCCAAAGAAAGGACAAAGGAAAGCAAGGATGGTAGGAAAGTTCTGCAGGAGAGGATAGCAAGAAGCAGCATGATAAATGAATCTTGTAGCTGGTTATACTTATGTAGCACATGTGACACTCATAAAGAACAAGGGACGCTTCTGTTGTACCCTTATGGGTACCATGTGGGCTTTTTAGACCATAGCCCAGGTGAAATTCAGCAGGTTCTGACAGGTTCTGGAGAACTGGTAGCGGAAATTTTGAGTAGTTTGGAGAACCGGCAAATACCACCTCTGGCTGGCTCCAGAGTGGGGTGGGAATGGAGATTTTGCAGTATCCTTCCCCTGCCACGCACAAAGAACCGGTAGTAAAATAATTTGAATTTCACCACTGCCACGACCCTAGCCACGCACAAAGAACCGGTAGTAAAATAATTTGAATTATTTGAACCAAGCCACGCACAAAGAACCGTAGTAAAATAATTTGAATTTCACCACTGCCACGGCCCTATAACCACTTGGTTTTACTGAATACCCTGAGACTCCAGATTTAGCCTCGCTTGCAACGCAAGGCTAATACTGCTCAGTCTTACAGCAATTTTGTATAAATTACTAAAGTTATTTGATGAAAGATTTAGGAAGCAATATAAAAACTAGTTTTTAGTATTATTCAGATCAGCTGCATGACAAGTAATTTCAAATACAAGAAAAGGTAAATAAACCATGAGTTTAGATGAAGTAAAATAAAGACAGAATATTACATCATTTCAAACTCAAACTAGTGCCTAATAGAATCTATTAAGGAGAAAGGAATATATACTATATTATATATATTATAATATATATATATAATATATTATATGAATATAATATGATATATATATATATCTAATATATATATATATATAAATATATGATATATATATATGAATATATATATAGAATATATATGAATATAATAGAATATCTATATATGAATATATATATATATACATACATACATACATACACATACACACACACACACACACACACACACACATATATCCAAGGGCAGCATTTGTCAACTTCAAGGCCCATTTTCAAAACAAGAACTCCATTTCTTGTGTTTGATGTCTCTCAGCTTCACACACACTTCCATTTTCTGCAATTGCCCGTCTCCTGCAAGCTTACTAGATTTCATTTTGGAGCTTATTTAAACTTTAAATATTTTTCTCTCCTCTATGTATTTTTAATAGTTAATTTTGTGGTTTTCTTGTGTTCTAGTTTTGAACATTATGCATAGTTAATGCTACTGGGTGGCTTTATTGTTTCCATTGTCCTTTTAATATTTTAAATATTTTAATTGGCTTTGTTGCTTTGATGTTTTTTTTCTTTCTTTTTAAGGGCTGCCTTGAATGTTAACCAGAATGCAATTTAAAAAAAAACATAATGAGTAGCACTTTTTCACGCCTGCTGTGACCAATTTTCCCATTTGCTGGAATGAGGTGTCCCATTTTATAGATCAGATTTGGAAGATGAGGTCGTTGCACTATTAAATACAACAAAAGATTAGTTTAATAAAATATAGGTGTTTTTTTTTTTAAAAAAGCCTTAGGATACATACCAATTTTATTTTTTTGCCTTGGGGAACTGGATGCATGGACTGCTATTGCGGCATATTGATATGTAAGTGTTCCCTAGAAACCACTGTAGATTTCTTTTCTTTTCCCCACTTATGTACCACAAGGGAGGCATTTGTCTTCCTTGTGTATTTCCTAATAGCTGCAGACTCAGAAGCTCTTTAAATTCTTTATTTGTTATTGCATAGGAAAAAGATTACGCCAACACTAACAAGTACCTATGCTAACCATTAAAATGTATAATATCAGAAAAAATAAAATATTGATTCCATTGGGTTTAGTCTGATTTGTTTTCCGGTTAGGCAGCTTGGGGGTGATTGTGCTAGAGAAAAACTAATTCATTTGTGCTTGAGTCCAAGATGGACCAATTCTAGGATGATCACAATTAATCCCATTTAAAAAAAAGAAAGAAAGATAAAGAAATAAGCAAAGAATCTTTGCTCAAGATTCGAGAAGAGCCTCCGACAGTCAGAATAGAGACTAGCGTGGACTACACAGCATATAGTTCAAAATCTGTCTGTAATACTTCACTTTGCATAGAGAAGAATCTCAGGTTGTCTTTTGCAAATTCTCTTTTCTCAAAATGTATATATCATGATAATAATCAATGGAAGACATGGTTTGGAGTACAGTTTCAAGATTTTATTTTCCAGGGCAGGAATAGAGAACAGTGCTTGTCCAAAGGCTAATCAGGCCAGAGAATCAAGGACAAGATTTCAAGCTGAACTCAAGTTTGTGTTAGATAGCACAATGTTCTGGATGGAGGGATGTAACAAAAAATAGACCTTTCTTTATTATTGTAAACTGGGAACCTTAATTCACTTTTGCAATTTAGATAGGAGCCACCTAGAAATCTTTGGTTAAGTTAGATGGAGTTAAATAGGTTTTAATGGCATTGTCTTTCAAGTCACTGGAGGCATTTCCCTACTTTTGTTACTGACTGCAACACTGGCACATATACAGCAGTGGCGTTCTGCATTGCAAGTGGTACCCAGATATGGAAGTGGATAACAAGGAGGCAATCAAGGCACACCCAAGTCTTCACATTGTTGTATTCACTTTGTGCATTAAGAGAAGCAGGGAGACATGCTGGCCACTGTCAGGAGAGTGGGAAAAAATTCTGCCATACAACAGATAAGGACAAGAGGAGGAAGTGGAGGTGTTTACTATGGTTTGGCTTCAGAAGGAAAAAAGTAATGGCAGATATTATCAAAGCTGCTAAGAAGAGCTGCTAAGTAATGCTTAAACATTTGCCCTGAACTGAAACCTCTCCCTGCCAGTTGACCTTTGAAAACCCAATGGCATGGAGGAATATGCAAGGGTGGCATTGATCTATATTGGGCATGATTCGTGCATCATGAAACTATGCTGAAGTTATTGGGTTACTCTGCTCTGTGTTTATATTGTGGCTTACTTAAAAAACAATGATAATAGCGAATTCTTCTGGAACCCTAGTTCTTCTTTGATAGTCCCTGTGGCTTACTTGTCAAAAAGCACTGGCAGGTAGTCCGTGACTTACAACAGTTCATTTAGTTCAGAGTTACAACGGCATTGAAAAAAGTGACTTATAACCATTTTTCAGAATTACAAATTTTGTAGCAGTCCCCCAATCAAAATCCAGATGCTTTGGCAACTGTTCATACTTATGACCATTGCTGTGTCCCACGGTCATGTGATTCCCCCTTTGCAATTTTTTTGACAAGCAGCATCAATGGAGAAGCCAGCTTCACTTAACAACCGGATTACTATTTATCAATGGCAGTGATGATTCATCGTAACTGTGGCAAGAGAAAAGTCGTAAAATGGGCCAAAGCTCACTTACAAATGTCTCACTTAACAAATAATTTTGGGGCTCAATTATCAGAAGTAGAGGACTACTGTATTTTGCTTCAGAAATATGTTACATTTGAGAACTAAACCATATTAAAAGGAGCATCATAACTGTGTACAGCCTCAGGCAGCTAAAGTACTTTTTAAAGAATGCAAAACAGGTGGGGCCAAGGGGGAGAGGGGGTGGTATCATAACATCGCAAAACTTCTTCACTTCTGCCCCATCACTTGTTTGCGTTTCAGATGGCGAGATGCGCTATGCCGTAGGTGCCTGGGCCTCTGCACACAAATTCCTCCCGTGGAATCCACGCAGCCAGCGAGGGCAAAATTTAACCATAGTTTATTAAACTAAGCACAACCGGCTAGGTTATACAACCCACGAAGCCACCAAACAAGGCTGTTAAATCACAAGGGGGATTCCCTCCAGGCGTGAAATCAAAGCCACTGCCTTGTGACTTGAGCGCGGCTTCCAGCTCAGCCACAAACCCTCACGCGAAGCTCCTTTGCTTTGCTAGCGACCACAACCGCCGACCGCTGCTAACCTGTTGAGGCTAAAGGTGTACGCAAGGAACACGTGAAAAGCGCTGGAGGTACAATAAAATAAATAATCCCGCCTAGCCACCCCGCCCTTGCTACAAACAGAGTTAGGCTGAGGGTGGCTGAGTCCGCTTAGAGCTGGCGGCCGACTGGCCTCCCCCGAGTTGTTTTCGGCTTTTATTTGCCATCCCCGCCGGCGGGGGTGAGTTTCTCTCCCTCTGGGAATGGAATCCAGCCGCGCGCATTCCTGATCCGGCCGAGGGCTGCCGGGACTTGTTTGGGCTCAAGGCCACCCGAATGCTTCATCCAGTTGCCAGTCTGCCTCTGCCTGCCTTTCCGCCCACCTCTCTGGCCCGGGAGGAAGCGGCTGTTGACTGCGGCCGTCAGGTGTGCGCCTCGGCTACAGGCGGGCAGAATGAGTGGGCGAGGGAGTAAGTGAGGAGAAGGCAAGCTGGCAAGACGCGAAGAAAAAGGAGCCCTTCAACTCGGGAGTTTGCTACCTCTGCAATTTAGCCCGTCGGATGAGAAGTTTTAAGGTAACGCCAGCCCTCGGGGTCCAAGTAGGGAGGAAAAAAAGGGGGAAAAAACATTGCGTCTTTTCCCGATGCTGGCTGCGCCTTAGGGGTCTTTTGTTTCTGCTGAGCAGACATCCACAAATCCTGCAGCAACTAAGGCCAAGGTTGTAAAGCTGAGGTGATGGCATATTTGGCTTTTATTTTCTCTTTCTTCTCGCTTTGTCCCACTTCTTTGCAAAAAGAGCCGTGGATTTCAATGGTGCTATTTCAGTGTTGATAGGCAACAACTTTGAATAAGCACACGCTATATGATATTTTTCAACTGGCTTAGACATGAGGCCCAAGATAGTTTGGGAAAGCTTGCTCTACCTTTGTCTCGAAGTCAGGAAGTTTGCAGAATCCAGCTATTGTGATTTTTCAACAAATAATGGCTGAAAGTAATATTTCCCCCCTCCCCCAATGAAGATGGAGATATTTGTCTGCAGTTATTGCTGTGAAGGAGGCCTCCTGTTCCTAGGAGAGTTGTCTCCTCATTTTAATGCTCTCACACCTGCAGGTCTGCGTTGTGGCATTAGGTCTTGGTTCTGGGGATTACCCTTAGGTGGTTTAATTTAAACCCAACTGTGATTTCAGATTTTTTAAACTGCCCGCACAGTGTTGTAATTAGATCATCGTTATATTTGACAAACAAAGTCATTTAAGGTTGGGTGAAGTTTTATTATCCATAACCTTTCTCTTAGAATTGATTTATAATAATATGTGAACAAAGTGCAAGCTACGTGTACTTTTAAATATTCAAGTTTCAGGAGAGAGAGAGAGAGAGAAAGGTGTGGCAAGGGAAGGAAGGAAGGAAGGATATTTAACTACATAGAGATGAAAAGAAGCATCAGCATTTAGCAAATCAGTTAAAAAGCAAGTATTGTAATATTGAGACCAGATTTTGTGCTTTTTCAAACTAACTTGGGATACTCCAAATTCCCTTAAAATATGATGGACAAAAGATGTTTATTCTGGCACTGAGAAGAATGTGTAAACTTAAAAGGTTTTCAAAAGAAAACTTGGTTTAGTACTATTTGGCTCTCTGTGACACGTCAAATAAGATAATATGGACAATGTGGTGGTTATTACTGGCTATTTAAAATAATAATTTAAATGTAGTAATAATTTAAATCTTAATGGCTATTTTAAATGTTTTAGTTTTATATGCATGTGTGATTTTGAATCTGTTACTTTCTACCCTCAAGGAATAGATATATAGTTTTTTCGGATATAGGATTTATGCAGTTTAGTAATGCAGAAACTACATAGCCTCAAGGAAACTATTCGTATGTGATGAGATCTGTGCGCTATGAATCAGCAACATGCTTGCATGTCTGGGATTGATGATTCAAAACATTTTTTTAGAATTCTGGTCCTTTTCTCTTAATCTTAGTAGACTTGGGAGAATTAAAGACCTGAACTTGCTCATATTTAGCTCATTTTCACTGCTCTTAAGTTTGGCATAAATGTTTTTTTCCAATCTGAAGATTTGGTAAATAGCAGCCAACAGTTGTTAAAGTTCCAAGAACCCAATTGTGTTTTGGTGTAACTAGCTCATAGATCATGCCATGAATACTTCTACACAAATATGCCATTGTGCATTCTAATTGTTTTGAAGGTAATCTGCAATTGACTTCAGTTCTGCATAGCTTGAAACATGAAAACTATTGTGACAGAAAGGGAAGTAGTAGGTGAAAGAGAGCTAGGAGATAGGAAAAGATGCTTTTTTATTAGTGACAGTGAAAACTCCTGATAAATGCTGCCATTTCAGCAAAACATCAGTTGAGCCATCTGTAGATTTTGTGCCAGGATGCAGCAAACATTATGAGATTGGATAAATTGTGACCTTAATATGAACTAGCACAAAGATTTCACATGGAAATGAGTAATTCACAATGTGTAGTATATTGTGAATTCCCAGTCATCATGGACTTTGTAGCTGATTAAGCAAACCATAGCAAGATTGAACATATATTAATATGATGTGCAAGTCCAGACTATCTCTGTGGCATCGCTATATTTACCGTATTTTTGGGAGTATAAGATGCACCGGAGTATAAGACGCACCAAGATTTTGAAGAGGCAAATTAAAAAAAAAGTTTTTGCACTCTGCAAACCTCCCAGAAACGGTCCATTTTTCATGAAAGCGGGCCCATTTTTTGTCAAAAGGGGTATGAATAGCCTTTAGGAGGCTTATAGAGTGCTCCTTGGGGCTGGGGGGCAAAAATGAGCAAAAATGGCCCATTTTTTGCTCGTTTTTGCCCTTCCCAGCCCCCAGTAGCACAGCCATTTTTGCAAAGGGGGCGGGATTTCGAGAGGCCAAAAATGCTATATTCAGTGTATAAGACGCACCCAGATTTCATCCTTTTTTTGAGGGAAAAAGATGTATCTTATACTCTGAAAAATACGGTATATAATTTGTTAAACAAGCCATAATGAACTAGCTTACAATAAAGCATGATGGGAAAGTTCAGTCATTATAGTAAGCCAAAAACAATCCATAATGAAATCCATAAACCATTCTGAGTATGATGGATAAATACAGGAAAGGTATCATTTGATAGGTACCTAGCAATTTTTGTTTTTGGCCCTTTATTTACCATGTAGTACCTTACTGGGAACCATTGTTATGCCAGACATACTAAGGGATACTCTTTCAATTTTAACCTATGAAGCTTTCTTATGTTGTATCATATACTTGATTTTTTTAGCCTACTTCCATTTTCTGGTCGCTCTCAAGCATTTCCACTACTCAGAATTGAAGTTGGTTTATCCCAAGAATTCCAAGCTATGGATTCTCCCCAGAGATGGAACATCTCAGTTACTTCGGACACAGGACAAACTGGTCTGTATACTTTGAATGTATCTTTTTAGCTGTCTTGCCTTTTAGCTTGTGTGACATGAACAGAGTAGACCATATTATTTTATCTTCAATCCGTTGCTTCTGTTTACCAAAAAAATATGCTATAGCAAGATTTGGATGAACAAAACTGCCATAGAAATGGAAGCAAAATACACTGCTATAGAATTAAACTTTGTATGATCCAATTTTTCCCCAATCTGAAGTTCTCCAAATATGTTAAACCAAAGAGTTCCTATAAATCTCTCACCATGAGTGACAGCCAATTTGGAAAGCTGTTGCAAAACTAAGACTCCAGGAAAAGCATTTTTTTCATTTAAATGTAGCTTAAGATCTCTGCTTGTTGGTGGTAATTTGAAATTTTTGCAATATTTCCTTATTCTGATTGGAGTTTTTAGGCTTGAAATTTTGTGAAGATTAGTGGCATCTAAACTAGTAAACTTTACTCTGAGAATTACAGTATGCATTCTCACCTTGAGCTAAGGCAAAAAGTGGTTAATTGGGTTTTGCATCTGTGATGTGAACCTAGCAGTTATGGGTTATTCAGAAAGTTGTTCTGAATTACAGGCTTCTTGGTAATTTGCTTGAGTTTTCAGTAAACTTGTCAAATTCCAATTCCTTTTGTTAAGGGAACAAGGCAGTTAAAGTTAGATTTCAGAATTAAATAATGACCCTTGTTTCCACATTTATGTAATGTATCCATTTCTGCAGGCTATCACTGAAATTGCTAAAATGGTTTTGGTAGAAAAGCAACTATTTGGATCTGTATCTTTGAAGACTTTGGATATGCTAATCTTCTATTTCACTGTTCAGTACTTCAGAGAAGACTGTGGAAACTCCTTGAAGAGAGAATAGAAGAACAGCAGGAAGTCCTGCTCAGGCAACCAAATAGCTTATCTTGCTGCTTGGAAGTTCTTATAAGCTTTGCTCCTTTTGAGGGAGTGACTTCATGCATTCCTAGTAATTTTGTCCCCTGGAGTAAGTCTAAGGTGTTTTTTTTTTTTAGTGCAGATAATTGCAGTTTGCTTAATATTAGGGATGGTGGTTTATATTGGGGGGGGAAGGGCAGAGGGAATTTATAGCTCCCAACATGGTTGTCTTTATTGACTGCGATAGTTAGGACTTGGGGATTGTAGTTTAGCAATATTTGAAGAGCCACAAGTTGCCTACATCTGTTTGAATAATTAGAATAGAATACAAATAAGAATTAGAATAGAATGTTTAGAGCTAGCCTAGCAAAGAGGAGTTAAAGCTCAAATGAAAGAGGATATTAACTTTTTTAAAGTTTATTTTAGAATATTTTTGTTAAAAGATTTATACCCTGTATGGTTCTTGGAAGTCGGGGTGGGGGGGGTGGGGGTGGGGGAAGGTTGGAGGGGGTTTGGGTGGGGAGGGGAGGGGGAGGGAAGTAAACATTTGTAAAAGTTTTTTTTTCAAAATTTTCAATAAAAAGAAGAATTAGAATAGAATAGAATTCTTTATTGGCCACGTCTGATTGGACACACAATGAATTTGTCTTTGATGCTTAAAGGTGTGCATAAAAAAAAGATACATTCATCATGAATCATAAGGTGCAACAATTGATGATAGTCATAGGGTACAAATAAGCAATTGAATCATACTAGGAAACAATATAAATCGTAATGATACATGCAACAAAGTTACAGTCATAAGTGGGAGGAGATGGGTGATATTAATCTTAGAGAAGATTAATAGTAATAGTAATGCAGACTTAGTGAATAGTTTGACTGTGTTGAGGAAATTATTTGTTTAGCTGAGTGGTGGGCGTTTGGAAAAAAATGTCCTTGTGTCTAGTTGTTCTGGTGTGCAGTGCCCTATAGCTTCGTTTTGAGGGTAGGAGTTGAAACAATTTATGTCCAGGATATGAGGGTCTGTAAATATTTTCACCAGCCCTCTTTTGATTCGTGTAGTATACAGGTCCTAATTAGAATACTGTTGTTTGCTTATTGAAGCCTTCTTCACATTATTGAGTAGCTGAATTTTCCTTCTGTGTCGAGCTGTATAGATTCTTAAATGCCCCCCCATTCTGTTTGGTTTGGCCAAATAAAGACGGTCTCTAATAAGTATGTATTAGGTCAGTGTTTCTCAATCATGGTCACTTTAGGCGTCTGGGTTCAATTCCCAGAATTCTGCTTTATCTTGGGGTTGGGAGGATTTTGTAAATGGCTACTATCAAAGTCAATCAAGGCTACAGTCAATCAGAGTCAGATCTGAAAACACATTCTGGCATTGCAGCATTGTCAGAGTGTATGGCTATTTTCTTTCTGTATGCCACTTTGGCCTTTGCTTCTACTGTTGTTGTGCAATGTGTTAAATGTGGTGTAGCAAATTGTATGAAGGCTACCATTGTAGTTTGTCCAGCAAATCATGGCTTGGTGCAAGAAAGAAGTGAGTAAGATTAGATTTGGAGACTTGAATGATAGTGAGAGTTTCACACATTAAGACTGAGGGATCAAAATTGCATGTATCACTTGAGCCAAAAAATGCATTTAGATGATTCCATATTTAAGACAGAAATAAGAACTAAAGGTTCCACCATGAAGATAGTTTTTGAAATAGATTAAAAATAGAAAAAAATAGTGTCAAAATTTAGATGTTTGGTCAGGGACTTCCAAGACTTCATATATCTCGTAATTCTAATAGATGCCTTCAATTAAACTGTCATAATCTCCAGTTTACACAGCCATCTGAAATGCATTATAATTTGGAATTCTTTTTACTGTATGTCCTTGTCATCCTAGTTGATAGTATTTATTTACAAGTAATTATTTTCTCTTTAAGCAGGAGTTCATAACCTGCAGACTGTGCTAGTTATGGTCTCTTGACTTCCCTTTTTACAATCCTTGGAGCTATTCTGATTTTAGTAGTTCTTGTCATTTTGATATGGAAAACATAGGGAAATTATTATGCATTATGTATTATTATTATTATGCTGTGCAGAGATTTGCATTTGAAAGGCAAATTGTGATTTAGAGATTTTATAGGTAGACAGATAGCACATGCTTTGAACACGTTAAAACTGTTGCATCTTTTCTTGAGCTTGTGTATGGTCCCTATTATTTTGTGTGCCTTAAAATAAGAATATTATAGTATTAAAAAACAAGGAAACTCCCCAAGACTCCCCTCCCAAATTTAATTCCGTGTTCATACAGAATGTAGGTCTTAGCATGGGGTTATTTGAAGGACCTTGCCCCAACTTCATATGAATGCTCCAACACTGGAAGCTTTTAAGAAGAGATTGGACAGCCAATCTGAAGTGGTATATGGCCGTGATGGCAAACCTATGGCACATGTGCCACAAGTGGCACATGGAGTCAATTGTTAAGGCACGCAAGGTGTTGCCTGTCTGCTCCAGCGTGCATGTGTGCACTCGCCAGCTGACTTTGGCCTTCTTTTGAGGCCGTTTTTTGCCCTCTGAAGGCTTCCCTGAAGATTTGCTCGTAGTGCCGTTTTTCATCCTCCGGAGCCTTCAGGAGGCTTCCCTGAAGGCTCCGGAGGATGAAAAATGGCACTACAGCTAACCAGAAGCCCGGTTGCTTGTAGGGCCATTTTTCACGCTCCGGAGCCTTCAGGGAAGCCTCCTGAAGGTGAAAAACAGTTCTATGGCCAAACCGGAAGTCCGTTCCTGAATTTCTGGTTTGCCCATAGGGCCGTTTTTTTTACACTCCAGAGGCTTCAGAGAAGCTCCTGAAGCCTCTGGAGCGCCTACGGGGGTGGGGGAAGGCTGTTTCCCCCCTCCCCAGGCTCCTCAAAAGCCTCTGGAGCCTGGGGAGGGTGAAAAAAGCATGGCAAAAGCAGGGGGGGGAGAAGTGCTGGTTGTGCACGGATGCCTGCTAGGTATTGTGCATAGCATTATGGGCATGGCAAGCCCACGCACAACTCCCCTGCGCTCCCCCCGCTTTTGGCACGTGAGCCAAAAATGGTTCGCTATCACTGGTATAGTGTTTCCTGCCTAAGCAGGGGGTTGGACTATAAGACCTCCAAGGTCCTTTCAACACTTTTATTCTGATTCTGATTCATATGCTCATCTCACCAGATTCAGCAGAGAGGGCATTGTTACAGTTTCTGTAGTCTAGGGAGTTACATTTAATAGACCTTATGCAGTGGGCCTTCTCTGCAGCAGCCCTCACATTCTGGAATCTTCTGCCCCCTGAGATGAGGTTGGCCTCATCTTTTCTGAGCTTCTGAGGGTTTCTCAAGATTTGGTTATGTCAGCAGGCCTGGGAACTCCAGGGATTGGTGAGCTAGTAAGGTGCTTCTGCTATTATTAACATTCCTTCATCTGCTTTTTTTTTTTTACTTTAGCTTAATTTCTATAGTTTTGATGTTTTGATTGTTACTAATTATGATTTTAATGTGTTTATTGAATATTGTAAACTGCCCAAAGTCTAAATATAAATATACTTTGTGCTGCTCAGTCTCCAATAAAGAACAGCCCTAGACTGGTTCCATTTTCTGTGTAGAAGTTGAAATCCCCATTTTAATCTTCAGTATACATTATAGGGACATGGTGGCTCAGTGGCTAAGATGCTGAGCTTGTCAATCAGAAAGGTCGGCAGTTCGAATCTCTAGCACCATGTAACAGAGTGAGCTCCCATTACTTGTCCCAGTTCTAAAGCATGTAAAAATACAAGTAGAAAAATAGGAACTATCTTTGGTGGGAAGGTAACAGTGTTTCATGTGCCTTTGGAGTTTAGTCATGCCAGCCACATGACCACGGAGACGTCTTTGGATAGTGCTGGCTCTTCGGCTTTGAAACAGAGATGAGCACCGCCCCTTAGATTCGGGAACAACTAGCACGTATATGTGAGGGGAACCTTTACCTTTATACATTAAAATGATGTGAAAAATCCAATTCCAAACTGTTTAAAAGCACCCGAGGAAATTAATGTCCTTAATTTCAGTATTACTCAATATGTATTCATAGGGCTTGAAGATGGTATCAACCACGCCCAAAGTCTTTCTGAAGAAGAGGAAGAAGAGGAAGCTTTGTGGGAGAAGATTGAGAGTGTGCGACACCAACTAACTCGCTCTTTGAATCCAGAAAAGCTGACACCCTACTTGCGCCAATGTCGTGTCATAGATGAGCAGGATGAAGAGGAGGTGCTGAGTGCCTATCGGTTCCCATGTAGGAGTAACCGAACAGGTGAGAGATATTTGGAAATTGCACGGAGGAGAAATCAGTGAAAAGTCTCTCTTTTTTTGTTTAAAGTACAATACAGAGAGTTAGTTGGTTCTTGCATGAAAGGAAGGGCCTGTTCAAGTGATTCTATGGTACCTTAAAACAGCCATGCTACAACAGGCCAAAGCTCCATGTAACCCAGTACTTTCTTTACCTTAAGGCTTTATGGAACTGAAGTCTAACTTGGAGGTTCTCAAAGCCCAGCGAAAAGAAAAACAAAATCCACCTATATTTTTAATTTCTGTTTAATTTATATTATTGATATTTTGGATTTCCTTTTGCTGTTGATGGAGCATGTTAATGGTATAGTATTGTATAACTTTATTGATTAGTCAGTTGACCATAGCAAGAGTATGCTAATGTGGTCATTGACTTAAATCTACAATTGGTTGTCACATATTGTGATCATTAAGTGAATTTACAATGTTATTTTTAGCTGTATCATTAAGTAAATAACCACATTTACTGCTAGTTTTCTGCAAAATTACATCCATAATAAACCATTGCTGGGCAGACTCCATTTGGGTCATAACTTGAGAATTACCTGTATTTTTAGAGAATAGATTATGATTCTTTTTTGCTTAAACTTACATAAGACCTAAGGAATTTCCCTAAATCCTGCTGTCTTGACTTGGCTTTAAAAGGCCATTGTTGTTCTTGTAAAGGTTAGTCCAAGTGATATTTTTACAATTTTCAGCTTTATATTTCTAGAATGGGAATAGGCTACTGTATTAAATCCTAATTTAATGTGATTGTAAACCTAGCTAATTGTTATTTATTCAATCATGGTTTATTTAATGAGCCAAAATTAAGCACAAGATGGCATCATGTGATATGCAGTCACCAAAACTAGGATTCTGTTTCTAATCACTTGTATCCTATCTGTGTGATTTTAAAAAAAAATCTCTACAGGACTCCTGATGGATATGCTTCGAAGGCGAGGGAAGCGAGGCTATGAGGCATTCTTAGAGTCCTTGGAGTTCTATTATCCTGACCATTTCACCCGACTAACAGGAAAACAGCCTGTTCAGCGTTGCTCTATCATCTTGGGTAAGAGATTGTAAGCAACACGATATTCAGTCAGATTTAGAGAAGGTTGATTTTACTTTGGAAGAAGGAGGGCCTTCAAAGCTCTTGATATATAGTTTGTATATATGCACAAATGGATGCTTTATTGAGGTTTCTGCTGGTATGGAGAATTTTATGTGAGATTGCTTGGCCCGTATTGTACTGAAATTTCTACATTTGTCATTTTTAATTTTGTTTTGAATGCCTTCCTAACATAAAGTGGTTGTCATTTAGAAGATGAGATACTCTAGAACTGGCCTTTTATTGGTCATCAAAACAATCTTCTTTTGAGATTTGAAGATATAAAAATAGCCACATGGATATTTTTTAGAACTGCCTTAGCAGGAAAATAGCAGGAAGCTTAAATTTGTCTGTTTGTCTTTGGTTTTATCATCTATTCAGGACAATACTATAGAATTCTTCATGATACCAAGATTATGTTTTTGTATATTGGTTAACTGTTTTGCCTTTTCTCTGCCGCTTCCACTGATATATCTTTTGCCACTGTACGTGAATAGACTCCTATATTATCATAACACTGTTATCTATGAACAAATGTTATTTTTATTTGAACAGCTCTCTTGCCAAAATAAAAGCAAAATATACAGTTTGAATTCACTCATTCTTAAAATAATCTACCCTGCTTGCATTTTTATAAATTGCCATGTGATTATATAGTTTGGGTTTTCTGAGTGCAAAATATGTACATAATAGGTATGCATTAGAGAAACATCTCCATATTAGAAAAAGGTTTGTAACAATAAATAAGCCTCATGGAGAATCTGGTGCAATTCTCAGGAAATACAAGTTGAGATGCATTTACATTCATATGGATTTGAGCAAAGGAATTTTGTTTGCCAGAAGTGCCAGATACTTAAGACTTTCTTATAGAACAGTTTTATCACGAATAAGCAATACTTTGCACCTTATGCAGCTAAGTGTCTTACTGTGTGCTTGCAGTGATGATTGCCACAAATTTTAAGCATACATGCATGTTTATAAACATGATATTTCACATATTAAGTGCTTGCAAATTAAGAAGATGTTTGACAAGTTGGCTTATTGTTTGAATTATGCATGAGGTGTTCTGACTGATGACTCCTAGCATTTTGTCTACTCGTGGCAGTAATTTAATGATCATCCTCTGTCCCATTTCCAGATGAGGAAGGTCCTGAAGGCCTGACTCAGTTCCTGATGATGGAGGTGAAGAAGGTGAGGGCCCAACGAAAGGAACATCTGGCCAAAGAACACCAGCTCCAAATAAAAAACCAAGGCTTAGAAAAGGAATGTAGCCAGTTGAAGCAACAGCTCCAGGGATTACAGAAAGTGCAAGAACGTTGCCAGAGGTTCCAAGAAGATTGGGACACCAATAGCCTGGAGCTGCTGAGGCTGAAGGATGAAAATTATTTGCTGGCCATGCGCTATGCACAACTATGTGAAGAGAAGAACACTGCTGTCTTAAGGAGTAGGGACCTGCAACTTGGGGTATGGTGAGCAATTCAGAACAGTGGAATTATGTCCAAATTAAAGCAATTCTTGATGGAAGGTTATTATGTTACTAATATATTTGGTAAATGTAATCCAAGTAAAAAAGGATTATGAAAAAAGTATCAGAAAATCAGTTCATTTTGCTTCCAGTGTCTTGGCACTTTTTGCTATGTCTGGTATAAAATTGCTTCTCTTGTCCCTTAGTTGTTCGTTACATTGCTCATTTGGAGGCATTCTCACAGTCACCTGTCCCTTTGCAATTCTGTTCTCTGCTGAGTTTACTGCTGTCCCTTCCTATCTGCCCTAGGTTTTTTCTCCTAAGTGTGCCCAAATGCACTTAATCTACTCTTAGCTCCCGTGTAACTCATGACCCAAATCATATTCTTAAATGCCAACCCCCACTTCCATGGATTTGCGAAATGCCAACTGTTAATTTTGAAATTTGAAAATTGGACACTGTTTGTGCCAGGTCCTATTCAACATGACTTTCCTTTATGTCTGTGACCCTCTTAGGAAATTCCTAGTTTGACATTGCTGGTGTCTTTTTTTAAAATAGAGAAAATAGATTTATAGTTTTAGATTTAAACAGAATCTTGGAAAATCAGTGACTGAACAAATATGTTTGGCACCTGTGTTTATGAATCTTTATGTTAGAGATGTTGGTAACAAAATCAATATTTATAAATGTATTTTAAAATTTACTCTGTACTAAGTTTTTTTTTAAATTGTGCACTTCTGCTAGATCTGTTGTATGATCAGCAGGCATTCATGCAATTTCAAAATACCTACCATATTTTTCGGAGTACAAGACGCAGCTTTCTCCCTCAAAAAAGAGGCTGAAAATCTGGGTGCGTCTTATACACTGAATACAGCATTTTTTGCCTCCTGAAACCCCTCCCCCTTAGTGCATAGTCTCTAGGAAGCTTTCAGAGTGCTCCTGGGCTGGGGAGAGAAGAAATGAGCAAAAAAACCAATTTTACTGCCCCTCAGCCCCCAGGAGCATTCTATAAGCTTCCTAAAGGCAATCCATGCCCTTTTTTTTGATAAAAAACAGGCCTGTTTTTGTGAAAAACGGGTCATTTTTTGCTCATTTTTGCCCCCTCCCACCCCCCAGGAGCACTCTACAAGTCTCCTAAAGGGTATTCATGCCCTTTTTTTGACAAAAAAACGGGCCAGTTTTTGGGAGGTTTGCAGAGTGCAAAACGTTTTTTTTAAAAATTTGCCTCTTCAAAACCTTGGTGTGTCTTATACTCTGAAAAATACTGTAATCACCTTAGACAGAAATCTAATTTCCCAGGGTAATCTTTGTCCCTTGGTGATGGAATTCCCAAGATACCATTTATGTCTCTAAAACATTTTTGCTACTCTTTAGCAAAACTGTCTCCCAAAATCACTTTCAAACCTCTGTTACCAATAGTCTGTTTAAAAAACAAGTCACACAAAGACAACAGATGGGGAGAGATGAGAAAGAATAAGATTAAAATACTTATTAATGTTATGATAGTGGCTTTAGTTGGCGAACATCATAAGTGTAGACTCAGTCCAATTGGTTACTGGACGGAGTAAACCCAGTCTGGCTGCTGTCTCCACTTCAACAGAGAATGAGTGTATCAGGTAAGAACCAACGCTCAGTCTCAGACACTGATAGTCTCAACAATCTGTGCTACTGAATTGCGGTTCTGGGGATAAAACTAGGAGATATTTTCCCCCATTCTTTATGCTCATGTAAATTCTGATAGGAAAGATGTAATATCTATGGAGATTCTCAGTCATCCAGGTCATGGTTGTCTGAAAGGTGCGTTTTCAAAAGGCGACAGGACTTTGTTTTCCCTCGAAAATGTTTTGCTTCTCATCTAAGAAGCTTCTTCAGTTCTGGGATTGACCCTGCCCCACTATATCCGTCTTCCCAATAGTATAGCCAGGGATGAGAATTCTGCGAATTTCTTACCTGGGAGTTGTGGTCCAGGATGGGCAAGATTGTTCTAAATAGCAAGTGCAATTTATGTATAGGTCCATAGGAGCATATCTACATTTATTTATTGATTTGATTTTTAGAACTGTCCAAATCACACATCAGAACTTTGGGCAGCTAAACATAGGATTAAAGCCAAAACCAGAACCAACAAGTTAACAAATAACAAAGAAGAGGACATAGAAGAAACCAAACCAACCCAGAATACTGTTATGCAATATTTCAGATGTTATTCATGTGCAGTTTTAAAATAAAACCCAGGCACATTCCTTGCCGGTTTAATCTGAGCCTGCCTAACCATTTTGAAGGGCATCCTTTGATTCCTTGAAGTATTACTGAGTCTTGTTGCAAACTCTCATTCTAATCTTTGTAGATGGAATACAGGTAATTCTCGACCTACGACCACAATTGAGCCAAATTTTATGTTGTTAAGTGAAACATTTGTTAAGTGAGTTTTGTCTCATTTCCCTTTCTTGCCACAGTTGCTAAGTGAATCACTGCAGTTGATAGGTTAGTAACCTGGTTGTTAAGTGAATCTGCCTTCCCCATTGACTTTGGTTGTCAGAAGGTCGCAAAAGGTGGTAACATGACCTTGGGACCCAACAACGGTTATAAATATGAGTCAGTTGCCAAGTGTCTGAATTTTGATCACATGATCATAGGGATGCTGCAAAGGTCGTAACTGTGAAGAATGCCCATAAGTCACATTTCAAGTGCCGTTGTAACTGAATGGTCACTAAATGAACTGTTGTAAGTCAAAGACTACTTTCAAGTCACCAGTTCTTGCAGAGTTGGAAGACTAGGCCCAGTTCTTGGTCCCAATGTAAGATTCTTTCTTACTGTAGACTCTGGCAATTCTTTGTAACTCATATAATACTAGAATTATGACAAACGCAATGAATGGGAGGGAGCAAAGTGTCTCCTATAAAAATGCTAAGCCTCAGATGATCCTTTCGACTAAGTCAAAAAAGTCTTTGTGAAAAAGGCCAAAACAACCCAAGATTATGGCTATGCTGTGTGGGAATTGGATTGTGCTTTTATTGTTCTTTTGCAACAGTGAGACTCAATGAAAATCAAATAGTAGCTTCATGCCTAACAAATAGTGTTCTTTTAATGTATCCCCAGGAAAAATGTGGTTTGGTTTGGAACATAAGTTGTTTTCCACTATCAGATTATTAATTTACTTAACCAGGAAGATCTGCTGGATTTTCATTGCATAGCTGATATTTAGGTGATATGTAGGTGTCAGAATTAAATTTGGGATGTGTTGCATACAAAGAATTTAATCAGGAAGATCTGCTGGATTCTAGGTCAGGCTATTGATCTATTTAGTTCATTATTGCCTATTCTGATTGGCAGTAGTTGTCAGGGGTCTGAGGCAGGGGTTTTGCGTATCTCTTGGGTCTTGATCTTTTTAAGTGGATATATCACATTGCATGCAAGGCAAGCCCCTTACAAGTAGCCTATGAACTCCAGGTATGGCAGCAATTCTAGATGCCATTCAGTTTTTCCTTGCCTTCCTAACACATCATAAAATTCTGAGCCTTTTGTTTGTCTCTTTTGCTTGGTCTTATGTTGACCCTCCAGATTATAATTTATCTAAGGATATGTGTAAATTATAATTGCATTTAATAATATGGTGTCAGATATTTATTATATCCCCCCTTTTCCCAATTATATTATGTCTCTGAAGAATAAAGCCACTACCTGCTATTTTACTGTTCAAAGCCCTGTGCATATTGATGATGCTGTAAAAATGATAGATGGTGGCAGTCTTGGCCTTTTTTAGTTAGATCTGAGCTTGAAGTGGATTTTGTATTTGCTCTGGGAAGCCATTATTTTATAGGCCATGGCTGAACTATTCCTAATTTCTTTTGAGCAATTTAAACAAATTAAACAAGTTATAATTGTGGTGGGGCATCTTTTCATGTTAACTGTATCTCCCTGATAAATAGGTTGAATTGTGAGAGTGCATTTATATGTACTTATCTTCTATGAAATACTGCATATACATTATTCTGGTTATTTCAAGATTTGCTATAGATTTTGATTATTTCAGCATTTATCTTTCTTTGTGTTTAAAGCATAACCTTACCAATGTAATAGTATGATACCAATTTATTTGCATATAGTAGTTGAATTCACAGTCATCTTCATTACTTTATCTCAAAAATCTTTAAAATCATCAGATAAATTTGTACTATATTGCAGATGAAAGTTATTGATTTTATGGTAAAGTCAAAATTTGAAATATATGTTTCATGGTTCTTCACAATTCTACATGTAGCTGACTGTTACCTCGTACTATGAGATAAGTGGCATATAAATTAGATAAATAAATTACCTTGAACAACTCAGGCTAAGATAGAATAGAGCTATGGTTAATGAAAGACAGACTCATTCTTATATATTCATTAATTCCTTTAGTGTGTGACTATTTATAGCAATAGCAGTAGACTTATATACCGCTTCATAGGCCTTTCAGGCCTCTCTAAGCGGTTTACAGAGAGTCAGCATATTGCCCCCAACAATCTGGGTCCTCATTTTACCCACCTCGGAAGGATGGAAGGCTGAGTCAACCCTGAGCCGGTGAGATTTGAACCGCTGACCTGCTGATCTAGCAGTAGCCTGCAGTGCTGCATTTAACCACTGCGCCACCTTGGCTCTATTTATAAAAGAAAGAAAGAAAAATTTAAGAATCTCATCTTATAGCATCAATCACTTTATCATGATGGAGTATTGTGTGCTGCAGTTTCAGTGTGATGTATGTTTTCCATTTGTGTAGGAATGCTTGATTGTTAAATGCTTGATTGGTTAAAACATATATTGGTAGTACTTTTTAAAAAATTGTAGCTCCTAAAATCATTTTGATCACACTGTTGAATTTTCCAAAATTGGAAGCATGAATTTTTTGCCATTTTTAATGGGAAAGACTTGAAAGCATAAACCCTAAGATAACAGTGTTAAAAAAGCATAATTCCCACTCAAGCAGGAAAGAGAAAAAAATTCAACCCTGCCTATGTGTGTGATGCAACCCATCAATTTTACTTTAGTATGGCTTTTCTACCACTTTCTTACTACCAAACATTGTCCATGGTAGTCTAAGATGTGGGTTTAACTAGATTACCCTTGTGTCTTTCTTTTAGCTGCTTTCAGCAGTCTTAAAATTGTTCCAAATTAAATGCAACCATGGGATTCATCTGAAGTGCCAATCACTAGAATTTGTTCTGGAGTTTGGTAGATTCTTCAGTTGAATCCCAGGTTAGATTACTTTTGAAGCTATTGAAAAGCAGGTAGAGGTATAAAATAGATGTCAAGTTCCAATTTTAAATAATGTTTTTACTCCAGATACTTGACAGAATTTATTAGACAACCCCTTGGTTACTTGAATTTCATTTTGAGCATTAGGCATGCCTATTTCATCTGTATGCTGGAAACTTTAACTTTAAATCTATATATGTGTTTAGATTAGAAATTTTCTGAAACCATTATTCTGTCTTCCTCAAACTAGTTGTTACCAATCATGTTGGATAACAATGTCCAACATCCTGTGTCAGTGAACCTGGTTGGATGTGTTGGCCAGAAATGATGAGAGTTGAACTGGAGGAAATAAAATTGGAAAAGGCATGTCTGATCTTCTGGATGTTTTTTACCTATTATTTTAAATGTTTTTGAACATGTGTCCATTCCACAAATCCATCATTACATTCAGAAATAGGGCATATCTTATGAAGAGAACTCACCTATACTCCAGTTTACGCCTTTCTTTTTACTACAATATTTATTGACTATGAACCGTTCAAAAGTTTTATGTAGGACTTAATTTTGATTAACTTCCAGATCAAAATGAAGCCCTATATAAATGTAACCCACTTGTTTCGCTAGTGGTATAATCAATGTAGTGCTATAATAGTCTTTAATCTGTTCCAAATTTCAGCTAGATCAGTTGAAGTGCAAGATCACTGGTATGGAGGAAGAATGTTCCTTATTGAAGAAACAAACATTAATGGCTCCTCAGCGGGAGGTGGAGGATCATGGATTTACTGACATTTCTGATTTGCAAACTGAGAACCAGAGGTTAATTGCTTCACTTCAGGAGTTGCAGAACGTAATGCAGGTACATTTTGGAAAGTGTGGATTTGAGAGGAATCAATAGAAGCATTCTCTACTCTGAACCTTCTTCTGTATGGGGTCATTTTTGTATTTAAACTGGGATAGCTTCTGAAAGAGCAGCCTTGATCTATAAAAAATATTTGGTTGCAGAGAAACCCAGATATTGTAATTCATAGCAGCATGTGCCATTATACCCTCATTATTTGATGGTCTGCCCTGAGACTCCAGCTATGGACCTTCCAAGGTTCTTTGTTGCATAGTCCAGATTTCCTACTTGGTGCCTTTGAGAAGTTTTGGACTTCACATAATTCTTCAAGTAACAAAGTTAAATAGGCTTGGGGTAATTTGTGCATTGATTTATGTGTTTGGAACTCAGATGTCAGGGAATGCTGCTGAGGACCTTAAAGGAAACCCATTTAATCTGCATATAATTAAAACTTCTGTTTTAGAATTTCATTCTGGGCCTGTGACTTGGTTGCTACTTCACACTAAGTCTATTTGTTTTAGATGTAGTTTGCTTAATCAACAAGTAAACAATTGATTCATATATCTCATGTAAGTCATAAACAAGACTTGGCAAGCCATAGTGTTTACACAATAAGCTGCATCCAAATAAAACAAATCATTTTGGTGTGATATATGAATCCAGTCTGTTGGTGCATCTTGCAATGGCTAGGCAATGGCTAAAATGATAATGATGATTTTTCTACTAGTATTATACTTCTAGTACTGTTGTTCCAGTTCCAATTTAAGCATACAGATGGTAGTTGAATATATTTTAAGGGAATCTGATTGACAAACACTAAACTAGTTATATGTGTGATTTTACATGTAGACCTTAAACAATTAAAAGAATAAATGCCAACAAGGCTGTTCTTTCCTTTCCCACAATGCCTTGTAATTTTGTAAATCACAGTCTTTGTTCCCTTTTAAATTACCTCATCACAACATTGACAAACATTTCTTCTTGAGTGGCTTCAGTACAAAGTAGTCTTTTATAATAAGTGTAAGACTTGCCACCCAGATAAACATACTACGTATTGCATGAGAGTTGTGTTCATTCTTGCACTAGTGCTGGGTCATAACCTGAGTCGGTAGAGTGCTAAAAATAAAAAATATTTTAAAAAGAGGGCCTCTAGCACTGGCTTAGATGTTTCTATAATATCAGTGGGTGGTATGAGCAGCTGTGATTCTCAGCTGTTTGAGAGATGTAAACAACCTGTTATATCTGGGTTACCAAATAACCCCTATTTTTACTCTGGAATATATGAATGAATATATATAGTTTTGAAGTTTTTCTTGAATTTATGATTTAAAACTATCCTGTATTATAGAGTCCAATTATTTGGTTATTTACATAGGTTAGCTCATGATGCGTAACTTATTCTAATTTGTTTTAGTTTTGGTGAATGTTACTTCAGTACAGTATATTTGGGTTTAAAATTCTTCCTTTTCCCCAAATCCTTTTAATGTTTTAACCATATAGTTTTTCCAGTCAACATTTTTTATTGAATTATATGATAATGATAATATACAATTTACAAAGTAAATAGAAAAAGCAGAAGGGGGGGGAAGAGAGGTGAGGAAAGATAAGAAAAGAAAAAGAAGCATTGAATTATATAATGATAAAATACAATTTACAAAGTAAATAGAAAAAGCAGAAGGGGAGTAGAAAAGGAGAGGTGAGGAAAGATAAGAAAAGAAAAAGAAGCATTGACTCCCATAAGGCATTAACATCAAATCATAACTTTTTGCTTTTTCATAATATGAACAAGCCATTTATATAAAGATCTATCAGTCTGATCGGTAAAATTTTCATTCCTTTCCACATTAAGCACAAAGTTCAGAAGCGGTCTCCATATGAAAACAAAAATACTTATGTTCTTTTCTTTAGTCAATTTTGCCATTTCAGCCAACTCCATCATCTTCTGCAACTATTCGTCCATAGTAGGAATCAAAGTTTCCTATTTTTGTGCATACAATAGTCTCGCTTAGATCAATATATAACAAAGTTCCAATTCCCCTCCAATTCTTTTTTCATTAAACCCAAGAGCAAAAGTTCTGGTTTCATTTTTATCTCCATTTTCAAACTTTTTTTGTAGTAAAATATGAATCATACTCCAATTATTTTTGCTTTATCACATGTTCCATCATAGATGGTAAAAAGTTCCCTCTTTACTTTTACACTTCCAACATTCATTTGACATACCTTTATACATCTCAGATAACGTATCTGATGTTAAATACCAATGATGATCATCTTATAGAAATTTTCTTTTAGATTATAATTTAATGTAACCTTTCAAACCTTTGTCTACATGTTTTCCCATTGTTCAAGCATCACATTATATCCAAAGTTCCTTGCCCACTGAATCAAACAATGTTTTACATGTTCATTTTCCAAATTCAATTTCAATAACATTTTATAGACCTTATATGTTTATCATTTACCATATTATGAAATTTCCAATTCATTTTTAACAAAGTCAAATCCATAACATTTTTTATCCAGTTTAAACCTTTCTTTCAGTTGTTTATAGGTAAATCAATAGCAAACATAACCTTCTGATTCAAGTTATTTTCTCATCTTTAGTATTGGGTCATCAGAGTTAAAAGATTAAATTTTACCATAAGTCAACCAGTCTGGCTTTGCCACCATTTCTTTTCTAGAAAAGGCTTCCTGTGGTGACATCCAAAGAGGTAACTTCGTAAAGAGCCTTGTTTTATATTTATTCCAAACTCTTAGTATGGCACGTCTAACAAAATGGTTATTAAAATCCACATTAACTTTACTTTTATCATACCATAAGTAGCCATGCCATCCAAATCTTAATTCGTGGTCCTCTAGTTCAAGTAACCATATAGTTTTTAAGAAAAGTGTTCATGAGGAAGAAGCATAGGGATACAATCAGTTATATAAATCTATTACATACTCAGCAAAATATTGCCATTTCCATTATACTTGGTAATTTTTATCTAGAGTAGTTTAAGAACTCGTCCCAGAAAGCATGAAATTGTAAGGTTCTTATCTTGGAAGATGTGAGCCCATCTGCCCATGTTCATAATCATCCATAAAACATTGCTTAGCTATGATGTTTTGGTTATACGGTTTCAATCTGACACAGCTTGTCTCTTTAGCGTAAGTATTTTTCACTGCTTAGATCCCCTCATATCATTCATCTAAATATAATCAAAACTAGAGCTTTGCCTGTACATTATTGGCTTCGACAGCTACTGTGGCTTACTGGTTTAATGCAGAATCAGTCTATGGAAGCGCCATCAGGGCTGACAATACTATTAGAGATACTGAGACAAGCATCTTAGGCTTCAAAAGGAAGCCTGCGTATAATTGTGGAATATATTTCTCTACTGACAAGGAAGAGAGAGATCTGCTTGTGTGGTTTTCTGTTTTAGAAGACAGTAACTTGATTGACCTTAGAATCAATGTATCTTGATTTTTGCAACCAGTCATTGCTCTATCTCGGGCAGCAGAATACCCCAGGCTACTCTTGATGGGAATGAAAAGGCTGTTAAACTGCATCAATCTTATAGTCTCAAATAGATTTAACAGTCATTCTTTGCTTAGAAACTAAGGGGCAGGCTTGCTAATTGGCAGTTTTCAGAATCCCTGCTAGACTAGAGGACTCAGAATTATTTTAAAGCAGCCATGAAATTAAAAATGGTGCGACACTGCTATGAAGTTTGTTGCACAAATGCACCCTTCTCTTTTGTTGGTGGTGAAGATACTGCATATAGATATTGAATCTTTTAAAAAAAAGATCACTCCAGTGTTAACTGAGGGTGAAGGGTGTTAAACACATCTGGAGGTTGTCAAGTAAACAAAGAGAAGAATAGATAGAGAACTCTACTCTGGAGTTGCTGGTGGAGATATTTTAAAATATTCCCTAGGCAAGGATGCTGATTTCTCTTAACACCCCCCCACCCCCAAAAGGCCTTAATTATCATTAGGTCCTAGCAGATGGGTAACTTTGCTTCTTTACTGCTTAGAAAGCAAGGGAAGATAAGGCTCCAGGCTCTGAAAGGGTTCTTCTAGACATTCTGGAACATGATTGGAAGGAAGCACAAGCTGACCGACAGGAACTGTGTCAGAAGATCAACTCCTTACAAAACGAGCTGCAGTGTGCCGAACAGCTGAGAGATAAGGTGAGATGCTGTAATACTAACCCCAGACATTTAAGCTTGGGGATGCATTGGAACCGTCATGAAATCTAGACATTAGTGAGCAGGGAATGTCTGTGCCATGGGCTAAAGGCAGTCAAAGTATTTTTGGACTCTAATCCCTGATAGTCCTTAATTTGTTCTACCCTTTTGAAAAAAGCCAGCAAAACCTATGGAAGGAATCATTTGCCAATTGAGACAGATAATTCCACTTCCACCCCTGAAAACAGGTATAAAAAAAGGAAAATAAGATTCTAATACTATTCATTTCTGGATCTCACTACTGTTAGAATGAACACCTTCATAGAGGTTAAGGCAATTTGGACCTCAGCAGGAAAAACCTCCTCCATCCTTCTTCCAATGTCTTTTAAACATTAGATACATGCTTTCTAGTCTGGAAATTCTAAATTTAGTCCCTTTGTCCTAAGCTATGCATGATAATTGAAAATGGGGAGGGTAAGCGCTGCAAAACAGATGATGTACCCTTTCTTCTTTCTGAACCCTGGCATTTGAAAAGAGATTGAAAACCCCCAACTGCCTTTGCTTAAGATCTGAACATTTACTTGGAAAATAATCCATCTTTGGAATTTCTTTCTCAGTATCTGCAAGAAATGGAGGATTTACAATTGAAATTCCATACTCTGCAGAAGAACTGTGATCTATATAAGCACAGAATGAACACTGTGCTGGCTCAGCTAGAGGAGATTGAGAAGGAAAGAGATCAGGTAAATTGCTTCTCCTCTGAAATATTTCCTTGGTTTATAATTATGGTATGCAGTTAAGATTAAACCATAAGATTAAACAACGTTCTTGCTACCCTATTTCATGCTACTCAAAAGTAACAGAAAAATACAGAAACCATCTAAGAATGATAAGATGGAAGAATGGTGCTTGTTTCCAATCCATCCTGTTTTTCAGTGTGGTTCTTCATAGAAACTTGTGTAATATGATCTCAGATCCTAGATCAAATAGAAACATCTAGAAGTGAATCAGGATTGTTTATTTATACCAGTTCTCGGTTATTTGTGTTATTTTTATTGAATGTGCTCTGTTCCATTGCTATTGCTCTAAAAGTAATTTTATACTGATTGAATTATATGTCAATGCATTCTCATTTCTCTATATTTCAAAGAGCTATCTTACTGTAATTTTACTTTCAATCAGGAAGTTCTTTGTTTAGAGCGGCCTGGTAAATACCAGAAGAGAGCTGAAAAGAACTTTAATAAACCATGGCATTTTATCTTTTTGATTATGGATACTCAAACAGCAGAAATGTGCAAAATTGGATATAACTTATTTAAAATGCGATTTGGAGAAAAGAAGAGCATATGCTATGCACAGTTCTGCCTATAATCTCACCCATCAGTTCCCCTTATTCACTGTTTCCTTTAGGCCATTCAGAGCCGAGATGATATTCAGTTCCAGTATTCCCAAAGCCTCATTGAGAAAGACCAGTATCGTAAACGTGTTCGGACCTTGGAGGAAGACAGGGATGACTTGCTGAGCAAACTCACACAGGCTGAGGGCAAGATCATCACCCTAGAGGGACAGTTGCAGCGATGCTCGTGTAACAGGGGCCTTGCCAAGAAGGTATGTTTGGAGGAAAGGAGAAAGACAATAGAAAATAATATTTGTAAATCAGGGTTGAAATGAGAGGTCCTTGGTGTTCTCTGAGCTTGGTTGTTTTCTTGCAGACGTTTCATTACCTAAACTAGGTAACACCACACACTGGCACTGATGATGTTGCTTAGTTTGAGTAGTGAATTGTCTGGAAAAAAACAAACTTAGAGAGTATCAAGGATCCTTGAAAAGAAAGACAAGAAGGCCAATGTCTTGTTGGGAAGGGAAACTAGAATTGAAGGGAATTTGTCAGGCACAAAAGACAGGACTACACAATTCAATTAACACATTAATTGCTAAAAACCTATGCACAGGAATCTTCTCAACTAAAGTTCAGCACCTGTTTAGAATTAGATGAGGGCCAACAGCACTCAAGGTGGGGAGGGATTGGATTTAATTCTCTTATGGCTACATAGGGATTTTAGGCTGATTCCCCCTTTCACTCTGCCCCCCCACAGGTTCTGCCATTCCTTCTACAGGAATTCAGTTAAGCTTGCTAGAGAGGAAAAGGGCATATGCGAGTGGTAATATAAGCTATCCTCCATGCCTTCATCTTCTAGATAATTGCAAGAGTGTGAAATCAGAACACAAGGAGCCCGTTTAAAAAATAGCCCTACCCTCTGTCCATCAAGAAGGCAAAAAGGACAGCTAGATATTCTAATTTTAAACTACATTAAAGTCTGTAGGATTAAACTGTCCCAAATTCTTCTTCAAGCCTTTGATATTTTATCAAAATGAAACAAAAACAAATCCCATGGCATTCATAGGATTTTAGCTTGATATTTTAAAAAAATCAAACACATTCTGGTACTGCAAAAGTGAAATTTCCTTCTGAAATGATTGAGTCAGTCTGGATGACTTTTAAAATCAGAAAAGGAATGGTCTTTTTACTCTCCATAGAATCAATGCAGTAAATGAAGTAATGCAAAGACTTCGTGTCTGCAAATTAAATGTGTGTCTGTGTAGGAATGAACCTTAAGGGATGAGTTACTTTATTGAAGTATCTTGCATTCATTCTCTCTTTTTTCTCTCCCTCTGGCCCCCAAGATATGTTCCTCTTCTCATTCACTCTACAGCAGCAGTTGGAGCATAATAGAGAAGCCCTTGTCCCCGGAGGATGGGATTGTAGAGTCACCAGACATCCTGGACATTGTGTTCCCAAGAGACTCTGTAGGGCCAGATATGGTAAGAAGAGATTGTATAAGCCATGAACTAAAAAGGCAAATTCTTAAATGCTGGAGGACCTCAGTTAATTACAAAGAATTAGGTGGCAGAGAATAGTCTGTCCTGACTTACTGAGATATAATTTTCAAAATCTGTCTGATAGTGAGAGATGCTGAAAGCTGTAGTTCAGCAAAATGAGGAGGACTATCTTGTGGCGGCTATTAAGGAAGAAAGACAATTGATGCTTTTTGAAGGAAAGAGCTGATCTGGTATAAGATAATTTTATATGTTTTTGGAAACTTGCTTTTTTTCTGTTTAGGTGGCAAACACTGATATCTGAAGCTGAAAATATACTTAGTAAGGGCAAAGTTGAGGCTATAAGTCAGGTTCCTATAACTAACTAACTAGGTTGTATTGAGAATCTTGTTATGATCCCAAAACATCTAGAGAGTTTTAAATTGGGGATTCCAATCCCAGCATATCTGTGGGAACTTGCTCTTTTATGTTTTTTGACGAGAACATATGACAGCTCTGTTCTAGAACCATCAAAATTATATAACATTCTGCACTGTGTTCAGCAGGTAGGCAAGACTGTCACAGCCACTACTATTGGCCTATTATGTACTGGACTCCTACATTAGGTAAATACTTTATTGCAGGAAGGCATACTCATCAGTTAATGAGAGAGTGCAGCGAATCTGAATCAACAAAATTCAGCTGATTTGAAAATTAGGTGGAGTATAATGACCGAACCATTAGTTCTCAATACCACTTCTTTAGGAGACACTAGCATCTAATTTTGAGTTTGCTAACCTAACCCATTTACTTCCTGAAGTTGTCTCCTTCCTCTCAGGATGGATTTTGATTGGGATGTTTTTAATCTTCTATGATGTTGCTAGTGATGATATAAATATAAATAGAACTTGAACCATCCCTTGTATTCTGTCTTAAATATTATGCAAACTGGATATATTAGCTTCTGATTAGAGTTCTGGTACTTGGGCTAATCTTCACCAATATGAAATCTTTTAGAAGTGTTGGGTTTATAGTCCACTGGATCCCCACCCATTATGACCACTCAGAATTCTGGAAAATGCCACCCCTAAGCCTTAAGAGGTTATCAGGTTAGAGAATAGGGCCAGTAGTTGAGGTACCAGGCTAGAAACTGGAAGAATGCATTCTAGTCCCAAAAGCCACCAGCGTGACATTGTTTCAGTCATTCCCTCTCAGCCCAACTTACCTCATAGGGTTGTTGTGGGGAAAATAAGAGGAAGGAGGTGTGCTGGATATTTTCTCCACTTTGAGTTATTTGTAAAAATATAAAGATGGGTTAGAAATAATTAAACAAAAATATACTACCCCACTTCTGTCAATGGTACCTCAATGCCTCAGTTAGATGATAACCTGCCTGACATTATGAAACCACATCAGGAAAAAAAGTTTTGTCTACAGAATTTTTGTTTATATGTATGCGCCTTTTGTTGAGTAATTTGTGATTAAAATTAATCACAAGCGGGTGATATCAAGCCTAGCTAAAGAATGATTGAGACAAGGGGATGTGGGATGGAGAGGTAAGAACTGGTCTAAATTCAACATACGTTTTCTGCTTTCCTTAGGAAGTGACTCCAGACAGAGAGAAAGAAATAAACCGGCTCTCCATCTTTCCCTTTCCACCATGTGCAGGTTCCATACTCCGACGGCAGCGTGAAGATGGGCCAATGCCTTTCAAGAGGTATCAGTTAGAATAGGCTGTAAAGGAGTTTCTCTTGGTTACCTTCCTGAACTTGGACTTGTTACTCTCATGAACTTGGACTTGTTCATTCAGAAGAATATTTCCTTCTGTGGAACACACTTCAACATGAATGCATTTTTTCCTCAACCTTTGCAATTTTAAGGTATATATGTGGACTTCAATTCCCGAAACTGGCTGGGGAATTCTAGGAGTCAAAGTCCACACATCTTTAAGTTGTCCAAGTTGAGAAACAATGCATTAGTGTATGACTGGTGGAGGAATATATTACCTCAGACATGTAGAACTGCAGTGTTACCGTGAATTCTGGATTGATTCCCTTTGACTTTATTTAATTCAGATTGCCAAATGTTTGGTAGAAACATATGAGATATTCTTTCAGTGCTGAATTTGAACAATCCAGGGTCCTCTTTCTCAAGGTTTTCTCTGTCAGTTTTCTGTATGAGAAATAAAACATTTTATCTTCTGGAAAGGGAATGAAGTCATGGCAGAGAACAAAAATAGGCCAGGCAAGAGACAGGGGGACTTTCAATTCTAACCTGCTCCCCAGAGATTTTAACTGTTCCAAATAAGAGATTTTACCTGGGAAGGAAAGCTATGGCAAACCTAGACAGCATATTAAAAAGCAGAGACAATACTCTGCCAATGAAAGTGCGTATAGTCAAGGCTGTGGTTTTCCCAGTTGCAATGTATGGCTGTGAAAGTTGGACCATAAGAAAGGCTGAGTGCCAAATAATTGAGACCTTTGAGCTATGGTGCTGGAGAAGACTCCTGTGAGTTTCTTGGAGATCAACTCTGACTGCTCTTTAGAAGGCCAGATCCTGAAGATGAAGCTCAAATCCTTTGACCACCTAATGAGAAGGAAGGAGTCACTGGAGAAGAGCTAATGCTGGGAAAGATTGAGGGCAAAAGAAGAAAGGAACAACAGAGAATGAGGTTTTGGGGTGGAGTTACCAAAGAGTCGGCGTTAGCTTAAATGGACTCCGGAGAATGGTAGAGGATAAGAAGGCCTGGAGGAATGTTGTCCATGGGGTCGCAATGGGTCGGACACAACTTCGCAACTAACAATGACAAAACTCTAGGATTAATGAGACAGACAAAGTGATAATGAAATTACCCTGCTCAGGATACAATTTTTTTATCAATATAGATAATATGATAACATGATGATTAATGAATGCTGGAAATGATCTTCCCACTATTTTATATGTCCTATGAATTATTTGAAGAAATGAAAGAATATTAATATAAGAGATTTGATTTTGATTTTTTTTTTGTAAAAAGTAATGTTTTTCCTCATTGTGTTCTGTATTTTTTTCTGTCTTCAGTTGGTCTTATGGGTCCTTTGGTAGCATGGAAGACTTAACAGGTATTGCTAGTCATGGTTTCCTATAAAACATTTTCATCTTGAAAACTACAAAAGGGATTATTGGGGCAAGCAGAGAAGAGCTTTCCCTCTTACAAAATCACCTGCATGGATATGCATCCACATGGGGGCACACTTGCCCCATGCTTCAGTTGCTAGCTGTGGGTTAATTATCCAGGGGCTCACTGGTGTCCTGCATGCATGCTTGACTAAAGTTATTCCTGTTTGGCGTACTTAATTTATTGGGGAGGGGGAGTGGTTAGACAATGAATGTGATTCAGATTCAGAAGAGTAGAAACTGGAAAAGATGAATGTTTCAGCTTCTGGCTGTTATTGGTTATCGGTGACAGGTTGTAAATCTCTAGAGCCTGCCTCACTGTATATCCTGAGATCAGATAGTTTTGTGGCATTCACTACTAAGGCATCCAACAGGAAGATTGGTATTTAGCCTGATCCTCTTGGGATTTTTGCATTTAGATGTTAAGTATGCCAAAGGTGTGCCCAAAACCCAATCGTTCAATGCCTAAATTCAATTCAAGCTTCTCTGTTGATTCCACAGCCCTGATTTTAATGTAATATGGGGGTTCTTTAAAGAGCCCATATTTACTCCATGACTTGCTATCTTTGGGGGACAGGTGTCACCCAAGTGTCAGGGTTCCAATGTTAGGGTTCCAAATAGCATCCAAAAGTAAATCAGAGTCCAAGGCAAAGTATTGCTCAAAGTTCCAATTGATTAAGAGAGCCACGTTGGCACATCTGGGAAAACCCGAATCTGAAAGTTTCCCAGTTTTCCCCACCTAGTTGAAAGTTCAAGATCTTGCCCCCACACCCACAAGTCCATCACATGGTCTAATCTTCCACTGACATGCTGGCAGTTCCACCCATCCAATTCCGGTCAGGTGCAGAGATGCAAAGACCATGGATGACCTTGGCTTTCTAGAAAGAATTTTGTTATGACTACATCCCCTCTCCCATTTTTCCACAATAGAAAATGCACAGTAGAATAATAGAAAGTGTGGCAGGCCAAAGATCAAAAGAAAAGATGGCTGCAGGCATGACACAAAGCTTTTGACCCAAGTGACCCAAGCTTGTAGGTGTGTAGGTCCTTTACTGAGTTCCACCCATGCAATGGCACAGTAGACTTGCAAAGGAAAGAGCCCTTCCATTGGGATTTGGTTCCCATATTTATGTCAGTGTTTCTCTTCCCCTGAACCTCCCCAGCTCTATATGCAACATAAGAATGAATAATAACGAACTTGCTCTCCATCTTTCTCCCCAGCAGGAAGCACCAGCACCACAGCCTCTTCTGCCAGGTCACCTTCGTCTTCCAGCAGTGCACACACCAGAGCAAAATCAGAAGCCTGCCTGTCTGATGATGGTGATCAACAAAACTTTGCCAGAAGGTCTGTTTGGCTTCCTCCATGGTTTCTAGAGACAGCATTATTGACAAAAGTGTCATAGATAATAAGATTGTCCTCTACCATCAAAGCTCAGCCCCAGTGGTGGGATTCAATTTTTTTTACTACCAGTTCTGTGGTGTGGCTCGGTGGGCATAGCATGGCTTGGTGGGTGTGGCAGGGGAAGGATACTGTAAAATCTCCATTCCCTCCCACTCCAGGGGGAGGATACTGCAAAATCCCTGAGTCATTCGAGACTCGGGAGTTGAGAATAGATGGAGGCGGTGCCAGTCAGAGTTGGTATTTACCAGTTCTCCAAACTACTCAAAATTTCCGCTACCAGTTCCCTAGAACTGGTCAGAACCTGCTGAATACCACCTCTGCTCAGCCCCCTGACGCTGCAACCTATAGGCAATATTTACGATGCTACCACCTTCTACTTCTTTGCCAGTTCAGATGAGTAGGCACCAACATCATGAGAATGGCTCACCCTAGTATTAGAATATAGTATTTTCTTTTTAGGAAATGGAATCCAGATTTGCAATCATCTTTCATATTTTCAGTTATTTTCTTGCCGCTCTGCAATATACTTCTCCAGGGCCGTTCACCTTAAAAAAGAAAGAAAATGCACCCCCCCACCCCCAATTAACATGGAAATTATATTAGATCCAAAACAAAGCAAACCTTGTTGACAGGTAAAATATAACTTTTATTAATCTGGCATATTCCAAATGCAGTCTAACATGAGCACTGCAACTCTCATATTTGCCAGTAGGCCTAGTAGCTGGGGGTGATGGGAATAGTGGTACATTATATCCTAATATCAGCTTGTTAAAAGCTGGAAAATTTCCAGCTTAAAATCGGGCAACAATCTTTCTTGCACAAGAAATGGAGGCTGTTGCCCAAGATGTTGCTGTAGCTGAGATTTTGTAGATCTATTAAAAAAAAGGTACTATTGTGTCACGACAAAAATTTAAGTTTGGGATTCGTGTGTCCTTAGGCTGTACAATAAAAATATATTGCCTCCCTAGGACCTAGCAGTGCCATGAATTTAGTTATTGCACAGCTCTTCAGATGAAAACTCCACAGTAGTTGTAAAAAATCCAGCCTTTCATGATTGTATGATTGATGCCTGATGTAAACTAGAACGTTTTACTGGATGTGCCTCTATTGTTTTTTGTAAAACAGAAGTCATATCCATCTCTCCATTTATGCAGAGACCAGAATCTAAATCCCTCTCGTTGTTTGCTTTCCCTTTTAGATCGGTTATGGTGCATTTGCCCAACACAGGTTCCCTGAGTGTTCCAGGACCCCAGAGCAGGGGGCTGACTGGAGACATTTCCATCCTTGGGGGAAACAGAACTGGGATTTATATCCAGTGGGTGAAACCGGGCTCAGAAGCTGAGAAAGCAGGACTCCGAGAGGGATGTCGGCTCCTAGAAGTATGAATAGAACTCAGTTCGGCAAAATTATGGCTAATTTCTATAAAGGAAGAATTGGATAAGAAAGGGAGAAACACTTTAGTTTGGGACATTAATATTTGAAGCATTTATTTCAGTTCCAATTTTCAACATATGTCTGCCGTCCCCATACACAACTTTAAAATACTCTTTCTAACGTTCTCTTTCACTTAACATTTTTAGTTAATCTCAAATCATTTTATCACTTTTATTTTTAACTAGCTGATAACCCGGTGTTGCCCGGGTATTTATTTATAGGGGGAAAATGTCTGGACCAAACGTAATTTCTAATGTTGGATTTTCCCCCTTACCAGAGGGAGCCCCCTTGTGGAGTACTGTGAAGCTGTTACCATGGCAACTCTATGGTACTGTGCTGTACAGTAGAAGCCATTTTAAGGCACAACAGGCTGTATCTTAACAGAACACACACCCCGAGGAGTGTTAGGGATGTCTTATCCCTCACAGTATTTTTTCCAGGGAGTAAGTCATCAGTGTACCAAGTTTGGTTGAAATTGCTCAAGGTGTTCCATGGTTACACTGGAAAACACACACACACACACACACACACACACCACACACACATTTCATTCACCAATGAGGCTCCTTGTCTTGATTTTCTGCCCCATTCCAGAATTTTTTAAAAAAAATCCATCAAAATTGCTCTGTGTTTTCTTCATAACGATTCCTTTTCTTTTATTACACTATTTGCCATAAATACTTCTATTCTCATTTTTGCTGCAGCAATCATTTTCTTATATGGATTCCTCCCCCCACCCCTGTCCACAAACTCTTTCAGGTTATCATTCAACCAGGTGTCCATTCTAAACTTCCCATTAAATGTATCTTTACCTACTTTTATGGTCCTTAGTAACATAATTCTCTGCTTCAGGCATCTTCTATATCCTCTTAACTTATATCTACTTTCGATTCATTCTCTTGGAAGATTAATCTATCGTCTAATACTTTTTTTCATGTAGGGCTCATACTTTCTTTTCCACCAGACTTTATAACTTCAGACTTACATCTTTCATGGCTTTCTTTTTTATTCCATGACAATTTTACTCTCAAGATTTACTCCTGACAGCAAAAATAAATCTGTCCCATATTCAGAGTTGCTCATTGCTCTTATAACCTTCACTAATTCTCATCATAAAAGATCAAAATAATCATGAATTTAGATTTGTATTAATACCTTTGGTACATGTACATGAAGGGACTTACCGTATTTTTCCGAGTATAAGACGCTCCAGAGTACACGACGCACTTTAGTTTTTGGGGAGGAAAATAATAAGAAAAAAAACCTGCCTCTGCCTACCAGCATCCATGGTATTCAGCTGGTTAGCTTCCTGATTTGGACCACATGGTAACAAGATCAGCCAATGAATATGAATAGCAACTAAGTCAGCCAATGAGGGCTATTTGGACTCTGAAATAGTATTTGCTGTGTGAGCAACACGGAGACCAGAAGGAGCCTGGCTTAGCTGAGAATTGAAAGTGAAACTGCTTGTATTTACTGCTACCTTGGAAAGCCTGCTTTTGGTATTGTATTGTATATTATTATTATTATTTTGAATTCTGCTGAATCAGTTACTTGTGTGTGCTTTCTGAATGTGATTGCTGCTGCAAACTGACCAGCCAGGTCAGCTTCAGCACTTATTGCAGCCTAATTCAACACAGCTGATTGGCGGGTGAATCGGACTGCCGGAATACCCACAACCAGCTGTTCTAGGCTGCAGGGATTGCCACAGACCATCACTGCCTCCATGTCTCATGTTTCTGGCCTCTGGTGGGGGTGGCTGGTGCTACATTTGTTGTATAAGTCACACCTAAATTTTCACCCTCTTTTTTGGGGGGGAAAGGTGTGTCTTATACTCTGAAAAATACGGTATGTTTAAATCACATTTTTTAAACAGACCATTTCCTAAGCAGGTGCTCAACATATAGTCACCGTTCTTAATTTTCAATTTCTGGAAGATCCAGTCTCTTTTTCTGTATTCTTTCCTCTTGCTCTCGTCTATCCATTCAGGAAACCTAACAGTAATTTTTATCATGCATCATACTCATTCAGAATATTGCACAATTTCCACCAAAGTCTTTTTCTTCTGCTTTTCTCACATTAACACAATTCATTAAAATTATTAACAATCTATGGACTCCAAACTTCCTATACACACATAGCAACCTACTGTAGATGAAATCAATTCATACTTTCTGATATAAATGTTAATGCTTATTTTTTATATATTCTAATTCATAGTCTTTTATGTGCTGTGGTTATCGCAAAGTTGCCCAAATATACTAACCTCCATCACACATCATAGATTTGGTTAATTTGGGCTTTTACTGAATATTGTTTAGTAATCTAAAGAAATTTAGATGAAGTTGCTAGCCTTTTCTATGTCACATGTAGCTTTCCTTGCTAATGATAAGAACAATCAGTTTTGCACATTTTGGCCAATATGCTATAAGTACAACAGATCTATTTTACCGCAAACATAATCACACTACGTGGCACGATAAAATAGCGGTGATTAAACCGCGTCGCTAAAGCCGCAACGTCATCACCGCGCGTCATCACCGCCGCGACAACAGCATGGCGACAGAAGGGCGTTCTACATGCTTCGTTCTTTGCCTCCAAAGGTAGCCCTCCTCCTCCAGCTGACAGCGGCAGCGGGCACGGGGCAAAGTGGGCTGCCCAGCAGCAGCAGCCTGCGGGAAGGGTCCAGCTCAGCCGCGGGGGGCAGCAGGAAGCCCGCGGGGGGCCCGGCAGCGGTGGCGGCTGAGGCTCTCCCGGGGCTGGCGAAGCGGGCTTGCCCGGCGGAGGCAGGCCACCCTCTTCTTCCTCAACAAGGGAGAACAGAAGAGGGCGGCCTGCCTCCGCCGGGCAAGCCCGCTTGGCCGGCCCCGGGAGAGCCTCAGCCGCCGCCGCTGCTGCGTCCTCCTCCACCGCCGGCGCCTCCCCCGAGGAAGAGGCAGGGCGGGTGGCGTCGGCGGCCCCGCTCGCCCCCCCGCGGGCTTCCTGCTGCCCCCCGCGACTGAGCTGGACCCTTCCCGCGGGCTGCTGCTGCTGGGCAGCCCGCTTTGCCCCGTGCCCACTGCCGCTGTCAGCTGGAGGAGGAGGGCTACCTTTGGAGGCAAAGAACGAAGCATGTAGAACGCCCTTCTGTCGCCGCGCTGTTGTCGCGGCGGTAGGGTCGTGTTTTTCTTAGCGCTTTGGACGCCGCGGATTTGCCTCCGCACTTATGTCGGCGCGGATAAGGGCTTCGCAGTTTTGTGGTGGAACCATCACACTATTCTATGGTAGTTAGCAACCTCAGTCTAGTGATTACTTTGGAAACCAGCATATTATTCCTGCATTCTATAACTTAGAGGCATAACTCCTTAATACTTTAAAGCAACATTGAATTGAATGAAGCATATATAAGCTTATTGGTTGCTCAACATCATCTATTTGACTATTACAAAATATGAATGCTACATTTTTGGTCTATCCAACACAACTGTTGTTATGTTTTTAAAGCACTAAAACAAGCAAAATCTATTAGATAGGTTTTTATCCCCAAAGTGAAAACAGAATTCTGGGAACAAAACTTCTCCAAGTTCCTTTCCAAGTTCTATCTTTTGATTCTGATCATTGGACTATACCAAACATAATGGAGTTGCTTATGTTTCTTACTGATTGACCTTCTCTTTGAGTATCAGATTAAAAGTTATGTCTCTCAGCAACCGATTGATTTTCAGTGTATGTTATACTAGCTTGAGGAATTCCTAGCGCAGTTAGTAATTTTTGATTTTGAACTAAATTATCTCCCCTTCTCTCTCCCTCGGGATGGTAATACATATCATTTCATTCATTTAAAAACAGCAAGTCAATTCTACAATATTTGAGTACCTTCTGTTGAGCAAAGTTTTGGATTGTTGTTCTGAAAGAATGCCCTGATGGTGGCAAGCCCTTTGAGACAGACAAATTCAGAAAAAGATAATTACTTGAATTTCTGGAACAAACTTTATTTAGTTCTAGTAGGATAATGTAGCAGAATCTTGAAAACCTGCCAAAGCAATTCTTCAGCTCAATTAATACCCAGCATAATTGAGATGGGATTACTCTGGGTCTGTTTCTTATATTTCCCCCTCCCCTAAATCTTTAACAGCCCTGCTGGGTATTTTTAAAATCTTTAATCTTTCTCCTATAATAGTCTTTCTTCCTCCTCCTCCTATATTTCCAAGGTCTGTTAGATATTCCATCACAATAAGAGAATAATAAAAGTGGAATTGTTTATGATGTTAGATTATTCCATGTGTCTGATTTAGTCACTGCTGTTCATCAATTTTATTTACAGCCAAAAGGTTTTTAAAACGTTTTTAAAAACATTTTGGACCTTTTGATCATAAATAAAATTGCTGCTAATGTAGCCTGCATACACAAGTTTCTCCTGCGTGTAGTTTTCTCATATAATGACATTGGGCAGAAATAACCAAGCACGGAGCATACATCCACCAGTAAACAACAGCTTGTAGCCTGTTTGATAAAACTTTGGAGGAGTTGTTTGTTTTAAGAGCTTACAAGACTTTCATTCCTTGTTTAAAGGAAGATCTAAGAACCCAGCAACAGCTTATTTCAAAGATCTGTTAAGGAAACCTATCTAGCTTGTATTCATCAATCTTCTCTTGATTTCTTGTACAGTTTACAGTTACAAAAAAAGGTAAAACATTTATTTTAAGCCCAGAAATGTTATTCTGAAGCTAATGAATCTTCTCTCTCTCTCTCCCTCCCTCCCTCCCTCCCAGCTTAGGGAGACACAGGTGAATGGAGAGGGGCTCTCTTTGGAGAACTGCACACTGGAGGTTGCTCACTTAAGCTTGTTGCAATGGAAGGAACCATCTGCTCTTCTATTCTTACATGACATCAAAGGTAAGTAGCGAAGCATATGGTGTTGTGTTGTGCTTATTCATCTTTGATCCATATGGACACAGACTTGAATATATTCTGTATCTGTGTTGACCACATTAAAATATATAGAAATGAACACCTGATTATTTATTTTTCACCTCTAAAGAGCATCTAATTTTCTGGTAGGATGCTGGTCTATACGGACCCTTAAAAACTCCTTCCTTTCTTGTACTCTCTTCTCTTTGTTAGGTTATCAGCCTCTCAAAGAAGCATTTGATTCCAGAAAGAAAATTCTTGGTGACTCATTTTATGTGCGTACTAACCTGAGCCTCCTGGAGCTCTCAAACCCTTATGCTCTATGTGTGAAGTGTCGAGAGATCCTTCATGTTACTGACACCTTGTATAAGGGGCAGTTGGAATGGTACTGTGCTCGGGTGGACCCTTTCACACTTCGAGACTTGGACAAAGGCACAATACCCAACTACAACAGGTAATCATCCTGGGGCATGTGCCCCTTGTTCACGCATTACAATTATTATTTTGTGCTGCAAAAGGGGGAAAATAACAGACCACACCCCTTCCCCCCCCTTTATCATTGTTGTTTGCTCCTCAGAATTGTGTACCACAGGATGGGCAACTGTATAATTTTTTTAAACAAACAAACAGGAAATTGGTCAATTCATACATTTGGGTGGGATCCAGGTTAAGTTAAATTGTATAGCTACTTCATTCTGCCACCATTGTGAGGGAAAAACATGGTCCATTAAACTGAGCATACCAGAAATAGGCAGCTGATCATCTGACTTCATATTACTCCGAGATTAATGTAGTGATTTCTCTACTACGGTAGTCATTCGGTTGCTCCTGGTTCGGCCCGGATCAGGCAAAATGGTAGTGGCACGAGTGAACCACTAGCGCCGGGATTCGCAACCCACCTCTGATTCGGTGGGAAGAAATCAATGTAGCCCTGTCATACTTCCCATTCTGTCAAGGCATAGATTAAAAAATGGTGATTTGCCAGCAAATTTTATGCTTCTGTAGTGTATAATACAAGATGGAATTGCTCTCAGATGCCTTTTGTTGGTAACTGTCTTACTCCAATCCCATTTGGGATTTTGTTTCTTTATCTTAGTGTAGTGTTACATTGTATTATGGGAAAACATAAAATTCAGCTTTTCACCTGAAGGGTAGATCTATGCAAATAGAGGCAGCCTTGATTCTCAATGGTTTCCATTGTGATCTAAAGGACAAAAGAGAAAGGCTGGCAAAAGACCAGGACTTCCAGCTTTGTGACATGCATGGCAGCATTTTAAGGATGGAGGGGAGGGCCGATGAAACTATTTTGCTGTCTTCTATATAATGTTTTGAAAATGAAAATTTAAGGTACCCTGTTGTGGAATACTATTACATGGAAGACACAAGATAGCTCTTTATTAAGAGGCATTTCCCCAGGAGGTATAATAGGAACTAGCACATCATTCTGAGAAATGGGGGTTGGAGTTAGTAACAACCTCCTGTTCTGGTGTTCTATAAAATGGAGAGCTATAGTCATAGCTTTTAGTCACCAAATGATTATAAAAATGACAGCTTTTTGGCGTTGGTATGTTTTGGGATATCTCTAGAGAGTACTTGGCATTTGTTCTGTTTCATTTTAGGCTGCCAAGGGTCTGATTTTCAACTGATGTCATTCTTTCAGGGCTTACCAGCTCTTGAAGATACAGGTAGCAATGTGGCAGAAAAGCTGCAGGAATAAGGTGAGCTGGAAGTGAGAGACTGGGGACGATGGATGGGTTACCTAGAAAGAACTAATAGTTCATCATTGATTGGAATTGCCATCCAGCATATCTGGAGGCCACCAAGGTGGAGAAGGTTAATTTTACTCATCTATATTCTGCATCACCAACAATGAAAGGTGACTGCAAATATTGCTCTTCTTTCCACTAACCCAGATAAATGTAGCTTGAATACTGAACAGCGAGAGAAGAGTATTTTATACAAGTTCAGAAGGACTTTTTTTCTTATTATTACATCATATTATTAGGGTACAAATCCTTATTGTTGTTAGCCATAATTGAATCTGTTCTTTCATCTAAGGGTCTCAACCTGGCATAAACCTGGCATAAATTATCCAAATTTATTCTGCCCTGTGAAATGGGCTAAACTGAGCTAAAGATTGAATGGCACAAGGTCATCAAAGGAACTATTTAACTGTGGGTGATTTGACCCCATTTTCTTTATTCTAAGTTCTGCATTCTATCTATTACATCATAACACATGAAGTCCCAGTTGAACTAAAGTCAGAATTATTACTTTGTCTTTATTCTATATAAATAAACTCATTTTCATCCTCAGTCGAGTGCAGGGGCCAATTTGTTAGAATCTGATAAATAATCTGTTATTCATATTCCACTGTTTTCCTATTTGCTTCCTATTTTATATTTTATTTTATCTTATAATTCAATAAAAATATTAATAACAAGAATTGGATTAATAATCAATGTTAAAAATAAAGAAGTAAGGAACCGGAAAGCTGATTTCCTACCATATTGGTAAAGTAAAAATACTTTATGAGGTAGTAAGAACTCTGTATGGTAGTACATTAGTGGTAGTTATTTCTGTGGTGTGTTTTCTTTCTGGAGCTGAAAAAATATGAATTTTTCTATTTTATTTATTTACCCTTTGTATTTCTTAACTTGCCCATCTTCCTTAGAGACTGACATTTTTTTTCCTTTAGATTCCTCTAAAACTAGTGCTATGCCCTACCTTTCTCAGCGAGCTGCATCACGACAGTCTACTTAGCTTCCAATAATAAATATGTGGGTGTAATTTTTGCTGGCATCTGAATAAAGCATTCTTTGTGTTTCTTCTTTTTCCTTTCTTCTCCCTTTCTCTTGGTTCTTTTAGCTGAAGAAACGGACCTTGAAACAGCTTCGCCTGGTGAAATTCAAGAAACAGGATGAGAACCCTTGGTTGGACTCTTGCCCAGGTGAACTGTGATTTTTCTTATGTCCGTTCACAGATAGATGGAAGAAGCTTAAAGTTGTACTTCCATTTTAGATTAGTAACTTCTCAGGGACAGTTCTCCTACCAGGAGGTGTACTCTACATTTTGGGACATTAAACCTTCGCACGTTCATAAGAAGTTAAAAATCGATGCTTTATTAAGATTCTTAGCCTGCCTTTGAATCATGCCATCAGGACAGTTTACAATAAAATATTAAAAGCCTGGTAAATAATTAACATACGCAAATAAATGTAAAACCAGGGAGTCTTCTAAAATCAGCATACAAATAATGCACTGTATCAAACATCCTAAAATAAGTTAAAGGGGTAATAGAAAGAAAAATCAGCAGGCACCAGAAAGACATTGGATTAGGTGGCAGGTGAATCTTCCCGGGAAAGTATTTTCAGTGCCATTATAGCTCAGTTGATGAAGAATTCTTTCTCCTTATAACTATCACAAATGACTGGGGAGAAGAGGCTCTGATGAAGATCCAAAATAAGAATATGTTGTAAATCCAGTGTGTATAGTACCTTTGTCTGTGAGTGTGCATGTATGGGGAGATAATAATGGAAACGTAGACTACTATGTGTAATTGAGAGTTTAGGATCTTTCTTGCAATACACTATTTCTCAGTGGAACAATTTACATTGTCTTTATATGCATGTACATATTCAGAGGTTTCTCCAATCTAGTGCTTTCCAAATATACTATTCTGAAAATCCTGTTACTCTCGACCTGCTGCCTGGGCACAATAGATATGTACTTCAGTATATCAAGTGGCTACCAGAGTGTAGATCTTTGCTTCATGGTACCACACATTCCTTCATGTATGTTGAACAGGGTGCTGCTTATTTGTTTTTAATCTTGGAACATGGCTGCTTTAATTTGTAGCATTTAGACAGTAGTGATTGAAGTAATGCATGACCCAAACAGCTCCACCCCTTCTTTGCAAATAGATATACAACTAGAAGTAGTGTTCGACTTAATGACCATAATTGAGCCCAAGGTTTCTATTGCTAAGCAAAGCAGTTGTTAAGTGAGCTTTGCCCCATCTTACAAGCTTTTTTTGGCGACAGTTGTTAAGCAAATCATTGCAGTTGTTAAGTAAATCATGCAGTCATTAAGTGAATCTGGATTCCCCCATTAACTTTGCTTGTTGAAAGCCAGCTGAGAAGGTTACAAATGATAATTATAGTGCCATAAATACTTGCCAGTTACCAAGCATTTGAAGTTTGATCACGTAACCATGGGAATAGTTCCCTAGAGCTGGGAACGACTAGCACATATGTGCAAGGGGAACCTTTACCTTTAAACATGGAAATACTGCAATGGCCATAAGTGTGGAAACTGGTCATCAGTCATTTTTTTTCAGTGACTTTGCAACTTTGAACAATCACTAAACAAATAGTTGTAAGTCAAGGACTACCTATATTAGAAACACAAGAATCCTCCTTATATGGTATCACGATTCTTCCCTGGCTAAACTTGTATATAGAAAACGTCTCTCCCATCAATCATTGCCTTCTACCTACAGTTGGAGTTGAAAAGCCATACAGTCTGGTCCATCCTGTGGTGGTTCAGAACCGTCGCCCCGTCATGCTTTCCCCTGGATGCTTAGCCCCTCTGCTCCTAAGGAACCTTCTGGGCCTCCCTTCTTCAAGCCATGATTTCTGCCTCAGCCCAGCAGGTAAGCTAACATACGGAGTGTCCTAGATCGGGATTATCCTTCACTTAGTCCTCCAGGGAAAGTTTGAAGGCAAATGAGTTTCCAGGCAGAAGAAGAACATCATGGCTTCAAAATCTAAGGGACTGGTTTGGACAAAACTCAGCAGCATTTTTTCATGTGGCTGTTGACAAAAATAGGATGGCCAACGTGATTGCCAACATCCTATGATGGATATGGCACAACAACAACAACAAGAAGATCAGGATTTCTAACTCAGAGTCACTCCAGGATGTGAACTTCTGAGTGGAATGTGGGTAGCCCCTGACTTACGACCACAACTGAGTCCAACATTTCTGTCACTAAGTGAGGCATTTGTTAAGTGAGTTTTGCCTCATTTTATGACCTTTCTTGCCATAGCTGATAAGCGAATCACTGCGGCTGTTTTGTTAGTGACATAGTTGTTAAGTGAATCTGGCTTGCTCATTGACTTGTCTTGTCAGAAGGCTGCAGAAAGTGATCCCATGACTCCAGGACACTCCAACTGTCATAAATATGAGTCAGTTGCCAAGTGTCTGAATTTTGATCATGTGGCCAAACAAGTCGTAAGTGTGGAAAAAAGTCATCAGTCACTTTTTGCAATGCCGTTGTAACTTTGAACGGTCACTAAGCAAAACTGTTGCAAGTCAAGGACTATCTGTAATTTCCCTTTCTTATTAGGAAGCACATGAGCAGTTTGTTTGTTTCCGAGAGTGGCTCCCCATTCTGCATCTTGAAGAGAAGCAGAACATACTTTCAAAGGAGGCCTCTTGTATTTCAGCCCATGCTTGCTGTTTCCACAGTGCAAAAAGTTAACCATCTGGGCCCGAAAAATCAAATTCTGAGACACTGCATTCATTTATAGAAAATAGAAACCACATCAGCCCATTTGAATGCCCTGCGAGATTGGCAACAAAAAGGTCTTCTTTTCCTAAGAGCTTCATCTGCTAATGCTACATTTTCTTATCTAGGCTTCCTTAAAAAGCATGAAGCAGAGTCTTGGTCCCCGCAAAACCTCTTTTATTTACGTGACAGTGAATTCTTTTCATTCACAATTCAGCAAGGTTTATAAACATGAACACTATCTCACTTGGCAAGCTGCCAGATAACTAGTTTCCAAATGCAGGGCAAGGCAACACTTGGCACAGAGTCTATTATAGTCACAAACAAAACTTTCCACTCTTGAAACAACCAAAGGAACAAATTGTTTCCTGCAAATGCCCACTCCCTGTTTGTTCCCCTTTTGTTTCCTATGGGATAGGCTAATAACCTCCAAGGTGTGGCTTTACTCCCAAGTCAACCCTGCTTTCTTATTTGCTCTTGTCTTCTGGCAGCTCTGCACATGCGCACACTGGAAACAGGCTCCAACTGTTCCTCTGCCTCACTGCTATCTAGCTCACTCTCTGCCTCTGATGCAGAGCCCTCGTCTGAGCTTTCCTCAGCCCCCAGGACTGGCCCATGTTCCTCCCCAACATCCTCACTGTCTGACTCTGCTGCCAGTTTTGCTGGCTGCGGGCAGGCCACAACACAATCATTTGCATGGCAGGTTGAAATCCACCCATAGCTGGGGGGCAATTGAGATAATATTTAGACCATATGCACAATAGAACACATAGGAAACTCCTTCTGAGAGCAGAATCCTTGGATAGGTCTTGGATAAGAAAAATGGCTTTCACTTCATAGATCTTCTTACAAAAAACATTGGAAATTACGATGTAGTACAAATTCTTTATCTAGACAACTTTGTCTTCTATTAATTGTGGTCTTTCTAAGAGCTTTCTTTTATTGCTGCTATCTTTTGCTGTCTTTCTCAACACAAACTTTTTTCCTTCCCTGATGACAATGTGTGAGAATAAAGGGAGTCATCCTTTGGAGGAAAAACTAGAATACTGAATAAACTAATCTGCAGTTTATTTCTTTGCAGTCATAGCAAATGTATTGGTAATGATGCCACCCCCTTAACCATTTCTTCTGAATCTCCATGCTCCTATTATCTTACAGGAATGCTTTGTATGTCATATGATGGGATATTATCCAATCATCCGTGTTGCATATTTTAAGATGTGTCCAATTGACCTTGTGTGGGATGATCCCATTTTGCCTTTTGTTTCAAGACAATAAAAATGTCTTGGGCTAACCCCATTTCACCTCCCCCCCCCAATCCTAGTATTTAGCAGACTCCATTCCAGACTGCAGGATTAGGTTTTAATCCTCTGAATACTTAATGGGAAGTAAATACCATTTATTCTGATTAAAGATGCATAGGAGGATTGAGGGTGACTGTCTTAACTTATAACTTGGAGGCTTTTTGTGGCATTCAGCCCATGCTTCTTAGTGCTATTCTCCCTTCCATATGTTTTACTATCCATCTTTTGTTGTCGCCTCTTTTCACAGATAACCTTGCAAACCAAAGAGCATTCTGTGCTTCTTCCAAGAATGTTGTTAATGCTGAGAAGCTCTCTCAGGCTCAGAGGGACCGTGGGATGATCCACACGATCCAAGAAGCTATTAAAAAGGTAAGGAAACGGGGACTAGCAGTCCCCACTACTGAGAGGTGGGGTGGTGGTGGTGAATTGATTTTATATTTGTTAGATTTATATCCACCCTTTTGTTCAGGAATTCAAGTTAGTGTGTACTCCTCCCATCCACTACAACAAACCTGTGAGGTAGGTTGGGTTGTGAGAGAATGGCTTAGCCCTGCACCCATGCCTTTGTGCATTGGAACCAGTGCAGCATTGGGATCTCAGACTTGATGCGTTGTATGGGCTTGCTTTAGTGTGGGAACTGTATAAATTAAACAAACGGGCTATAATTTGCTATAATACTGCTCGTGTTAAGTGCTAATGTTGCAAATTTAATGTCACGAAGAGACTGATGGCCCATAGGCTCTTTGCTGGTAGATTAAAAATGCAAGATCAGCGAAATAGACAATGGAAGGTATAAAGCAGCCTTCTCAAAGTATGCTTTTCGGATCTGATGACAGTGCACATAATCCACCAGCCATCAGAGGGATGCCAGTTCAGGAAGATTAGTATAAGCTTATCAGAATAGAGAAAAACAAGAGGGACACCCCCCCCCCTGTGTGAATGGGAGAAAAATGTGGTCCAATCTCGGACAACCTTACGGAATTCAGTCAATAAAATAGAATGAAGGTAACAAATAAAAGGATTGGTAACTATTTGTGGCAGGGATCTTATGGTTCTGAGAGCAAGCCAAAATTTATTAAGATGAAGCTATCCCAGCCTTCTGGATGACAATTGAGAACATTTATCCTGCTTAAAATCCTCCTTTTGAGTGGCTGATACATGGAATTACATAAAAAGCATAAGAATGTGGGCAACCACTTTGCAGAAGTTCAATGAATTCCTATTAAGTTGTGCCTGGTTACTGATTTCTGTGTGAGAACCAGCACTGCTCAGATCATGATTTCATCTTGTTAATTTTTTCTTTCTCTGACCTTTGCTGAGCTCATGGGACATATATACAGCATCTGTGGGAATATTTAGTCTTCAGATAACTCAGAAGACACTTTGTCTCTGAAAGAGTCCAAATTTAATGTAGAGATATAATAGACAATACTGTGTCTATTATATCAGTTGGCTCGGCCCTTCAGTTCTTTTTTCTTCCTTGTAAGTTGGTTGTAAATGTCATCTTTTAATGGAATTACTATTGGAAAAGCAATGATTTTTCATACTATGGGATTTGATTTAATATAACTAATCTGAAATAGGTTATTTCTTTTCCATCTGAATCACTAAATCTGTTGGATTTCTTCACAGAACCAACACTGTCTGCTGGAACTGGAGGTCCAGCTGGTAAAGGACCTAATCAAAAGTGAAATATATCCCATCATTATCCATGTTAAAGTCACTGAGAAAAAGATCAAAGGAGTCAGGTATGAATGAAAGCTCTTCTCAGAATTGGAATGTGGGTGGAAAGAGCAACTGTCTTTCCAAATATAAGGCAGAGCTAAAGGGTAGAAGAGAAACTGCTATCAAACAAGTGTCATAGGATGGATGGGCAGAATTTAATCTTGCAGAATCTATTTTATATCTGCTAATACCCTAAGATTCATTAAGAAGATCTTGGAACAAACGATGAATATTAGATGGATGCTAGGAAATAAATCTGCATGCCAAATTCATTATGCCACCTAAATATATAAATACCCAGATCAATCAATACATTGTACATCACCAAAGATCTATTCGTTTTAGATCAATATTCTCTCCACCCCTTCCAAATCTCATCTTGACTAATTTATAGGGCTTATTTGGATGGCGGTTGTATTCGTTGCAGTTGAAGTAATTCTCAATAAATATGATGAATTAAAAATACAGTATAGCATAGTGATAACCATGCTAGTTTTCAACTCAACGTTTTCAACGATATCTTTCATGTTCTGCAGCCAGTACATTTGGAAGTGATCAGAAAAGAAACAGTTCTCAGGATATTCAGTGGTGGACTGGTGAGGGCATCAGGCTAGATATTAGCAGAAGGTGAGTTCTAGATCTGTCTCTAGTCACCTACCCTAAGTTTTAGGAAAGAAGCAATGGCAATCCACTTCTGAAAATCCTTGCCAAGAAAACTGCAGGGACTTCTCAAGGCAGTCTCCATGAATTGAACATAATTAAATACAAGAAGAAAAATTACTACTGAACCCTAAACAGCGATATTTGACTACCAATTATACCCTGGCATTTACAGTTTGTAGTATAGTAAACCTTCAATTTCATGGACTAATGTGGAAAGGTCCTTTAAATAGCAAATGGCATTATGGCATTTTATGCATGAATGAAAAGAGTATAATATGCATGAAATGTACAAAAATGTACAAATAGTGTCTGGAATGATTCATCAAGCAACAGACTTTCAGATGTTCAGGCAGCTTACTGCCAACAGGTTGAATTTTCAATATGTGTTGTGATGGATCCAAACGGCTGGGAACCAAATATTTCTGACAAGGAAAGAGATGTTCTGATATCTGTGTTCAGCACAAAATACGTACAAAAACACTTGGCTTAAGGTTTTAGTTTAATATAAGTGTAAAGCCAGACATGTAGCTTAATTAAGAAATTGTGGTTAAGCAATTGATAAGTTAGCATAAAGAATGAATCTAGCCAATGAGTAAGAGCAGTTAACTTTCCTTGGATGATATATGACTGCCCTTATCTGTTTTGTCCGGAAATTGCCACCTCAACAATATGCATTTGCTATAGTTTATTTACAGTTGCATGGAAGGAGCACTAAGAAACAGTTGGCTTAGCTAGAGATCTGAACGAATTAATATTGACTTTATATAAATATCCCTCACCTATTGCCAGTTCTCCTTGTCATTCTTTCTGTATATGGAAATGTTTTAATCTCTATATTAAAAAAAAACCCACTCCAGATAAGAAGTAAAAATTATTTTTTATTTTAAATTAGACTACTGATCCATCTTGCTTAGTACCGGTATTGGCAACATTTACTAGCACTTTCCCAAAATTTAAATACTCTTGCTTGGGGACATATATTCTATTTAGCCAAGCACCTCCCTCAATATATCATGAATGACCAGGTTCCTTCTGGCTTTTTCAGGACTTGACTTGTCAGAGCAAAAGGCTGCTCTCAGCTATTATTGTTCAATAACAATATTATAATTTGTAATATTGCACTAATATAATTATTGATGCTAATAGCAGCCAAAGAATTTGTACAGTGGCCCATCTGTCAAGCAGTACAAGGATTGCAAATTTAGAATTACTGGGATTTCTGGAAAGATTTTTATTGCTATTAGAGTAATGCAACATAATCCTGAAAGCCTGTCAAAGCAATTTTCCCAATCAACGGTTACCTAGTGTAATTATGGTGGAATTGCTCTGAATGCCCTTTTCCTTCTTTCCTGGCCTAAGGAATTGCTTCTTTAACAGCACTGTTTCCTCCTTAACTTTCTTATGATCTGTTTGACCAGGGGTATCAAACTCAAGGACTGCAGGCTGGATGCTTAGATCTGGCCCGCAGAGCTGGCCTGGAAATAGCAAAGGACTGGCTGCAGTGCCTCGGCTAGCAAAAATGGGGCCGGCACCAGCACTAGTCCCTGCGTCCTCTTGTTATGGCCTGCCAGCAGCCAGCAGAGCTGAAAGCAGATTTGGACAGTAAGGAGGTTGGGGAGGAACATGGGCCAGTCCTGGAATCTGGGGAAGGTTCTGATGAGAGCTCTGTGTCGGAGGCAGAGGGGGCCAGAGCTGTTTGCCAGTTAGCGGCTGCCTTCAGAGGCAGACAACAGTGAGGCAGACGAACAGCTGGAGCCTGTTCCCAGTGTGCACATGCACAGAGTTGCCAGATGAAGGGAACAGCTGAAGAACAGGAGTTGACTTGGGAGTAAGGCCACAGGTTGATGATGAATGGCCCCTCCCAGATGAAATAAAAGAGGAGCAATAGGGGAGTGGGGTTTGCAGGAGACAATTAGTTTGATTAATTGGCTCATGACTCTCCGAGACTCCTTGCCAAGTTTTGCAGATATTGGCCTGGCAGCTCTCTACGACAGATAAGGTCTGTGACTATAAATACTCCCCTGAAAGACTTTGCTCTATGTGAATGAGAAGAATGCACATTAAATTAATAAAAGGGCTTTTTGTTGGGACAAGGAGTTTGCTTCATGCTCTTGGGAAGCCTAGGTCAGAACAACTCTGACTCTGAGATACCTCATGTGCTTTTAATGACCTATGCATTCGATTAACAAATGCATTGGGGAAAGCAGGGGTGATTACATTCATTTAATGTGATTCAATCAAATTTGCAAGCTCTGTTACATTCATAACTCGAGGATTATCTGTATAATGAGAGTGAATGAGGGTCTCAGGCAAGTACTGCCTTAGAACTTAGCTCCCCGATGCACCCACCAAACCTCAAAAGTCAAAACACCCTGATGTGGCCGTCAATGAAATCGAGTTTAACGCCCCCTGTATTAGACATTACATCACACCATCAGTTCTTGGGGTTAGAACATTAGACTTAACATATGCTTTACTAAACCTCCATCAACAAAAATGTCATCAGTCTCTAAAAAGCTACATGATTAATGCTGCATTTCTCTTCTGTGTTCTTTCTAGGAGCCTATTAGGGAAGCCAGGGCCGCGAGAATCTGAGGTGCTGAAGAAATGTCAGAGAGATGAATGGGTTCTCCATACTTTACCCTGTTCATGGGTATGGGTAGATCCTCAATCCTGGAGCAGCGCAGAGGACCTAGTAAAAGTGGTACGGGCTCACATCTTCCAGGAACAAACCAGGATGGTGTGGGTTGAAGAGAATGATATGTGATAGATGACACTGGTGTGTTCACTCACGCAGAAGAATGGCCTCTGCAGGACAGAGGCATAGGCTCTATAACCCACCAACATTGCCTTGTATTTGTCATTTACCTCACATAAAGTGGACATTTGGTATATGCAGCATGTTCATGATCAGGGTTTTTTTTTCTTAAGCCAAAAAATTGGGGGTGAATGAATGAATGAATGGATATAAATAAAAGGAAAACTATGGCTAAAACTATTGGTTTTGATTTTGTGTAGTTTCATATGTTTCAACTATAATTAATTTTTTCCACTTCCATCAATTGATAATTTTAATATGCTTTACAAACATATACATAAACATTTTCCACATATGTTCTTGTTAGACATATTTTTGCTAGTCCTTCTCCACAACATATTTTACATGTGGATTATATACACTTTTGTTAATAGTTTTATTAGGTAATTAAATTGGAGAACCATTTTGAAAAATCTGGAGACATGCAAATTAATACATAATTGTTTTTTTTAATTCTTGCATTGATACAACATGTAGCGGATACTAGCTAATCCTGAATATCTAAGCAGAGATAGATGAAAGAGTACCAGAAAATCCTGAGGCTATAGGCTACTCTGGGAATTCAATTTCTTTTTAAAAAATCCTGAAAGATGGTAATGACAAACCACTTCTGTATTGTTCCCGAAAAAAACACTTGAATATGTCAACGAAATCACCAGCAATAGAGCCAATTCAGGAAGTTTGCGTTATCTTGCATTAAATGTGGCCAATGAAACTTGCATTAATATGGGAACTTAGAATTGTCACTATTATTGTCTGATTAGCAGGGCTGATTCTACCATCAGGCAGAGTAGGGTTACTTTTCTAAAAATCTAGTTTAAGATAATCATGAAATTCTAACAAGCTATATATAAAATTGCAGTCTTCAATTCATTGTTTTGTTTGTTTGTTTGTTTATTGGATTTATATGCCGCTCTTCTCCCAAAGGACTCAGGGCGGCGTACAACATTAAAAAAACACATTACAAAAGTTAAAAAGGAAATTAAATAAAGTATCCAAAAACAAACCCAATTAATAACAATACAATTTTAAAAATTAGATTAAAATTAACAATTAAATTAATTATTTATTTTATTCTGTTCAGGCCAGGCCAGCTTGCTGGAAAAGCCAACTTTTTAGGGTGCGTCGGAAGGACCGGAGGTCGGGGATTATAGGAAGCTCCAGGGGCAGCTCATTCCAGAGGGAAGGCGCTCCCACAGAAAGGCTCTCCCCCTGGGGGTTGCTAGCCGATACTGTTTGGCCGACAGCACCCTGAGGAGGCCAACTCTGTGGGATCTCACTGGGCGATGGGAGGCTACTGGTGGCAGTAGGTGGTCTCGCAGGTACCCTGGGCCTAAGCCATGGAGCGCTTTAAAGGTCATAATTAGTACCTTGAAGCACACCTGGAAAACAACCCGCAACCAGTGCAGGCCACCTAAAAAGGGTGTAACATTGGAGCACCTAGGTACCCCCATGATAACCCGCGCGGCTGCATTCTGGACCAGCTGAAGCCTCCGGGTGCTCTTCAACGGCAGCCCCATGTAGAGAGCATTGAAGTAATCCAGATGAGAAAGGACGAGGGCATGAGTGACTGTGCACAGAGCATCCCGATCCAGAAAGGGGCGCAACTGACATACCAGGCGAACCTGGTAAAAGGCCCCCCTGGTCACGGCCATCAGATGTTCTTCTAAACTAAGCCGCATATCCAGGAGGACTCCCAGATTGCGGGCCCTCTCTGAGGGGGCTAAAATTTCTCTCCCTATCATCAAAGATGGAACAAATTGGGATGACGGAAACTACAGCCACTCAAGTCTTGGAGGGATTGAGCTTGAGCCTGTTCCTCCCCATCCAGATCCGCACAGCCTCCAGGCATCGGGACATCATGTCGAGGGCATCATTTGGGTGGCTTGAGGTAGAGATGAAAAGTTGTGTATCATCAGCATATTGATGATACCGTACCCCAAAACCACGGATAATCTCACCCAGTGGTTTCATATATATGTTGAACAGGAGGAGTAAGAGAACCGACCCCTGGGGCACCCCACAAGTGACGCGCCTCGGGGTCAATCCCTGTCCTCCAGTCAACACGAACTGCAACTGATCTGACAGGTAGGAGGAGAACCACCGTAAAACGGTGCACCCCACTCCCAACCCCCCAAGTCGTTGCAGTAGAATACCATGGTCGATGGTATCAAAAGCCGCTGAGAGGTCTAATAGGACCAGGACAGAGGAGCAGGCCCTGTCCCGGGCCCGCCGGAGATCATCAACCAACATGACCAATGCTGTCTCCGTGCTGTACCCGGGCCTGAAACCCGACTGAAACGGATCCAGGTAGGCAGCTTCAGCCAGGTACTGGGGAAGCTGATGTGCTACCACACTCTCGACAACCTTCGCTTTTGCTCTTGAGATCAGCTCGAAATTTTCTCCCCCAAAGTCTAAGAAAAAAAAATCTAGGTCTTGACTATCTTTATGTAGGGAGATCAGGAGATCATTTGTTGCATTATCTCAGCTAACAAAATCTCTTCTAGATTGTGACAGGGATGTTTGCAAGCGGTATATTGGGCCACCTCAATGAACAGTTGAAGCAGAGTTGATCGGCTTTCTTTGGCCGATCTGCCTTGTGAATGAAGGCACTGTTGCCTAGTGAATCAAAGTGACTGTTCCACTGATTAAAACTACTTCAGAGAATATTTCAAAGGGGTGCTGTAGAGCATAAAGAAGATGATCAAGATGCCCTTGATAGAAATATGCAGGTACTGTTAGGCAAATGGGCTGCAACAAACATTCAGAAGCAGCTCAGGCCTGATTCTTACGCAGAAAGACAGCACAGTCAGATTTGCAAATTCTGTTATAATAATCAATCTCAATAAAATTGTTTTAATCTCCCTATGGAAAGGATTTCCTAGTCTGGTTAACCAATGGGGCTGATAACTGCTTTGTTGAGCTCTATTAAAGTGAAACTCCCCTTCCAAGAACTGCAAGTCTTTGGGCTGGCCCTATAGGCTTCTACTCTAACTCCCCCAAGTTTTCTTTTCATCTTCCATGTTCCTTATGATTCTTAACTCTTCCTTTACTTCAAGAGAACAGCATGGTTAGGTGTTTGTGGCATGGTTATCTGGAGGACATGTATATAGGCACTGCATCCACACATTTGAGCAGGCAATGGCCTTCAATTGGTATAAAAATAAGCTTGAGAGAGTCTTTTCATTATGCGCTTTATAGCATGTAAATTATTCATGCTCTCCCTTTTTCTGATGACCTGATGCAAAATAAAATAGCATTTGCAGTGAAAATGAATTGTTCATGGTTGTACAAATTAGGAAAAGCATAGCACCACTAAGATTAAAGGAAGTTAAAGCTGCTCAATATAATCTCTTGGGCAAGAGTTGCATTGCCTGTTTTTCTTTAATTGGTTTCATAGATCCTTCTAGGACTTACTTACTAGAGATGTTGCATTTCTGAGCGGGGTCAACGGCACGATTCTCTGTGCAGAGGGAGGCAGAAGAGAAGTCTCTGAAAAATATTAACTCATTGCTTACTCTGGCCTGCTATAAAATAAAAACAATCATGGCTGCTAAGAATATTTAAGTCTGCAACAGACCAATTGCTGGAAGTACTTTATAGAAATCATGTAAAAAATTGTTTAAAGCACCTTTTGGGTTAAGGAAGTGACTTAAATCGCTTCAAAAGAAATGGGACTCTCCTTGCCCCATTCCAACAAATGAAGGTAAACAAAACAGAGTAAGAATTTAAGCAAAATATAAAATTTGACATTTGGACAGTGCAATTTTTACCTTCAGATTTTACTTTGACAAAGTCATCAGAGCATATGCCAGTGAAGCATAGGGCAAAACCAGCATTTCTTAAATGGGACACTCAAGTTCCTGCCTATCTGTAGGCCATTGTTAAAAATTGAAGCAGTGGTTTTACACACACAAGATAGTATTCCATAGGGCCCTGGATGCAAGACGGCTCAAATGTAGACATCCGGTTAGCATGCAGATTGTTATTTTAAAGGGAATCATGTAGGTTCCTGTTACTCAGAAGACCAAGGAGGCCTTAAATGCTGCTTTTGGCTGGTTAACTATATTGTCTTACAGGTTTACCATGTGAAACAGCTCTAGTTCTTTTTGTCTAAGGAGATCTGTCTGCAGGTGTTCTTTGTATCCATGCATTTTCCCATTTCTAAACCTTTGCACATGCACCGTATTTCATATGTTTTCCCCATATTGACAAATCTATGAGACTAAGAAACCCGAGTCAGCATTTGAGGGCTTGAGGAAGAAATCCTTCAGGTCCTTCTCGGCTGAAAGCAAAAACAGGTAAAGGAAGATTAACCATCCACACTCCAGAATGCATAATTGATTATATAGCAGCTGAAATAAGAGTTTAGTGTCATTTAATAAAAGTCATTAAAGATAACATGAAAAAAATGTCTTCCATGGTTAGGCAAGCATCTTCATTAATAGCAAAAATAAAATCTTTCAGTTGATTTCTCTCTCTTGTCCCTTCCTCTTCCATGAGATGCTTCGTTTTCCACGTTCTAGAAATAGTTTAATGGTATTAATCCTGGCTGTGTTTTTTGCCTGAAATTTTGCCAACATTTGAAGAATTCAGGGTCAGAATGCATAAGGACTCATCAGAATTCATTCCAGGTGGGGACTTTGCAATTTGAACTTTGCTTAGGTATATTTACCATGCTGTTTTGGATGATGGGAGTTCTAATTGATCAGATCTATTGATCAGTCATGGGTTTTGAATGAGGTAGCCTCTTGTGGTTCTAACTGTAATTCTGCTGTTGAATGTTAAGTTATGTAAAGTAATGTAAAGTTACTGTAGGTCGTATTGGGTTGCATCATGCTGGAGAGGAGAGATGCCGGCCGTCTTCTCCTTTTGGCTACATATATGTTTCAGCCCTGCATCTCAGTGCCTTGGTTGGAGATTTAATTCATTTAAAAATGCATATCCCTCTTTTCTTTACCACACAGTGTGGCTAATCATATAAGAGTATAAATAAAAATCAGATCTTACTTTAAAAGATGCAAATTGCATCCAGATTAAATATCAAAATCTATTGGATAATAAAACAAATCCCTTAAAAGAAGGGATGCTGGCATATTAGTGCCAGAATGTCAATGCCATAGCAGAGAGGATCTTACTTACCTTCCAGTGGAACTTAATAGTGATGCTATTACTATAGGCAGAAGTTCAGGAACCCAATTAAACTATACAGGAGGATTGTCACCCATAGCAGGGCTGACTTGCCACAGTCTGAAGTCATAGAAGGAACAAACATTACTTGAACAGGTCTTCTTAAGACCAGTGAGTCCAGAGCATTAAATTATATTAATATGCCAACATCTTTTAAGGAGAAGGAAGATAAACGGGATAAATGCAAGGCTCAGTTCAAGCCTCTCAAATACAAAGTGAATGGTACCAGGATGTTGTGAATCCATGCGGCTTTGCTGGATCAAGCTAAATAAGCAGAAGTTTTCTTTTAATTGCATAAGGAGACAGGTTGTGGCATCCTGCACAAATTTGCTTTTCCAGACAGTCTTCCAAGTGTTGCTCTTCTTAAAGTACCTCATTACACCCAACCCTTGAGTTTAGCAAAGCATGGAAGATAGCAGTTGAGTTTGACCGGGAAGGTTTGAAGGATATTTACTGTAGCAGTAAGAATGAAGGATCCAGATGATTTTATGCTGGAAGAGTAATATAATAATAATTTATTACTCATTTAAACAACTAGATGCTGAACAATCAATAAAGAACAATACAGTAAATGGTCCCAGCAATAGGCTTGCTGTCTGTAAATCAAATAGGCAGCAGATATACTAAATTAACAGCACTGGTAGTAGCCCTGTGCAGGCTTCTGGCTCCCAGTCAATTCCTCCACAACATACATCTGCAAATGTCAATGAGTGAGGGTGCACACTGCTGTGTTCTCCAAATCCTAGGAATAAATGCCTAGGGTACAGTTGAGGGGGGACTATTGAATCATATTTATGAATGTTCTACATCGGTCGAGGAAGACGTATTACTGCAGGAAACTCCAGGAAGCTGTTGGAGTTCTTTACTTTTGCATTTTCTGTTCCCACAATCAACCAGTTTTGGGCTCACAGTGATTGCCATTTTCTTAATTCTCAGACTTATTTTTTAAAACATTGAAAACCTGTTTTTGACACAGGTGGTAAGAATCATACTGGTGTGCCAACCGATTCATTCAGTTCTCCAGAGAAATCACGATGACAGCTATATATATGTACAAAATTAGCCACTGCAAAGAAACTATGTGAACTATGGCGTGGCACAAAATCCACCATAATCCACCTAAAGAATATTTGGTTGCAAGGCCTACATATACTTGCCAAATGAAGCATGCTTAAAGCTGAGAGACAGAGCTACCCTGTTTCCCTGAAAATAAGAGCTCTCCGGATAATAAGCTCAATCAGTATTTTAACCCATGTGCTAAAAGAAGCCCTCCCTGGAAATATTGCAACACAGCAGCAGCTATGAAGTGACCATGCTTGCCACCTCCTTCATTTAAAAAAATATAAGACTTCCCTGAAAATAAGGCCAACTACTTATTTCGGGGGTCAAAAGAAAATAAGACCCTGTCTTATTTTTGGGAAAACACAATACATATGGGAGGATGGCAGGATAAAGTAAAGATGAATCATGGAAAAACGAAGTCCCAAAAACATGTGCCAATGGGTAGGTCAACAAATGCCAACCAAGAAAATTTCAGAGACCAATCAGTTTAAGAAGCAGAATACGCCTTCACCAATCTGATGATGTTAAGCTGGCAGAAAAAGAAAAGGATTCAGGTCCCTAAGGGCATGTTGGCTAGAAAGTTCCCATATACAAACAGCATCCCTGAAGTAAATGAACAAGTTACCTGGGAATACATCAACGGCTGCCTTCAGATGAGAACCAGCTGATGGGTAAAAGTGACGAAATGGATTCACTCAGGAAATCAAAATCTGGATACTCATCCAACTATCTCAAGGATGAAAGTATTTGGTTATAAATAGACATTTAACATTAAATATAGCTCATAAGAGATAGAGGAACAATACAAGGCTTCTCTCTAACTTAATGTATGACCTTGAGCTGCTTTCTCATGCTTGTCACTTTTTCAGGACTGAAGTTATTGCTGCTATCCCCTTAACAATTCATCCATTTCTTCATCAAAGTTGTCTTTACATTTCTTAATATGAACTGATTAAATTAGTGCTGTGCAAAAGTTAAAAAAACAACAACAGTTGCCCATCAACCATTTGGAGCAAGCTAAAGAGGAACACAGAAAATGTGCTCCCAACTTTTTCTGTTTATAATAGTTTGAGACAGGACATAATTAACATAATTACTCGGCTATTTCTTTTCAATAATTTTATTATTCTTTATAGTACTGCACCTTTCTTTTACTTGTAGTCTTAAGGCAATGTCTTAGAGTTTTAAAGAGTTGCAAACAGTTGTGGTAAGCATAGTTTTCAATAAAATGTTGTTCCATTGTTTCCGAAAATGGAAAAACCCCCAGATTCACATCTGCCATGTTTTAGAAAGACTACTATACAGGGAGTCCTTGACCTATAACCATTCATTTAGCAACTGTTCAAAGTCTTTCAGCACTGAAACAAAATGACTTAGGAGTGGTTTTCATACTTAACGACCATCACAATATCTCTATGATCACATGTTCAAAATTTAGGTACTTGGGAACTGTATTTGCAATGGTTGCAGCATCCTGGGGTCATGAGAATGCCACTTACAACCTTCCTGGGAGGCTTCTGACAAACATAGTTGGGAGTGGGTGGGGCTGGATTCACTTAATGACTGCAACAAGAAAACTCATTAAAAGTCAGACCCCCAAAACCAAGAAAGGCACATGGTGATTTTTCCAAGCAGATTTCTTCATTGTTCCATACCTATAGGCAGATTTTTTGAAACGCTCTACTATCTATATCAAGTATACACTACATTAGGGAGGGACTGTCTTCACCCTCTTTCCCTATTAAAATATCTGGACTGAGTTGCCTCTTATTCATCTGGAATGCATCCCTCCCTTCTACGTTATTCCATTCCATCACATCAGATGAGGTATGACTTGCTTAATGACCTCATAATAATAGCATTTAGTCTTATAGTGCTCTACAGCAGGGGTGTCAAACTCACGTAGTCATGGCCGTGTCACATGACATATCGGGACTTCCCCCCACTTTGCTAAACTGGGCATGGGCGTGGCCAGCGTGTGACGCTTTTGACCTATGGGCCGCGAGTTTGACAATTCTGATCTACAGCCTCTTTAAGCGGTTTACAGAGTCAACATATTGCACCCAACAATCTGAGTGCTCATTTTACCGACCTTGGAAGGTTGTCATAAGCAACTTTGTGGGCCAAACCTTGAGCCGGTCAGGATCAAATGCCATACTGTATTCTAACCACTGCACCACCATGGCTCAAGTGACTGAATCACTTAGCAATGGAAATTCCTGCGCCAATTGCGGTTGCAAGTCAAGGACTACCTGTATCATGTCTATTCTTTGGACTCACAATTGATCCATTATGTCAGATGTGAGATAGCAGCTTGATGAATAATGAACTCCTTTACATATTGAATTGCATGAGATTTACTCCCAGGGAAATGTGTCTAAAAGGGTTATTTGATTGATCCCATGAGTGACCTATCAATTGCATTTGCATAACAATAGGAACATTGTTTCTGTGGAAAGCAGAATACTGTGTTTTTAAATGCCATCCATACTTAACTTCAAATCAGTGAAGGAAATCCACTGTTACTGCCTGAGATAGAGCAACTAGCTTCTGTTTAAAAATCTCTAAATGCAGAGAGTCCATTTCCTTCCAAAGCAATTTGTTCCATCGCTGAACAGCTTCTGTCACAGGAGAGCCTTCCAAATGTTTGAGCAGTGTCCCTTTCTAGTCACTTCGACCAATTAGTTCCGGTTCTACTTACCAGGGCAAAAGAAAATGTGAACTACAACAAGCATCATCTTCCTAAAAGATACTTTGAGAAAAGGAAGAATGAATTTTAAAGACAGCAATTGCTGTCTGCAGCAATTATCAGCACTTGTATTAAACTAATGATTTTCTTAAAAAAAAAAAAAACTTGGGACATGCTTCATAGGCAACATTTTTAGTCTAATAAACGTTTTTAATAGATTCATTTGTCTGGTATATTGATTAAGTGTTGAAGCCCTAGTTAGGATCCCATTGTGCATTAGTTATGCTCTGCAATATAGTAAGTTGAATTTATGTTAAACATGTTGTATTCAATTTTTCTGCCTTTGTGCTATTATCCTGTGATTGTTGGTTCATTGTTTTCTTAGTTTGCATCAATGCTTAGCAACAGGACCAGACAAATATAGTGGATGCATTTTTTTTCTCTCTCTCCTTCAATATATAGTTTTGTGTTAGTGTCAATGGTAGAGACACTTGAGGCTGACTCATAGCTTTATGCCATTCTGGAAGGACAATTCTAACATCATTTCCACATCATCTGCAGATCACCCTACACCCTTATATAGGATAATTCATGCAAGGAGTTGCTTGTGCTACGAACAGTGCAATAGTCTAGAGTTCTGTGCTTTTCCCACAAATAAGGTGACCAGACGTCCCCGCACCCCTTTTACCTCATTTTATAAGAAAAGATGACCCAGTACCATAAAGCTGCAGGAAATACTTGGCTAGAGAAGTAAGGACTGTTTCTTCCTGGATTTCCCGGAGGGGAGGGGCACGGAGGTTGGAGATTGGCTCATGTGGAAAAAATGGTGGCAAAGTTTCTTTGAAAAATATTTCCCTGACTAGTTTCACCATTTTAATTTGCTCAGTTCTTTGTATTAACATCTATATCATTCTGGATTGACTTGGAGTGCTCACTTGTGCCTGCTGGTAAGTGAGCTGGGTTTTTTTCTTGTATTTTTAATGTATTTTAAAATAATATTTTATTTATTGTGCATAGGATTTTTTAAAATAGTTTTATTCTGTGTGGATTCTTTTTTTAAATTGTCTTAGACTATTTAAAAAAAGATTCTATCCAAAATACAAAATACCAGTTGCAGTTATTCATTTAAAAACTGTGGCAAGAAAGGTAGTATAATGGGCTTAGTGACCAAAGTTACAATGGCATTGAAAAAAGTGACTGATGACCATTTTCACACTTAGTGACCATTTTCACACTTAGTGACTGTTGCAGCATCCTCATGGTCACGTGATCAAAATTTTGATGTTGGGCAACAGTTACAATTTATATTTGTAAATTGTAGTTATGTTGAAATTAAAAAAAATTACAATACTATTTTTGCATTATATGAAAATTTTTGTTGCTCCGTATAAAATTTTTAATCAAGCCCCCCCCCCCCCCCCAGTCAAAGGTGTCCCTCTTTACCAATCTGAAAATCTGGTCACCTTACCCACAAGTCATGTGCCGCACATTTTGCAGAGTTACAATTCTGGAGAGCAATGCATGTTGGACATAGGACAAAGCAATGATGTCTAAGGATAGCATAGGGAGGACTTGTAGGTCAATAGCAGCATACATAGTTTACATGCAGAACTTTTAAATGTGAAATATCTCCCAGAAATCTGTTGCAGACAGGATGGTTTATTCTGAGATAGATCCCATATGAGCAAATTATGATACTCAAAACTGGGGTATTGAATTCTCCCCAGTGAGCTTTTGACACAGCTGTTTAGCAGGCTACAGGAAATGTAGTTGGTTGAAAAGACAGTGTCCCTTCCTAAACACGCTCCTTGATCACAGTCATAGATCGAAGACTGAAAGGTTTGTGACTGAGTGTCATTTTTATTTCCTAAATAAATAATACACCCATCAGCCCACCCAAAAAATGTGATGAGCAGGCATGTGATTTATTTGGTTCATTGATGGCCTCCTTGGCCCCATTCTCATCTAATGCTCTTTGTGAAATAATTGAATTGTGACTGAATTTGTTTTTGTTTTGAATATGAGTACAGGGCAAGGAAATACTGGTCCAAGCTCTATTTTTTATGAGCATATACTCACTTCTTACTCATTTCATCCCCAAGAATCTGCTCCCATGCTCCAACCCAATGTCACATGCAGTTTTGTTGGACAAAACAACTGCTGCTACTTTGCTAGATAGACAAGATGACCTGATACAGGGTAAGTTCCTGCAATCCTAAAGTCAAAACATTTCTTAAGATTAGGAGATAGTGCAGCTTTATGCTATTCTAAGTATAATCTTTATTGTCATTGTACTTAAATATGAAATTGGTTGTATTGGTTCTAGAAAGAAGAATAACCTCAGAGTTGTTGTATTTCCCTCCCATGTCATTTTTAACCTGCTGAAATAACTATTTATATAGCTTCCCTTTCTTAATAAAAGGGAATAGGAGTAATTTGAGAATGGAAAATGGTACAAAATTACAATAAACAAATTATTAAAATCTTAATTATAGATGCCTTTCTATATTACTTGTGCTACAGCTGTTACATTTTGAGAAATGATGACCCTGTTCACGCATGGCACTGCAAAAGAGATGGCTCTGAAGCAGGGGTGGGTTTCAATTTTTTACTGTTCTATGGGCATGGCCTATTTTGAGGGTGTGGCTTGGTGGTCATGTGGCTGGGTGGGTATGGCCAACTTGATGTCACTCACATCAAGGGGCGCCTTGCCTGGCCTCTCCTCGCCTGAAAGGCCTCAACGAGATACAATTTCTCTGTCTATTTATTTACTACTAGACATCCAAAGTATTCTATTTAATCCTATGTATATATGTCATATATGTACATACATATTACGTAGTATAGTGTGTATAGGCACACAAAAAGATAGATTATCTACTATATATACTATATGTGTATGTAGACACAAAAACACAGACATACACACAGAGCTCTTCTAAAATTATTCACATTGAACCTCATTTACTGCATTTGGAAAAAAAAACAGCCAGAGTCCACTTTCTGCCACACATTAAACTATAACTTCTGTACATTAGAACATTACACATGCCTTCAGGTGTTATTCCCTAGCTTGCACATGATTGTTATGTGGTGAAAATGTGGTGAAACTCACTTAACAACGCACTTGCTTTAGCAACCAAAATTTTGGGCTCAATTATAGTCATAACTCAAGGACTATCTCTGCCTTCCTCTGAATGGCAGCCTTGTGCTACTAAATTCCTCCTCCTTTGTGGCAGCTTTCCTCTCTGTTAGAGGCACCAAAATAATCCAGATGATATAAGATTTCTTGCTGGGGCAAGAGGTTGGCTAGATGACCTCTGAGATCCCTTCCAGCCCTAGATTGCTGTGCATCTTGTTCAAGGGTTAGCGGTCCTTTCTGCCTGCCTGCCTGCCTGCCTGCTTCTCTCTCTCTCTCTCTCTCTCTCTCTCTCTCCTCTTCCTGGATTCACTCCCATGTTTTTAAAATCTCCCGCCTATGCACACACGTTCCTTCAGCCTCTCTCTCTCTTTCACAACATCCTCCCCCCCCCCCCCGTGCAGCCACTCACCAGTTCTTTCTTCTTCTGAGAACTTTTCGGCGACAAATGAAATGCGTGGATGGAACAAGCATGGTGCGGATGGGTTGGCAGAGAGAGAGGTGGGGGGAGGGCAGGTGGACAGGGAGAGTGAGTGGGCCCAGGGGCAGGCCAGGGGATTACTGGTATGGGGGCATCCGCGCTACCGGTCCTCAAACGTACGGCCAATTTCTACTAGGTACGGCTGTACCGGTGCGTACTGGGAGGAATCCACCTCTGCTCTGAAGAGTAGCAGCTTTTATTTAAGTGACATTTAAGTGACATTGACAAATAAAGCAATTTCACTGGATGGAGACTGAGCTATCCCCATATCATTGGGAAATTGAAGAGTAAGGACCAGTGGTGGGTTCCTACCGGTTCGGACCGGTTTGACTGAACTGCTAGTGGTTTGGCAGCCTAGAACCTGCCACGCTGGAACCTCACTGGAACCTGCCACGCCCCCGAACCAGTTCTCCTGGTAGTGCCATAGGCACCGCCATCTTGCTTTTGGCTTCTGTGCATGCACAGAACAATTTTTTATTGTATTGCGCATGCGGATGCACATGTGAGCACGCTATGCGCCAATGAACAAACCGGCAGTAGTGGCTACCGGAATCTACCCCTGGTAAGGACATGTAGAAATCAATGCTGATGCAACTACTATCTTCCCTGTAGAATTAAGATAAAGGACATAAAGGAATCCTTGAAAAAGCTGAGCAAAGTATGATCTCCAAAAAATTCTGCTAGAACAGGGGTGTCAAACTTGATTTCATTGAGGGCTGTATCAGGGTTGTGTTTGACCTTGCGGGGGGACATGGCTGGGATGGGCGTGGCAGTTTTGCTCTTATTTTGCTAACCCTCCCCAGCGCGCAGTCCCCCTGAGCTCTGTTTTCACTGGCGGAGGACTGCAGGAGCCTGTCATGGCCAAAAATGGAGCCTGGGAAGACTACCCCCCCCCCGGCTGAGCTCCATTATTTCTGGCAGAGGCACCACGGGCCAGTCCTTCACTATTTCCAGGGCGACCCCACAGGCTAGATCAAATACCCTGCAGGCTGGACCTGGCCTGCGGGCCTTGAGTTTGACACCCCTGTACTAGAGGAATCTAAAAGTTATTTAAACAGTTCATTCTGCTAATTTCTTCCTCTTGTGTATCTAGTACCTTTATGCTTAGTGTTGTTATGAGCAATTGGTGAGCTATACTTAGCTAAGTTGAAATGGAGGGAAACACCTTGCATTAGAGTTGATGGACGGATAAAACTTCACAGTTGGGCACTCTCACAACTGGAGATACCAAAAGGGATTTGAAAGCCGAAAGGGAATTTCAAAATCTAGGTCAAACGACAATATGTACATATCTTTCTTTTGAGATGCCACTGGTAATATTCTAAAATGAAACGATTTTAATCAGGTCATATGCTCATCAAAGCATAGAACAAAAAGAAGGGTGTGTATAAAATGCAGGGCAGCATGAGCTGGTTGAAATGAATGACAGTCCCTTATGGGAAGAGTTTAAGAACAGAATAGGAATATAGTACAAGAGAGATAGTACTTAAAAGATGGGGAAAGATGCTGATTTGTAGCAACTTGTCTGTAAGGCGTTGTGTAAAATTAGCTTATATTTGTATGTGTGTGAGAGAGAATATTTAGATAGCATCAGCATTTTTCTTCTCTTAGTAGGCTACGACTGCCAGATATCCATTATTGTGCAAAACTTCTATTTATTGAAAAAGCATGTACATTCTACAATATTTTCCCAAACTACTATGGAGCTTTGAACATCTTTCTAAAATTCTGGGTTTGGCCAACTGCAAGAAAGACTTCTCATTTAAAGAATTAGAATCATACATTACACTGAAGATCTTAATATATTAATGGAATTAGGATCATACCCAAAGTCCAGCAAACATGAAAAAAGATAGCAAAACCTCATAAAAAATGTCAAAGACACACAGTAACTGGTATCTTGAGTTTGTTAATCTGAGAATGCTGCATTTGAAATTAAAGCTTTTGGATGAGAAAAGTGGTGGTGATGGGAGATAGTGAAGAAAAAGAACAAAAGATTGCTCTGATTTTATTTTATTTATTTAATTTGCACTCATGTACAAGGTAACAAGAATAAGAATAAACATGAATAAATAAATGGGACAGTAGGACGCGGACGTTAAGCATGCTGGTGCTCTTATGCACACCCCTACTGACCTCTTAGGAATGGGGTGATGTCAACAGTAGACAGTTTAAGGTTAAAGTTATGGGGGTTTGAGGATGTGACAACACAGTCAGGTAGTGCATTCCAGGCATTGACCACTCAGTTGCTGAAGTTGTATTTTCTGCAGTTGAGTTTGGAATGGTTTACCTTGAGTTTGTATCTATTGTGTGCTCATGCATTATTGCTGTTAAAGCTGAAATAGTCATTGACAGGTAGGATGTTGTAGCAGATAATGTTGTGTACTACGTTTAGGTCAGACCGTAGGCGGCACAGTTTTAGGTTGTCAAAGCCCAAAATTTCAAGCTTGGTGGCATAAGGTATTCTGTTGCGAGTAGAGGAGTGGGGGACTCTTCTCGTGAAATACCTCTGGACTCACTCAATTGTGTTAATGGCTGATTTACATGCAGATTCCAAATCCAGTGGGATTTCTGATAAACCACAATCTAAATTATTATAGTCCAAGTCATAGATTTATTACCCTTTGTATTATTATTTACAACCACAAATTTGTAGAATGGAATATGAATGAAGGCAAAAAAAAATCACATTTTGTAATATAAACATTTAACCAAGGCAGGGACATGTATATATTCTCACTGTAACAGAAGGGGTGGGACTTATTTTGCCCAGGGAAGCAGGTCTGAATCCTAGTGGAATGAGGTATCCAGAGATTTCTTCCGTCCCCCCACTATAAAACTGGAAATGGGAGAAAGTTCTGCCCTGCTAGCTGTTGCTCTGGTATCTGCCATTGGTACAGGTTGTGTGAAGTGTTGCAATTGTTTTGGAGGGCAAACGGCTTTGAATGTAGGAGCCAAGATTCTGTGTGTCACCCCTGTGAAATTCAGTTTGCAGCAAATAAAGTGAAATGGAATTTATTCCTAAAACAAATAGTATACCCTGGCTCTGTTCTTAAAAGCACCTGTATTTAACTTGAGAATGTTGAAACAAAGGAAAAGTTCATTTTACTTTTTTCAATGTCTGCATACAATAAAGCTATAATTTACTCTCGGAGCTCTTCCGTTAAACAGCCTTATTTATACGCAAGCGAGTTTGAGAAATCAGCATTGCAGGGATAATGTCTGCAATATCCCTGTAATTTTTCATTACTGAGAAGTTGAATTCTTCCTCAGGAATGGGATAATTTTTATTGCCTGACAAAGCTGCAGAGGAAGAGAGAGCTGGGAGAGAGGCAGATGGCTGGGAGAGGGGAGATTTCCCTTGAGACAAACAGGGACTGTCCTAACTAAGGCTGTCAAATCCATAAAAAGGTTTGGGTGGAGCCTGCCATTTGCAGCACAAATAAAACCAAGTGGGGAAAGAGGCCAGCAGACAGCTGGCAAGACTGGAGAACAGCACTTCCCTTTTCAGCCTTCTTGCCATTTCTGCAACCTAGTAGGCAAATTGCTTTGGCTTTTAAATCTGTTAGAGAGGGAAAAAAATGAATCTTCTCTTGGCAACTCAGGAATGTTCTGTCCAATGTTTGTAATATATTTTGTAATGTGAATTGAAAGAGACACGGGGCAAAGGTATCACTATCATCATCTTGGCTTAGAGTGCATAGTTTTCTCGCCTGTTGGCCAGTTATCTTTTACCCCAGTGTTCTTTAAAGGTAAAGGTAAAAGTTCCCCTCAGATATATGTGCTAGTAATTCCAGACTCCAGGGGTCGGTGCTCATCTCCGTTTCAAAGCCGAAGAGCCAGTGCTGTCCAAAGATGTCTCTGGTCGTCTACATTGGTCATGTGGCCAGCATGACTAAATGCTGAAGGTGCACGGAGCACTGTTACCTTCCCACCAAAGGTGGTTCCTATTTTCCTATTTGCATTTTTATCAAACTGCTAGATTGGCAGAAGCTGGGACAAATAATGGGAGCTCACTCCATTATGCGGTGCTAGGGATTTGAACCGCCGAACTGCTGACCTTTAGGTCTCCCTAATTCCTGCAACTCTTAATAGAATGGGATATAGAGAATGATGAAGCAGAGCTTTTTGGCAATTTCTGCATTGTTTAAAAATGTTGCAATTTTATTTGGTTTCACTCCGCAACATTTTAGGAGTATTGCTTACTCAAGCCTCACCTGTTAGTTTCCTCTTTGAAAATACAAAAACTGAATTTGTAGTGTAGGCACCAAAGCTAGGAACAAGATCTGCTCCAGGAAAAAATAGAATGGCCAAAGAATGTAAAAAACAAATAATGTAAATAAGTTGTAAACATCCCAAAAGCAAAACAGTAGCTATGTATCCAAGCAGTTTTACAAGTATGAAAGTTCAATAGAAAATTATCTTGTAAATTAATGAAGCCAAGTCTTTGTGCATATAAAAGAGGTTATTTAAGAGATGATAGGTAAAGGAAGGATAGGTAACAATAATATACATAGAATTTTAAATGAAATAGTTAAGTCAATCTAATTAAATCAATTATAGATTAATCTACTTAAAGTACTGAGTTTCAGACTATTAAGGTATTTATTCCAGCTGTAAATATTTAACTGTAGTAACATAAACACATCGTAAATTTCTGCTCTGAACTTGTCTTTTTCAAGGTTTGCATATGTAATAAGTGATATTCTCTGAGTCACACAGGACTGTTCTTAAACATGGTATTCATGTTCCTGAAGGAAAAACAAATAAATCAGGATGTCATCTAAATAGAAGCTGACAAACTTGTTTATAAAATCCTGAAACATATTGTTCAAGCTACAAACTATTATGGGTATATTGCATAAACCAGATGTCATCACTGTATAGTCAAAATGGCCATAATAAATAATTTTGTAAAAATTTGGGACTTCCTCAGATGTTTAAAAATCGGTTTATGATCAGTAATTATGATTAGTTTAGTAATCACTTGTTGCAAAGTTTGTTATCCTGACTTTTTCTTCACAAATAATGAAGGTGTTACCATATATTATTATTTATATATATTGGTTTCCCAACTTCATCCTGCAGATAAAGTAGAGGAGCAAATGAAGTTGTTTTAAAAAGTTTTTCCTTATGAAGTCTTGCAGAGCCATAAGATTAGGTTCTGGGAGAAGTAAATCCACCCTACTGGGATCTTGGCTCAAGGGTTCAATCTATAGGGAAATAGGGCATCCATGGGTGTGATATAGTGATAGACTAATCAACTTTATATTCACTAAAGATGTCACTGAGATTTACATATTTGTATGGAAGGCTGAGCATCCCTAGGATGCATGGAAAGAAATGCTTCATGCATCTGGGTGAATTGTATAGTATGATTTCTTTCAAAGGGATGATCTGAGAGGCAAGGTTATGGAGCTACTGCATGCCCCAAATCACTGGCAGATAAAGGGCAAACATCAGGTGATCTATGTACTTTTTAAATTCCATCTCAACCCAGGCCTCTGGCCCAGATATAAGGGATCTCCCACCAATTCTTTCTATGTAACGAGGAAAGCAGCATGTCTTGGAAACCCATGAACCTCAGAAAATGTGAAGCCCCTGAAATTTCTCATGGCTCCAAAACCAATCATAGCATGGTTCATAAAGTTAGGAAACCATGAATCTGAAACTTGACAGGCAGGATCAAGTACTGGCTAGGCACAGTAGTTCATGGCACTATGAGGCTAGCTGGATGGCCATAGTCTAGAGTTTTATAGCCTGATTCTTGGCATGGTTTCTTGAGTGGATATGTAGTGGCCTAATGCTTCCAGACATCTGCATTTAGTCTTTTCTTCAAGAGATAAATGTGGTGTTATTCTCTCTATTTTCATGGGTTCTGCAGGTTGAGAAGATGTGGCCGAAGATCTTGGCTTTGAGGGTCTGAAAGGAGGTTGCAATCCAAAAGGGGATTCAATGAGACACATCTTGGTGTATCTCAATATGCAGGCATTGATGGATCAAGTTGTGCAGAAAGGCAGAACATTTTAATCTGATGAATTTATTCAGGATCCTATATGCAAGTCTTTCCTTAAACTGGTCCATCAGAACTGCTAAATTCCACTCCTAGTCTTGTCCCATGAAAGTGGTGTCATTTACATAAACAGCTACTCCCTGGCTTTCCTGCAGTATCTTGCAGTTGGCTAGAGCTGACTTAATCAAATATCATCTTTAAGTGGTTGACAGCCTCGTCATAATTAAAAAGCAATGGGTTCTGTTGAAACAGCAGAGGATTAGCCCATTTGACCACTTAGTCAAAGAGTAAGATAATTAGAACCCCAAATTTAAATTAGGTTGTGGAAAAGCTCATGCATGGATTGCATTGGGCCAGAAAGACTGAAACAGAGCCAAAATCCCATCAACATTTTCAGGCAGGGCTGCAGGGCATTTACACCTGGTGCATTCCATCTACTTCACATGGTCAAATGGAAAGCTGTACTTGTAGTTCTTTGTTTTTCAATTGTAATTGCTCCTCTTCGGTTATTGCAAGTACTGTAAAAGGGTACTCTACAGTGTGAGCATGTATGTGGGGAGGCAACCAAGCTGTTCTGTGTTGCCAATTACAAACACTCAAGGTATTTATTGTAGTTCTATTTTTTTTGGTACATATTGGAAACTACATACTTTCTACTGAAAGAATAGAAAACTGAAACCTTACTTTTTAGATCTGGATCAAGGCTGTCAAACTCCCGGGCCATAGGCTGGATGCATCACACGCTGGCCACAGCCATTCCCACTTTAGCAAAGGGGAAAAAAGTCCCAATACTGTCATGTGACACTGCCATGATGACATTAGTTTGACACCCCTGATCTGGATTGATGGTCTGGAATGACATAATACTTGCTCAGATATTACCCCCAAAGTGGTCAAATTGCAGTCCAATGTTCAGCAAGGAATCCAAAAGAGAATACAGATCAGATGATAGCAAATAGTACCCACCAAGGTTAATTGCCACCAAGAATCTGTTAAGGTGCAGTTTCTTTAATATAGCCCTTACTATCAGTTTGACTTGTTTACTGTTCACAGTGTGTTGCTGGACCAGAGACTTTGCCTAGCTCAGACACTGGATCAGTTGACTCAGCCTCTGCTGGTGTTTCCTCAGATGTGCTTTTTTCAGCTAATTACTATGTTGTGGGTTGAGGAGGTTCCTTTGGGTCAAGCACTTCAGCTCTTGCATCTGAAGACTTAGACTGATCCCTAACAGATGGTCCATGAAAGACACTTGACCTCTTGCTTGAAAGATATTTGGCAGCCCTTTCTTTTTTTATTTCTCCTTGATGTCATTTCTTGCCCTTCTCCCCGTTTTTGTTGCATTCTACTCACATTGATAGGATTTTGAAGGCATAAGTTAAAATCAGTCTCTTTGGGGAGTTCAATTGTTGCTTTATTAAGTCAAGCTTTGTACCATGTCTCCTGCGATGAGACTAATTAAGAAATCAGTGAATTACTGTATTTTTCAGAGTATAAGATGCACCTTTCCCCCCTAAAAGAGCATGGAAATGTTGGTGCATCTTATACACCGAACACAGCCATTTTTGACCTCCTGAAGCCCCACCCCTGCACCACATTTTTGCAAAAAACGGGTGAAAAACAGGCTGTTTTCACAAAAACAAAGGCATTTTTTCCCTTCCCCCAGCCCCAGCAGCACTCTACAGGCTTCAACAGGGCTGGGGGAAAGCAAAAATGCCTCTGTTTTTGCAAAGAAATGGTCCATTTTTCCACCTGTTTTTCACAAAAACGGGGACATTTTTGCCTTCTCCCAGCCCTGCTGAAGCCTGCAGAGTGTTGCTGGGGGCCTGGGAGGACAAAAACTTTTTTTCTTACTTACCTCTTTGAAATCTTGGTGCATCTTATAGTCCGAAAAATGAGATACTTGGTCAGCAGGTCCACATTTCTAATAACTCTATGGCTGAATAATAAGTTCTAATATATAGCAGTCATAATATTATATGAGGTATTTTGTGGGAGAGGCTTTTTGAAGAACAAAATATGGAATTGGTCTATTTGGGCATTTGAGGATGGGCCAATTCATCCTACCATTGCTTTGTCATTGCAAATAAAATAAAAAGTTGTTTTCATGCCAACAACTAATTGGGATAGCTGGTCTAGCTTAGATGCCATAAACCTCAGATAGAAAAATGTGGTGTTGTTATATGACTTATAGTACCTTTTTTGTGTAAAATCATGCAAGATCAAAACAAAAACCAAATCATGTAAGACCAAAACCAAAACTAAATTTTTTAGCTTTCATGCAGTAACCTTATAGAAAGAAAAAAAGAGGCCAGAGAAATTTCCCCAGTTTGAATTTTTTTTTCCTACAGCACAACAAATCTATATTAACTTACACTAAATTTCTCTAGTTGGCAATTGGGAATTGGAAACATTCAGGGTTTTTTTTACAGACTCTTTTTACAGCTTTCTCAATCTGGTGCCCTCTAGACATGAGTTATAGTTTAACACATTTAAAGCACACCAGGCTGAAGAAAGCTACTCTATCATAAAACCTTAAAATCTGCTCATGGAGAAGATAGTGAAAGTCATATGCTTCTGCGGAGTAAGGCTCAAGGTTGGAAGCACCAAGCTGACAGCAAAGTAGACATGAAGTGTATGCCTTAAATCAAGATTGCTCAGTTGATTTTCCTTTGGTCCTAGGTTCAGACCTAACCTGCCTCAGACCTAATTCTGCCTATTGTTTGGCAGAACTCAAAACTATTTACAACATGAAACTGTCTATAGTGGTATAAAGAATGTAGAGAAGAGCAACAAAGATGTTGCTGGGGACTGGAGGCTAAAATATATAAAGAACGGTTGCTGGAATTGGGTATGTCTAGTTTAATGAGAAAAAGAAGTACTAGGGGTGACATGATAGCAGTGTTCTGATATCTCAGGGGTTTCCACAAAGGAAAGGGAGTCAATCTGTTCTCCAAAGCACCTCAGGGCAGCACAAGACGCAATTGATGGAAACTAATCAAGGAGAGAAGCAACCTAGAACTTAAGAAGAAATTTCCTGACAGTTAGAACACTTAACCAGTGGAGCAACTTGCCTCCAGAAGTTGTGAATGCTCCAACACTGGAGGATTTTAAGAAGAGGTTGTATAACTGTTTGTCTGAAATGGTATGGGTTTCGTGCTTGAGCAGGGGGTTGAACTAGAAGACCTCCAAGGTCTATTCTATTCTATTCTATTCTATTCTATTCTATTCTATTCTATTCTATTCTATTCTATTCTATTCTATTCTATTCTATTCCATTCCATTCCATTCTATTCTATTCTAATTCTGTTCACAGTAGTGGCTTTTCTGGATCCCAGATAGATTTATCCTTTTAGTCCTTTTTGGAGAAGCAAAGCACTACATTTGGCAGCTTGTGTGTCAAAACATATGTTGTAACCCTTTTGATGATACAGTTCTTCTGCTGTGTAAAAAGGAAGATTTGCATTTTGAATTTACTACTCTAGTAAATCCTTGAGGGCAGGAGCTGCATGCCTATGCAGTCCTTGCTGCTAGATGGTGCTATGTTAGTATATCTCAGCACTTGGCCACTGAGAGAAGGATTAGTTATTGTAGCAAAATGATTTCTGCCCCTGGCCTGGGCTCTAATCTGAATCCTCTCCCTCTAAATAGAGAAATTGATTAGCCACATGCGATGCAGATGCCAAGCAAATACCTTTCACAGCAAGTTCATGGATTTGTAGCTCTTTGAATATTCTATTGCGTTCACTGCTCATTATCCTACTGGCAAACTGTCTCATCCATCACTTCATTTTATCCAAGAAAAATAACATTAGTGTCTCAGTGGGACTGAAAACAAGGAGAAAGAATGCATCACATTGATCCGAAGAGGTTTGGTGGGGAATGAGAAGGGATGCATTGTTGAGCTTTGACTTTTTCACCGAGCTTCGTCCAATATGGATCTTTCCACATGAGCTGGTCTGCAAGTCCCATCCTTCAGGTATCTCTGTGCAACTCAAAAGATCATGAGAATCGTGAACTGTGTAATGTCGAGACAAGCTGTTCTAGATCGTCCTACTGCTAGGTCTTTGGGAGATACTGGATGAATCTGCCTTTTATTACAGGTACGTCACTAAACAAATGGCAACCATTTATTTAGTGACGGTTTGAAGTTACAATGAAAAACATTGACTGTTTTTCACACTTACGATCACTGCAGCATCCTCGTGGTCATGTGATCAAAATGACTTGGCAGCTGGCATGTATTTATGACAATTGCAGTGTCCTAAGGTCATGGGATCACCTTTTGTGATCTTCTGATAAGCGATGTCAATAGGGAAGCTAGATTAACTCACCCACCACGTTACTAACTTAACAACTGAATACTGCTAAGTATTCACTTAACAACAGTGGCAAGGAAAGTCATAAAACGGGGCAAAACTCATCTTGCTTAGCCATGGAAATTTTGGACTCAATTGTGATCATCAGTTCAGGACTACCTGCATGTCTACTTATATTTTCCCCTGCACATGCATTTATTTCACTTCTAATTCCAAACCCTTTAATACGTCTTTTCACAGTAATCTCATAAAGCTAGGCCAATTATATATTTCACTGAGGTAGATTTGCATGAAGAGCTTACATCTGTCAACTCAGTATGAGTAACTCTTCTGAAAATATACCAGTGACCCCAAAGTTTAGTAGAAGCAGACAAAAGAGAACACCTGATTGTCCAAAAGTATAAGTATAATCTTTATTGTCATTGTACAAAATAAATACAACGAAATTGATTGTATTCACATATTCCTTGTGGGCTTTTTCACACCTATTTCTTTTTAGATGTACGCAAGTAACAACAGGGTGGCTTGGGGCTAAGATGCTGAGCTTGTCAATCAGAAAGGTTGGCAGTTCAGCAGTTCGAATCCTTAATGCCCGCATAATGGAGTGAGCTCCCATTACTTGTCCCAGCTTCTGCCAACTTAACAGTTCAAAAGCATGTAAAAATGCAAGTAGAAAAGTAGGAACCACCTTTGGTGGGAAGGTAACAGTGTTCCATGCGTCTTTGGCGTTTAGTCATGCTGGCCACATGACCACGGAGACGTCTTTGGACAGCTCTGGCTCTTCGGCTTTGAAACGGAGATGAGCAGTGCCCCCTAGAGTCAGGAGCAACTAGCACATATGTGCAAGGGGAACTTTTACCTTTACCTTTAAGTAACAATGTCCTACAGCACATTTATTTATTAAATTTGTATAGCTACCCAACTCACAAATGTAATTCTGGCTGATGCACTTAATTAAAATAACAAAAACCAAACCAAGCAATTGAAAACAAAACTATTAAGAAATTAATATGGTTGAAAACTATAAGCAAAGGAAGCAAAAGCACAGAAGAATGTATTCCAAAACTTACAAACACAACTGTTTTCTGGGCTCTACACTTTCAAGGGATCCCCAGGCCTGATGATAAACCAGCTTTCAAGGGCCTTCTGGAAGGTCTGTAGGCCAATCTCACCTCAAGGGGGATGATGTTCCAGAGAGCATGTGGTACAACATCTGGTTCATCCCACCAAATGAAGCTCCTTAGCAAATAGGTTTAATAACATTCCCCTTTTATTGGACCAGATGGGATGGAAATATGTAATGTGGAGTGGCGGTCCCTCACTACCTTGTCTCAGGTCATGTATGGCTTTAAAGCTTATAACCAGCACATTGGATTGAATCTGGAAGCAGACTGGCAACCAATGCAGCTCCAGGAACAGAGGTGCTCAGTGCTAGGGGCACAAATAACTGTCCACACCACCACATTGTGCAGCAGCTGAAGCTTCTGGATGCTTCTTAAAGGCAGCCTTGTGTACAGTGAATGACAGTAGTCCATTCAGGGAATGACCAGGGCATTCATTTAGAGTTGTTTAGAGTAGAGCCCTCATAATGTGCATAACTGGTATACAGCATGCAGTTGTGCAAAGGTCCTCCTAGCCATGGCTACCACCTGTTCCTTGAGCAGAATCAGGAGTCTGTTGTTGTCCCTACAGTCTCCTGACATCAAACCAGGACATCCACAGCATTGCTTAATTCACTAGGGGCAGAGATATAGAGTTGGGAGTCAACTCATAAAGCATTTGTATGTCTGTTATCAAGTTGCCATGGTGAGGAAAGAGGGAGAGCGCATTCCACGCATACCTTTGGCTAGAGTGAGATCTCAGATTGCTACAGCAGGCTTGTGAGGCATGCACTTAGTTGGAGAATGTGATTTATGACACAGACCGAGGGGAGGGAAGAAACAGGGCAAAGTTCAGCCATAATTTAGAAGAGGTTAGATCTGACTGCAATGGGGTATTGCCGAAATGGTGTTCCTAATAAATGTCTGGATTTGTTTTGAAACTTGGCTGGAGGCTCATGAATTAATTAGGGCATCTTTTGGAAACCTGACACTGGGTTCATCAGGATGTTGATTATACCTTACTCCTCAGTGACAGATGACCTTGTTCAGTGGTTTCATGTAGATGTTAAATGGGAGCAGAGAAAGTCCTGAATCCTGCCGCGTCCCAGACAATAGATTAACAGAAGAATGTTAATTCTTGGCAGAATGGAGAGAACCAGAACAATACAGTCCTGCCCTCTCCCATCCCAGAGAGCCAATCCCAACTGGTGGGCTGATTCAGAGGTCACCGTGGCTAATGGTATCGAAAGTTGTTGAGAGTCAAGTAGAACAAGGATGGCTGCAATATCCCCATTCTGCTCCCACCAGAAGTCGTCCAAAAATGTGACCAATGCTTTTTCTATACCATGCCCAGGCCTCAAACTCAACTAAAAGGGGTCTGCTTTACAAAATCAGGTTTCATTACGCTGAGTTCATCAGGAGGACTCTGTATTCAAGTTCTATGTGGATCCATATCACTAGTGAATAGAAAGTCTATTCATGGACTCTAAGCCAGCTGAGTCATCTTTGGCTAGTCATGTTCTCTCAGCCCTGGGAAGGAGGCAACAGCAAACCACTTCTGAAAACCTTGCCAAAACACTAGAGGACCTTGTCCAGGTCATCTCTGGGAATTGACATAACTAAACAGAAGGGGAGGAAAGAGTAAACTGTTTCTATCCTCTCAAACCATCTTTGTTTCTACCTCATCATCAGAGTTCTTTATACACTACATTTTTTTCATTAAACTTCTTATATCTTTCTTTTTAAGGTCTTTTCTTGGGCTTTTCTGTCATGTATTTATTTTGTGATTGAGTCTTTATTCTCTTTAAATGATCGAAACACTGCACTGTATTTTTTCCTGGTGCTAATAACTCCTTTTGTATTCAATCCACGTTCATATTGACGTCATCACTTCTTTTTTCACTACACTTTTTAAATTAATCCATTTTCATTGTATTCAACTTACTAACTTATATTTCTCCTAAGATGCCTAACTTTCACTCACATATATAATACAGTAGGCAGAAGCCAACTTTTTCATTTTTGCTTCTTTAGAAACATTTTTTCTTGAAGCACACCACATATTTCTGACTGAATTCGATGTCTTAAAATCTCTCCATCTATTTTCCCATCCTTAGTAAGCATTCTACCACCATTTATTTACCCTAGCTTTCACCATTTGTATACAACTTGTAATGTATTGTTGTTTTCTCTGTTAAATACAAGTATGAGAGGAGCAGGGATGTGAAAATTAATACATTGTACAAATATTTGCTGCAAATTATTCAAGTTCTCAGTCAATAACATGCCATCATTTGCACATAAAATATATACATAGATTATGTCAAAAACTGAGTACCAGGTATCCATAAATACACAACTAATGTTCTTGCATTACTCCCTGCTCCATCTTGAATGATTCAATAAGCGTTCCAGAATAACAGAATAACAGAGTTGGAAGCGACCTTGGAGATCTTTCATGCATATTGTTTTTCCATTATATATTGATTTGATCACATTTAGTTACCAATTTTCAACAGGGTGTCTCTGCAATACATTCCATAGTTCCAGCTGGTTCATTTTATCACCCACTTTCACTAAATCAACACACATACAATCAATACTTCTCAGGTTCAAACAGTTGTCAGTGATCCGCTTAAAGAGTAAAAATCTGGACACGTGCTTTGCCTAGAAAATGCACAGTATGCCAATTTCCCAATGTGAGCAGGGCCAGAAACAAACAGCCTGAAACTAGAGTCATCCATTACCATATCAAGGAACAAAGTCTTCCTGTGCAGGCAGGGAAAAAGTTAAACCTTGACTCCATTATAAATATGGCTCACATTCAGTGGGATGCTATTGCTGGCTCATACCTGTTTACAAGAGCCAATTGTTACATTTGCTGGAATTTTGAGAGCAGGTTGACAGCAGAGTTGAACCTAGCTACTATAACCGATGTGGCAACCAGCTGTTTGTGTACAGTGCAGTGTGGTGAAGTGGTAAAAATGGAGCTGGTAGAACAAGTTGTTAGACTTTTACAGTTTGCTACCATACCATCGCTTGCATTTTATATTTGGAATGTTATTATAGTGCTAACTTTTCTACTTCTTGCAATAAATTAAATTATCAGAGGCCAGCCGCCTTGAATTATGCCTGCTAAGCCTGTCAGCTGCAATTGCACTCCCCTAATTGTGCTCATTGTCACATTTCATACCACTTTGACCAGAATTCTCCCAAACATCTTCCCAGGCATACTTAATATACTAATCCCACTGTAGTTTTTGCATTCATTGTTGCTAACTTTCTCTCATGATGGAAAAATAACAGCATTCGTCCAGATGTTGGACATTGAAGGAGTCTTCAAACAAACAATCTACTTGTACAGTCATTCCATAAGCAAACAGCATCCATATTTTAATATTATCTCAACTACTATACTTTCAGCCTTACCATTTTTCAACATTTTCACAGTGTTTATGATTTGCCTTTCATCAATATTTTCTTACGAAATAACACTTATAGCATTCATTTTAATTCCACTCTTTGACATATTGCTATGGTTTCCATGCAAATTCCAGCATCCCCTCATTTCAGTTTCATCTCAAATAAATTCATTCTTTTTATTTTTAATTCAATTCAGTTTGCTGGAGGCTTGTTTTTTAGCCCTATTCATCCGTTTCCCAAACAATTTTGTTTTTCACTTAAATTGCTCTGCTTCTCTCTGCCTGTTGTAATCCTAACAACCCCTTGCATTTTGATTATACATTTGCAACCATCTCTCTCTCTCTCTCTCTCTCTCTCTCTCTCTCTCTCTCTATATATATATATATATATATATATATATATATATATATATATATATATATATATATATATATATACAGTATATGTTTGCATTATAAAATATCTTCCATCCTCATTTTTGTAGGAATCTTTCTCTTATATGCAGCCGCTGCGTCTTTCAGCATTCCAACCATCCTCTTCCATACTTCATGTTAGTGTAACTTCACTAATTTGTGGAATTGTGTCATTTTGCAATGTAAGTTTTCCAAGTGGTTTTGATATCCTTTTAATTTAAAGGACCATTGCTTTTACCTGCCTGATTTGGTCAAATGGGATGGGCCAATGGTGGGATACGACCGCTAAGCCCCGGTACGGGCATACCGGTGCCTACTGGAAGCACCAGGTACCGTTCCGGTATGGTGCACTGGAGGGCCCACCTGCCTGCCCGCCCTCCTTACCTGTATTTGAGCTGAACGGGGTTTATGTGCATGGAGCGAACGGTGCCTGCGCGATGATCTGCCGAGCAGCTGGAGCATCGTGGGTGGTAAGTACACATATGCATGCTGCGCGTGTGCTGTGAGTGTACATGTGGCAGACAGCCGGCCCCATTTCACCGTACCGGTTGCATCTGGATCCGGAACCCACCACTGGGATGGGCATGATTCAGGTTCTGTTGGCTAAGGAAAGGAGTATCTATTGGCAGAAGGCATGACTTTTTTGCTGTAATGCCAGCCTTATGGGACATTCACCTTCTGGGAATCAGGATGGCCCTGAACTTGCTGGCCTAGCATAAGGCCTTAAAGATCTGGCCCAGTGCCCAGGTTGGGACCACACATGTGCGTGGGTACCCATTTCTTGGTTGTATTAGTGATGATGGGATATGGTATTTTCTCAGCTGCTATGCATTTTAATTTTTGTAATGCTTGTAATTATTAATTCAAGTGCCCAGAGTTACTTGTTGCAGCCATATACATTGAATGAATGAATGAATAAAACTTACAACTATGATTTCTGTTGGGAGATTATCTTCTAATATTTTTTCATAAGATTCACACTTTATCTTGTTCTTTTCTTCTCATGTCTTTAACTTCTCCCCCCCCCATATTTTCCTCATTCCCTCCTCCATTTATACTTGACATTACCAAAAATGATCAATACCTTTCATCATCATCGGAGCCTTCAAAAACTCAATTTTACATCATATATAAGCAAAGCAATCATTTGTATGTTCTTTTGCCATCCCCACTTAAGAAGAGAGATGTGTAAATTGCTTCTTCAAGAGAATTAGACCTACTTCTAAGTAATTATTCCAAACCAATCACCATTCTTTCTTATTGATGGATCTCTGAATAGACCAATTTTTTTTTACAGACTATTGTCTCAGTCCCATCTAACCTTCTCCCTCCAGGGATCACATTAACTTTGAATAATATTTTTCTCTCAATTGTACCTCTCCTTCCTCCATTATCACTATTGACTGACATGAAGCATGCAACCATCATCAGTCTATAGATTCCTATATTTAGAACTACTTACAACAGCCATATGATAACCGTTCATACTTTCTGAAACATATTGTAGCATTCTCTTTTATATTTAAATTTATATCTTCTATTCCCTGCACAAGATCAGATTATCTTTATCCAAATCATACTCCTTCTCTTAGTTTCACAGACTTGTCCAACCTGTCTACTTTTATTTATATAGTTCATTAATTCATACTTTTTACAACTTAATTCTAAAACACAAATACAATAGTCATTAAAATATGGACCTGTAGATATTGCATTCCACCACCCATTTTGGCATTTGGTTGATCAAGACTTTCACACAATGCTTTTTAGTACAATAAAGAATATGTGGCCTAGGTCTACCAACCTTACCTATACTCATGTCATTTACCACCTGCTGAAAAGGTAAGAATAATATCAGGCAGTTTTGACATACTTGGACCCACATACCACAAATGCAAATGGTAGTTTTAACCTAAGTACAATACAATACAATAGCAGAGTTGGAGGGGACCTTGGAGGTCTTCTAGTCCAACTCCCTGCCTAGGCAGGAAACCCTATACCGTTTCATACAAATGGCTATCCAACATCTTCTTAAAGACTTGCAGTGTTGGGGCATTCACAACTTCTAGAGGCAAGCTGTTCCACTGATTAATTGTTCTAACTGTCAGGAAATTTCTCCTCAGTTCTAAGTTGCTTCTCTCCTTGATTAGTTTCCACCCATTGCTTCTTGTTCAACCCTCAGGTGCCTTGGAAAATAGTTTGATTCCCTCTTCTTTGTGGCAACCCCTGAGATATTGGAATACTGCTATCATGTCTCCCCTAGTCCTTCTTTCTATTAAACTCACATGCTATTTTATGCAAGCTTTGACATCTGATCCAGTCGTTAACTAAGAGCATTAAACTCTAGAGGCCAGAAACGGAGCAGAAAATTCATTTTGGAACAAACATGGGATTCAATATTTTTTGCTACAATACTGCATTGTCTCTCATGTAACATGGCTGAACCTATTTGTTCACTATTTGTGGGAGATTGTGGGCCCACTCTTTTCCGTTTCCAAATAATTAGATACGTTGCCCATCTAAGATCTAACTAACTAAGAGTAGTTGCATAATAGGAAAAGACTTTACTGAATAGTGTAGGGTTTCCTGCCTGAGCAGGGGGTTAGACTGGAAGACCTCCAAGGTTCCTTTTAACTCTGTTATTCTGTATAAGGTACATGCAGTGTATTGATGGACATTGTTCTGAACATTTCTATGATATACAGAGAGTTTACATTAACTTTGACAGTGCATATTGTTCCAGAGGAGGGCACCTGATTTATATGTTTATAAATTTACATCTTCTGCCAGTAAATAGATGAATGTGTATTTACCATATTCTTTCATCCTTGTTACATTTGCAGCAAATGTGTCCCCCCCCTATTTTACAATTCTCCTTTTCCATGGTTCGTCCTGCCTTATAGTTGTTTCTCAGTTTGCTCATTCTTCTGGAAACAGGAGACCCAGAGTTGTATTCAAGGCTGGAGTATAAAAAGGTTTCATCCCAGGCATTTCCCAAGGGAGGACCACGCGCCTTGGTGACTGTCTGAATGGCTATGCCCTTCTTTCAACACATTAAGCAAGCACAGTGCATTACTCACCCTGCAGGCAGCTGGTGGGTAGATTGCTTAAGGCTTGTATCTTGTTTCATTCCCCTTGGCTTCTTGAAAGTCCATTTTCTGCTTGAGAAGAGCTACTTTGCTGGATGTGATCCCCAGTCTGCCATTGGGATGGAAGAAGATGCCACCAGAGGAACTGGGAGGAGAGGGGAAGATCTGAGAAATAGCAGGGAACCCATAGGTATGTGCAGTGAAAGGCTGAATGGAAACTTAGTGATGAAAAAAAATCTGACTAGAGAATAGAACGTCTGTTGGTATATAACTTATAGGTATCTTTATACCAGTGGTAGGATACAACTGGTATGCCCCGGTATGGGCGTACCGGTGCCTGCTGGGAGCACCAAGTACTGTTCCGGTACAGTGCTCTGGATGGCCCACCTGCCCGCCCGTCCTCCTTATCTGTATTTGAGCTGATTGGGGCTTTTGCACATGCAGCGTATGGCATCTGCGTGATGCTCCGCTGAGCAGCTGGAGCATCGCGGGCGGTAAGTATGCATGTGCTTGCTGTGCACATGCACGTGGTGGACACTGGGCCCCATTGCAGCGTAGCTGTTGCAACGGGAATCCGGAACCTACCACTGCTTTATACATCGGGGTGTCAAACTAATTTCATTGAGTGCTGCATCAGGGTTGTCTTTGTCCTCGAGGGGGTGGGGAGCATGACCAGTGATGTGTGGCCAGCTTGACATCACTTGTTTTGGGGGTGCCTGTGGTGGCCTGAGTGCTCTGCCAGAGAATACGGAGCTCGGGAGGGTTTTCCCAAGCTCCGTTTTCGTTTGCAGAGGCACCTTCGCTGTTTCCAGGGCAGCCCCATGGGCCAAATGCAGCCCACAGGCCCTGAGTTTGACACCCCTGTTAGACAACAGATGTTCTATTCTCTGTTCAGATTTCTTTTCATCACTAAGTTTCCATTCAGCCTTTCACTGCATATTTTACTATCATTAATGTAGGATTTTTCTGGGGTGAAGAGATCCCTTTGATGATGATCCATTGGGTCCAGGGATCCAGGGATCAGGAAACACCATTTGGACTGAAGAAATGTGGTTTCCTAAGATAGCTCTCACAACATGGAGTTGTGTCTGCCCTACGCATAATGTCAGCACTCTTTGCTGCTTATTATGTGCTAATGCTTGTCTTGCTTCCAAGCTGTGTATACGGCATTCAGGATATTGTGTGAAACTTAAAATAAGTGCTCCCCCCACTCCAGCTCTCTCATGTAAGCCTAGGGCAGGATCTCATCATTCATCATTACGGAAAGACCCTTGTTACATTTATATTCAAGTAGTCCTTGACTTACCATCATAATGAGGTCCTTCCACTGAAGTCCTAAGTTGTGACAGTCACAAAGCAAGTCACCCACAAAACTGATTTGATTTTAGGACCATTTTTGCAGCAGTGGTTAAGTGAGCTTGGTGATTATAAAGAAAGCACAGGAGTCAATAAGCAAACCAATTCTTAGCCAGTTTTGCCCCAAACCGGAAGCAAATGCTAGTTTTTGGCAAAAACAAGAGCAACAAAGATGATTAGGGCACTGGAGGCTAAAACTTATGAAGAACGGTTGCAGGAACTGAGTATGTCTAGTTTAATGAAAAGTAGGACTAGGGGAGACATGATAGCAGAATTACAATATCTCAGCAGGCTGCCATAAAGAAGAGGAAGTCAAGCTATTCTCCAAAGCACCTGAGGGTAGAACAGGAAGCAATGGGTGGAAACTAATCAAGGAGAGAAGCAACCTAGAAGTAAGGAGAAACTTCCTGACAGTTAGAACAATTAACCAGTGGAACAACTTGCCCCCAGAAGTTGTGAATGCTCCAACATTGGACATTTTAAAGAAGAGATTGGATAACCATTTGTGTGAAGTGTAAAAACGTACCATACATTATATTTACATCCTTAAGAGTGAAATACTGTAACAGGCTTTCTCAACCACGCGAAGTGTTACTACCACTTTATAATAGCAGTAGACTTATATACCGCTTCATAGGCCTTTCAGGCCTCTCTAAGCGGTTTACAGAGAGTCAGCATATTGCCCCCAACAATCTGGGTCCTCATTTTACCCACCTTGGAAGGATGGAAGGCTGAGTCAACCCTGAGCCGGTGAGATTTGAACCGCTGACCTGCTGATCTAGCAGTAGCCTGCAGTGCTGCATTTAACCACTGCGCCACCTTGGCTCTATGCCTTGGTAAGGCCACACTTGGAATACTGCATTCAGTTTTGATTGCCACAATGTAAAAAAGATGGGGAGACTCTAGAAAGAGTGCAGAGAAGAGCAACAAAGATGATTAGGGGACTGGAGGCTAAAACATATGAAGAATGGTTGCAGGAACTGGGTATGTCTAGTTTAATGAAAAGAAGGACTATGGGAGATATGATAGCAGTGTTCCAATATTTCAGGGGTTGCCACAAAGAAGAGGGAGTCAAACTATTCTCCAAGGCACCTGAGGGTAGAACAAGAAGCAATGGGTGGAAACTAATCAAGGAGAGAAGCAACCTAGAAGTAAGGAGAAACTTCCTGACAGAACAATTAACCAATGGAACAACTTGCCTCCAGAAGTTGTGAATGCTCCAACATTGGACATTTTAAAGAAGAGATTGGATAACCATTTGTGTGAAGTGGTGTAGGGTTTCCTGCCTAGGTAGGGGGTTAGACTAGAAGACCTCCAAGGTCCCTTCCAACTCTGTTATTCCATTCTATACATCATAAAATGCAGTCACATGACTGTGGAACACTGAGAATGCCTCTAAATGCAAGCTAGTTGACAAGTACCCAAAGAAGTCGAAGGCTACCTGTACTGCCTTATGGCTCAGAAAAAATATTCAACTCTCCCCCCCCCCCCCTCATTCAAATGAATAAAATATGTATTTCACATAAGCGTTTGGTGAAAGAAATGTTCCTGAATACTGTTTTAAATACTGAGGCAATGGAGGCCAACCCTAATTCTAAATCCTGAGATCTGGGCTCTCCGCAGTTTGGGAATAATGTAGGAAAAGGTCATCTCCTGTAGGACAGTAGGATCAAACATCCTCGCTTGCAGATTTTAATCCTGACAATTTCATAAAACAAAAGGTGGTCCATTTTGTTGTGGCCCACCAGTGGCCAGTGGATCTGGTGGCAGACTCAGACAGCGAGGAGGTTGGGGGGGAGGGAATCATGGGCCAGTCCTGGAGTCTGGGGAAGGCTCTGATGAGTAGTGCTTTGCATTGGAGGCAGCGATGGGGCCAACAGTTATCAGCTGCCTTCAGAGTTGGAGATGAGTAGGGCAGAAGAACAGCTGGAGCCTGTTCCCAATGTGCGCATGCGCAGAGTTGCCAGGAGAAGGGAACAGTTAAGGAACAAGGGCCGACTTAGGAATGAAGACACAGGTGGATGGTAAATGACCCCTCCCATAGGGTATAAAGAAGAGCAAAAGGGGAGTGCAGTTTGCAGGGGACAATTAGTTTGCTTAATTAATATGAAGATTTGTTTGTGACTCTCAGGGATTCCTTGCTAAGTATTTTCTTGTACAGCATTGCATTTGCAAAATATCAGCCTGGCAGCTCTCCAAGCGTGATAAGGTTTGTGGTTGTAAATTCACCCTTGAAAGACTGTTTGCCAGGACTTTGCTGGATGTGAATGAGAGGAATTCACACTAGCTTAATAAAAAGGGGGTTTGTCGGGGTAAGGAGTCTGCTTCCTGATTTTGTGAAGCCTAGGTCAGAACACATTTAACAATAGATCCTAAGCTATGTTGGGCTCTAAAATGAGCACCAGGGCTTTAAACTGTGTTAGAAAAGTAGTGAGCAACTAATTCACCTCCTTCATTTCTTTTGGATGCCTCTATTTTATGACAATTATTATTACCTCATTTTATACCAGTTGTGACTTCTGAACAATTTTTAACGGTTGCCCAAATAGTGTATGTTGTACAAGAAAGGCAAACCTTTATTTGATTTTTTTTGTCCTCTATTTTGGAGATGTATTTCTTTTTCTTTTTTTGGTGATCTGCATGTAACTATTCTAATTAGTCAAGGCAGGATTGACTAAGGGCATGGACTGTTAACAAACATGGTCAGTTTAGAACTTTATTTCTAAGCCATTCTGAAACCAGGTAAAAGCCCTCACAGATAGTCCATGCAGCAAGACACGGCTCCTTAAATTGCACCAGGAACAGATTTTCATAGGCTGCTTTCTTAATAGGTGGTGCAGGGAAATGAGTGGAGTCAATCTAATTCTTTAGATTCTTTTGCAAATGGATAGCAAGGCATCTTTCTATCGTAATTAACAAGTTATTGGAAGAATTTCTTGTCCAGCATTTTCTTTTTCACAGTAACCAAACCGACGTCTCCGTGTTGTTCATATGCAGGAGATGGAGACATATCCTCTCCTGCCAATGTTCTCCTGCAGCTGGAATTTGGAGGCAAGTTGTTCCCAATTCAGAGGTAACATGGAATCTCAAGCCCAGCACCCTTTGATAGGCATGTCCTCCATGAATTTATCCATTCCTCTTTTAAACCATCCATGTTAGTAGCCCTCATCTCAATTTAATGTTATGCTTCCTTTACTCTAAATCTCCTTCCAGCTGGCTTCATTGTATAATCTCAGGCTGTAGCATTTTCTCCACTATTTTCATGCTATGCATGATTTTATACACCTCAATCAAGTTCTATCTCAGTTGCTTTTTCTAAATTAAGTTTCTTTCCCCTTTTCTCATTGGGAAAGTCCCTGGTGTAGTACGGTTCTGCATGGACATCCATTAAAGGGAACAAAGAAAACAGGGTACCATTTTTTTTAGAAAGGCAGACCAGGGATAGCACTGAGTTATTTCTCTTTGAAGTTTTGATATGGGGCAGAAGGATGAGACTTGTTTCCTATTTGCAAAGGATGGTCCTGTATCAGAAGAGCTGTCACAGAACAGTCCTCTATTTGATAGTGTTCTCTATTTGAACAGCGAGTCCAAACCAATTTAAAAATAAATAATGTCAGAGCGACAGGTAGAAACCTTGAAATTGCCTATCAAGAGTGAGCACCTGGACAACAGAATGATCAGACAAACAGCTTGCCTGACCAGCCTTGCTTACTATGGCATTATATTTACTTTTAAATGATTATGACTTCTTTACATTTGAATTTGAAGACATAAATTATTACCTGCACTTTTAATGCAAACTTTTGTTTGATTGTTTTTGCCCTCTATCTTGGATATGGGTTTATTTTTATTTTTTGGTGATATGTATGTAAATACTTGAATTAGCTTTCAGGAATTGGAATGAATCCTTCCTTCCTTCCTTCCTTCCTTCCTTCCTTCCTTCCTTCCTTCCTTCCTTCCTCCCTCCCTCCCTTTGTCCCCCTCCCTCCATCCCCTCCCTAATCTTACTCAGTATAATATACCTGTAGTTTAATGTTTATGCATTAATGAAAGTGGCATTGATTTTTTTAAAAGAAAAAGTTAAAAAGCAATAACATCGATAACACAAACAGGTGGAGCACCCAATGGACTCATTCACCAATTGTTTTCTTTAATATTTTTTTGGGGAGGGGGGTGTTGTTTAAAAGTCAGATAATGAGATGGAAGAAGGCAGAGATATTTTCTGCCAGTCATTATTTTCCTCCCCCGCTGGTGACGCTTAACCAATTACTGTATGCAGAGTAATTACATTAGCAATGATAGCACCAGCTGAAGGAAGAATCTCATTTTCTGAACAGCCAAAACATTGAAGCTCTGAGAACTGTGAAAATAAGATATGCCTTCTGTAGGAGCACTGTCTCAAAAAGAAGAAGAAAAAACATTCAGAATTTCAGGAACACATGAGTAATAGCTATGTCTTCATGATGCGGTTTTTAAAAATAAAAAATGTTCCCAAGATCTGCTGACTTAATTATTTTTAAAAAAGCAAGTTAGTGTGAAAATTAGCACCACATTAATGAGAGCTATTTTCATAAACAATAAATATTTCCCTAATACATACAGATTTCTTAGCTTTTTATATTTTGGTTCTTTTTTTGGGGGGGGGGTGTATTTATTTCAGATTCTCCACAGAACTGTGGAGAATTTCCACAGAGTGAAAATTATTGATTGTTTAATATCTGAAGACCCAAAATAGGTTTGTCATATTATGCCATGGGTGTGTCAATTGGACTTTGATTCCCTAGACTAGGCCTGTCAACCTGGCGGCCCGCAGGCCAGATGTGTCACATGCAGGCCATGCCCAATCCAGCTCCACAAAGGCAAAAAATATTGCGATAAGTCATGATACATCACGTGACACAATCGAGTTTAACAGCCGTTCCCTAGACCCACTTACAGAGGGGCATCTGCAGCGTGGGGCTAAAAAAAGTAGTCACGGTGGCCTTAATGGTGAGATCACAACTCCATCTGTTTTTTATGTGCATTGCAGACGCAGCGCCCAGGAAAAAAAAAGCAAAGATTTGATTGCACCATCACAGCCACCATCTTGACTTTTTTGGCCACACCTCTGCACTCACATGAACATTAGCTCCACTGAATTCCGTGGACCAGTGGTGGGTTTCAAAAATTGTTCGAACCTACTCTGTGGGTGTGGCCTCCTTTGTGGGAGTGGCTTGCCACCCATGTGACCGATGGAAGTGGGCTTGCCGCCCATGTGACCAGATATGAAGATGCCGACGACACTTGTCAGAACCACCTTAAATTACCTCACACACAGCACTGGCATGCATAAGAATATGATGTAAACTTGTTTTTTAAAAGGCATCTTTGGTTTGCATTAAAACAACTTCAACACACGCAATGTTCTGATTGCACCAGAAACGCAGTAGTCATCCTTAACTTTCACACAGAGGCATTGAGTTTTATAAATATGAGCATGATAGTGTAGAATAATCATATCCAAGGACCAGTGGTGGGTTTCAAAAAATTTTGGAACCTCTTCTGTAGGTGTGGCCTGCTTTCCGGGTCCACTGGTGGAACCTCTTCTAACCGGTTCGGTAGATTTGACGAACCGGTTCTACCGAATAGGTGCGAACTGGTAGGAACCCACCTCTGCCGTGGACTCTTTCCAAACATATTTGCATACATGCTGCAGTGAGGAAAGAATCAATGGATAAACAAATGGCTCTATAGGTAGCCCTTGATTTATCATCACAATTGGGGCTGGAGTTTCCCTTGTAAGTTGGTGCAAGTCATAAATAAGCCATCATGTGACTTTTCTCCCAATTTTACCACTCTTTTACCATGGTCATTACACAAATCTGCCTTCCACCATTGACTTTGTTTGCCAGAAGCCAGATGGGGAGGTTAGAATTGACAATCAGGTGATCATAAGATCCTACAATGGCCATAAATATGAGCTACCCAAATTGCAGGCATGTGACCATGGATGCTGATGGTCATAACTTCACAGTTGGGTCATGGGTCATTTTTTTCTTTTTGCAAGTTTGAACAGTTGTAGAATGAGTGTTTGCAAGTAGAAGACTACCTGTATTCAAGCCCTGCTGATTTGTGCTGGCAGCGAGGACATAAGGGAGTAGTATTTTTAGTCTCCCCTACAGCAAATCCTTTTCTGAAAAAATATATTTTAAAATGTATAATTTCATCCCATTCGTTCCCATAGATGTGCCACAGATCAACTGTTGCCTTTTTTTCATAGGTATCTGAGGGCAACTTTCCTAACATACATTCCTTCTACATTCCTTTATAGTAAAAATAACAATAGCCATAAAGCATGGCTTCCTCAATCTTTGATTTATATTTGTCTCTTTCCTTTATTGCTTTTATATGTCCCTGCTGCCCCCAGGGAATTATGACACTATATGTGGTGCCCTTTATTTTAGTCTCATCCCAGTCTCAAACCTGGCTGTTCCGACAGGCCTGGGGCTAAAGAGCTGTTGCCCCCGTCTCAAATGGTATGACTGTTGTGTGTTTTAAATTATGTATTGTTATGTTTCGTCTTTTTATTTTCTGTCTGTACCCCCCTTCCCTGATTTGAACTGTGAGCCGCCCTGAGTCCCCTTCGGGGGAAAAGGGCAGCATATAAATATAATCAAATCAAATCAAATCAATCAAATCAAATCAGTCTGTGAAAAATGTTAAACCAAGACAGATGATGACTAGAATTGGACCATCCCAGTGAGCACCAGAACTGGATAGGCTTTAGGAACTGGGTCTCCACAGCCCTGGCTTAATACTGAGAATTAGTGTCAAAGGGATGCATAAATTGTCTGTGAGTGGTTCTTCAGATTGCACAGAAGTATATATGAAACATTTCTTTTTGAATTGTTAAAGTAACCAAATCCTTTCCCAGGCTCCTTGGGACTCTGCTCCAGGCTGTCTATATATGCAGGTGAATCCACACTTGCTTTGCTCTTTACTATAATACTTTGCAAAGCAAAGGGGCTGTGCATACACATGCTTGTGCAAATAGCATGAGCCTGGAAAAAGATGCGGCTGGTTTCATACAGATTTCTGCATGTGGGACAGTTACATTCATTTAACAATTGTTTGACATTACAATGACACTGAGAAAAGTGACTTACACCCATAGCAACAGCCCCACAGCCATGTGATCAAAACTGGGTGCTTGGCAACCAGTATGTATTTACAATGTTAGCTGCCTTAGACTAGAATAGAATAACAGAGTTGGAAGGGACCTTGGAGGCCTTCTAGTCCAACCCCCTGCCTAGGCAGGAAACCCTACACCACTTCAGACAAATGTTTATCCAATCTCTTCTCAAAAACTTCCAGTGTTGGAGCATTCACAACTTCTGGAGGCAAGTTGTTCCATTGGTTAATTGTTCTGTCAGGAAGTTTCTCCTTACTTCTAGGTTGCTTCTCTCCTTGATTAGTTTCCACCCATTGCTTCTTGTTCTACCCTTAGGTGCCTTGGAGAATTGTTTGACTCCCTCTTCTTTGTGGCAGCCCCTGAGATATTGGAAGACTGCTATCATGTCTCCCCTAATCCTTCTTTTCATTAAACTAGACGTTATTTTCATTAAACTAGTTTCTGTAATCGTTCTTCAGATGTTTTAGCCTCTAGTCCCTTAATCATCTTTGTTGTTCTGCTCACTCTTTCTAGAGTCTCAACATCTTTTTTACATTGTGGCAACCAAAACTGGATGCAGTATTCCAAGTGTGGCCTTACCAAGGCATTATAAAGTGGTATTAACACTTCACATGATTCTTGTTAGAGATTGTTTAATAACTGTGTGATTTACTCAGGAAGGATTTGCTTAACAACGATGGCAAAAAAAGCTTGTAAAATTGGGCATCAATCACCATCTTGTTTAGCAATGGAAATTTGGCCCCAATTGTGGTCATAGATGTAGGAACAGATCTGTGGAATAGCTTCAGCATTAAAATGTTGGATATGTTCATCTTTGATTGCTCCTAAAATGTTGAATGGAAAATTATTTATGTTTCATCTGTATTGTGATTTTACTAAAATTGCATCCAACCCTTGTAATGTATACCAGTGGACCCTTCCACAATTTGGACATTGGGTTGTGGTGGTCCTTCCTGCATGTTCTGGGTCACTTCTTTCAAAGGATTTGCACAGCTCTGTCATATTATGCTAACTCTAGGTTTTGAGAGTCATTTGCAGGCTCAGAGGCTATTGCCAAAACAATAAAAGTACTATTCCACCAGTGTGATACAATTCTACTCTTCTATACAAAGTGCACATACAAAAGGAGCAGAGCTTACATCACAATGGCATAATATTGTTTCCATCAGATGCCCTTCTTGATCCTTCTGAGGATGCTTCTGCATTGTTCTCATGAAATATTAAAAGATACATAAACTAAAATGCACTTTAAGCTTGCCTAGAGAAATGTTACATTTCTTTCTGCTGGGGAGAGAATAAATTTGTCTTTATGTTAATGAAGTTTGGGAGGAAACAGAGCAGGCTCTTCAAGTTTCTTCCTAAAGCTTCTTTTCTTATTAGAAGACTATGTCACATTCACTACTAGTAGTACTTTGAGGAGTACCGACATCCAGCATTTTCTTACAAAAATAGCTAAGTAGCTAAGTTTGATGCATTTTTAGTTAGTGGCTGGATGTGAGCAAATTTACTTGAATTCAGAATCATATGAGAGACATCAATTTCAGATTGGGGAATATAAATATTTCTTGTATGATTCTCTAAAGCTAAACTTTGCCTTTGCAGACAAAGAGCCTCCAACTGGAGATACCTGGGGTTCAATAAAAACATATACATAAAATGTAAAAACAAAGTTAGCTTCGTTTGAACAACATGGAGGCAATTGATGCCATTTTGGATGGTTGTATGCATTTTCTGTTACACCGCAACAGTGGTGGGAACAAAATATATGCTTCTTTAGTGGTTTTCTTCCTAACCAGTTATAATTCATTAAAACTAAATTAGATATGTAGCTGTGTTTATTTACAGAATTTCTGCTTTGGCCTTCAACAGCTTTAACAAGCCTGGATTAACAGATTGGATACCATAGACAATTCAATAGCCAACAACAATAATATTAGTTATGGATTCAGATTAAAATAATATCCTACTTTTGAATCTATCAATTGCCATTAATTTATTATGTTTCATTTCTACACTACCAAATCTGCCCAACTTCTTCTCTAGATGGTTCTGCCACTTTGTTGATGACTACCTGAACACACTTACGATTTTGTATTTTTGTTGGAAAACCCAGCCAAAATCAGCCAGTGCATATATCACAACTGTTGCCAAACATCCAGGTAGTAAGTACAGGTAGTCCTCAACTCACAACAGTTCAACTAGTGACCACTCAAAGTTACAACAGCACTGAAAAAAGTGACATGACAGTTTTTCACACTTATGACTGTTGTAGCATCCCTGTGGTCATGGAACCAAAATTCAGATGCTTGGCAATTGACTCATATTTATGATGGTTGAAGTGTCCCAGGATCATGTGATCTCCAAGTCATCCTTGTGATGTTACTGAACGTCTGGCCTCCACAAATATTATAATGGGCTGTGTGTGATACAGTGTGCTCATTAGCAGCACCCACACTTAACATTTCAGGTGAACTGAAATCCTATACTATCAAGATGTAAATCTACTAGAAGCTTGTTGTGTCCTGTTAGCCACTGGCCCTTCCAGCAGCTGACAGAGGAGGAGAAAGTGTGGGAGTGAGGGTCAGGATCAAGGCAACCTGAGAGCTCTGAGGGGGAAGAGGGAATGGAGCTGGGAGAGAGAGAGAGAGAGAGAGAGAGGGAGGGAGGGAGGGAGGGATGGAGGGAGAGAGAGAGAGAGAGAGAGAGAGAGAGGTGAAACCTAAGCCATCTGTCAGTCCTCAGATGGAGAGTCAACAGCCCCCAGGTCCAGAGATGGTTGATGAAGAGGAGGAACAGCTGGGTCCAGTACTTGATGGGGTGTTCAGAGTCTTTATTGTCAGTCCAGAACCTGACACAGAGGACAGCAGTGCAAAGCCATTGGCTAATCCTGGGGAAGGATGAGCCACTGCTGCTAGTGACGCCCCACCCTAGCTCTGGGGATAAAAGGCAGGGGGTGGAGATGAATAGATGTGGCAGACAACTATTCATCTTCTGGATGGATGGCCTTGTTAGCTTGCGAGATAAACTTTTTGCCATGATTGCAGGCACTCCTAATAAAGGAATCTTTTGAGTTCACTTGAGAGGGTTTGTCATGTTTGGGGAGCTGGGACAGAACAAAGCTTCACTTTTACAGGAAGCCTCTACACTACAGCAGAGGTTGGTTTCTGCTGGTTTGCCCCCGTATTAGGCAAACCGTTAGTGGTGGCGATGGGAGGCTCCACCCACCCACCCACCCGGACACTTCTGCGCATGCGCTGAAGCATCATGTACATAAGTGTGCGTGTGCACACACAAGCAAACCAGTAGCAAAGTAAATTTAAACCCACCACTGTACTACAGATAATCATTTTTTTTTTTTGTGGAGAATGATTCTGCACTGATGCCTCCAGCATCAATCCCATTTCCGGTGGAGGGAAGGCATTGTTTTTTGCATGTTAAATTCAACATTGGAATGCATAACCTGAATAATGTTAGAGAAGATTTCATAGAGTCCTAACATAAAGAATATCAACATATCGAATCTTTTCTACCTCTCACTCCTAATTTAGTTGGAAAGGGACCATAGATGAGTGGTAAACAGCTTAAGAAACTACTATCTGTGGTAGAGTTACCATATCTGGAATGCAAAAAAATCTATGTGACATTAAGTAGCAGCAAAGAGATATAGAAATCCTGTGCCATCTCCAGTCAAAAGAAAGGCAAGCAAGAAATACTTCTATGTGAGACCCTGAAGAGCCATTGCTGAATTACAATCAGTTGGATCCACAATTCTAGCAAAACCTATAAACATTGGCATCTGTAGCAAACTGAGATTTATTTATTCGTTTAATTTAATTGGACTAGAAGACCTCCAAGGTCCCTTGCAACTCTGTTACTCTATTCTATTCTATTCTATTCTATTTTATTCTATTCTATTCTTTAATTTCAAGTCAACTGAGATCATATGGACATATTGACAAGTGTAAGAGGATGTCATGAAGCGAGCTCCACCCTTACATATTTATGTCCTACTGGCAGAAACAAGTATGTTGTTGTTTTTTCAAGATACTGTGTTTGTTTCATCACTGCCTGCCTCTTTGCAGATGCCCCTTTGCTCTCTGCCTGCCGTTTTGCAGATGCCTACACACATAAACCACGGAAATTTTGAGAAAATGCCAACCATTTCAAAATGTTGATTGTTGGGGGATGGGGAGTGAATGCTAAGGTGGCAGCCATAGAATCATGCCTGATCTGAAAATGGCTGCTATCCAGTATTTATGTAACCAACAAAACCTCTAAATGGTATAAATATGGAAGACTTTAGTTAAAGACGTTTGAAATTCAGTGTAAACTGCCTGACACAGAAAACAGCTGACGAGGGGGAAAAAATTCTCGACAGTGCTAAAAAAGACAATATATTTGTTGGTTTTCTGAGACTTTTTGAGAATGAAGTCTCTTTTTGATCTGCTGCAAATCCCCTGTGGATTGGTAAGCAAAAAAAAAGAAAGAAAGAAAAAAAAGAGGAAGGTATTTTCAAAACAGACAGAATATTTTCAGTGGCAAATAGGCAGCTGGCCAAAATGATGGCAATTTGTTAGAAAAACCTGTATTCTCATCTGCAGAAGATGTTCTTGCAGAAGATGCTGAAGTTTTCTTTAGAATTGTTGCCTTTTATTCCTTTCTTCTAATGGCAAGTCTTATAGATGCTTACTGAATCTATGTCAATGATAAATACTTCTGGATAAATAGCCTATCTCTGACTCCCCAATCTTTTTGGGTTAAAAGGCATAATTTAACAACATGCTTGGGCACTCCCAAAAAATGGCAGCCAAGGGGATGGGGTGGGCAATCACAAAGCAGCTGTTTATCCGAAAATTTGTTTTTTGATAGAAAAAACGGGTTAGCTTTCTTGTCACCCATTTTAGTCTCCCAAAATGATTACTATCACTTCAACTTACCTTTCACATTTTGGGTGTGGTGAGAAGAAAGCTGGATGGGCACATTTCTAGATAAAGTTGTGAGCTATAGCCTTCTATAATTTTTATTTTTTTAAAATGGCTTTGAGGTTTGTGCGATACTCAGAGGTGTTTTGTGGAATGAAAATGATGGTTGGAGGTTGGCACTTGCTTTGCAGCCTGTTTGCTTCCAATTTAATTAGAAATCTTTCAAAAAGTCACGAAGGGATGGAACCATTTGGTTGCCAAGGGATGTGCCTCTGGATACTATATCAGGGATCTAAAGATTTATTACTCGTTTAATATAATTTTTGAACTACGAAATTAAGAAAATAAAAGACATCTGAAATGAAAATACCGACCTTAGCAAAGAAATACACTAAACCAAAATGTAAAAGTTGTTTTAATCAGTAACCAAAAAATGTTATTTCTATAAAACGTATGGCTGAACATTATATCATTACGGCGTTCATTCCAATAATGAATAAACAATGTCTGATATTCTCCAAACTTCTAACTGGCATCCTTCCCAAAACCTTATATAATCCATGGGGGTATCACTTTGGGTATTTGCCAAATCTTTTTCGCACAGCCATTAATCTTATGAGCTGCTCCTTTTTGCTGGTTGCTGCCAGATTTAATCTTGATTGCACATTAAAGGTTAATAATAAATTTGAGATCGCACGTCTCAACCTTTTGAGAGAATTACAGAAAAAAAGGGGAGGGAGGAGGTTGGGAATGCAAAAATATAATTTGTAACCAGTACTGTAATATCTTTAATAAATCTGAGAAGTCATTTTCAACTACATTGACTAGAATTGATTTGAGCTCTAGGTCCCCATATACAAGAGAAGGGATCAACTTGAGGAAAGCTGAATTAGATTACAGCTTGTCTGACAGTATTATTTATATGGGAACCACCTCACATGGGGTTTAGTTTTGTAAAGAAAAAAAATAACCTCTATCAATCTGAATCAATTAGACACAACAGCAAAATGATAGCTTAAAGGACAAGCTGGATAACTTTTTTCTTCCTCTTCCCACAGGTGAAATCAAGGAATAACCCTCTATTGCCCCAAATCTATTCAATATCTATTCTGAAAAAATGATCAATTTTGTTATCCTTTTTTAATACTACTACTAAGTGTCCCTGGATTCAGTGGTGCTTTGTGTTAAGTATACAGAGCAGATAGTTCTGAGAGGTCTTTGTTATAAGTTTTGAATCAATCAAACATTTTCAGTTTTATTTTTAATTTCTTAATTTTTTAGACTTGCATTCCCTTCCTTCAATTAAAAAAAATAACAAAACAATAATGTGATAGAACTGACAATAGGAAATAAATGTAAGAGGAAAACTATAGTCACTCAGGAACTCTAAAAAAACAACAAACCACCCACAAATACACACACACAAAACACTCAGACCCAGAATGTGGTTCCCGGTGCCTAATGTATCTCCTCCCAGGGGTTTCTTTTAAAATCATATTTTAGGTTCAGTTTGGGAGGTAAAGTGAGAAGGTGAAGTGAGTCTATGGATGGGTGGCCATCCCTATGAGAAGGGACCCAGAGTGAGCACCCTTATTCAATCTTATACTTTAATTTAAACAATAAAAGTGGCGCAGTGGTTAGGGTGCAGTACTGCAGGCCACTTCAGCTGACTGTTATCTGCATTTCAGTGGTTCTAATCTCACCGGCTCAAGGTTGACTCAGCCTTCCATCCTTCCGAGGTGGGTGAAATGAGGACCCACTGTGGGGGCAATATGCTGACTCTGTAAACCACTTAGAGAGGGCTGAAAGCCCTATGAAGCGGTATATAAGTCTAACTGCTATTGCTATTGCTATTGCTTTCCCATCATTTATATAAAGTGGCAGTTAAAAGCATTTATGGGCAAGATCAGATCAATGACTTGGCATGGCATCAGACGTGGTATTCTATCGGTTTGCCCCGGTTCACCCAAATCAGTAGCGGAAATTGGGGGTGGCCATGGCCACCTGCTCCAGCTCTATCCCATTTAGGCCCTTCCCCCCCAAAAAAGCATATATGTGGAAGGCTGTGCACATGCACTCACATTTGTGCACACACGCTCACATTTGTGAACTGGTAGGGAAGGTAAGTGAATACCATCCCTGCATGGCATGTATGGCAATAGCTCAGTATGGATGGAGTCAGAACTTTAGCCATGTAAAGCTTAAGGGGCTTTTTGCCATTTATTTCCTTCTCTCTCTCTCTCTCTCTCTCCCTCCCTCCCTCCCTCCGTCTGTCCATCTGTCTATCCCTCTCTCTCTGTCTCTCTCCCTCCTCCCTTCCACCCCCCCCATCACTCTCTCACCCACAGAATGTATCTCCTCTTTGGGTATGAAAAAGACTTGCTCTCCTCCCTATGGGTAGTATGCGCCTTCCTCAATTTTGGATCTTCTTCCAGTGGTCTGGGAATTTCAGAGTTCTGTGCAGTATCTTACCTGCTCCTAACACTTAACTCCTCTGGACAGAGTGCTTGGACATTGTTCCTTGGATCTCCATTTCTTTCTCTCTCAACATTTTTAAAAGGGATATAAAAACTAGCACAAACTAATATATAGTAAGAAAAAAGAAAGAGACATCAAAGAAAAGTGCAGGAAAGGAAAAGGTTTTAAAAACCCAACACCCCATGGTACTTACTGTAAAGTTACAACTTCTCTCTCTCTCTCTCTTTTCTATAATTTATTCTCTTTAATCATCCACATCATAAATCATAAATTTATTTTTTCCCACTTCACAGAAAAAGTCTATAACAGCTTTCCAGCCAGCTATAAATGTAGATATTGTCTTTTTTCTGATCAAAGAAGTCAATTTAGCCATCTCAGCTATTTCTGTCATTTCCCCCAGCCATTCCTCCATTATGGGTAATGCCATAATATCTTTGGTGTAATCTTAATCTGCACACATCCCCTAAAAATCCAAACATCACAATAAACATAAGTGGACAATAAAAACAATGCAATTGAACTTGGGGAAAGGTGGATTTTGTAACAATGTACAACTAAAATGTTCTTCATACCACTGAAATCTGCTTCTTCCCAATGGAGGTACACCCCAACATTTGGGAACATTTGATTTAAAGAGATGCCTTAAGCATTTGCAAGTTCCCACTCATTTTGCTGCTAAAAGCTCCCCAAATTTCCTCCCTCACACAACAGGGCTCCAGCAGCAACCAAAGGTTCTTGGTAGGCCGCTCAAAGTCTTTGTGTCCGTTTCTTTTATCCCAATCATGTTTCTATATGTTAAAATCCCATATATATATTTGTTTTCTGAAATTTTTGCAGGTGCACGAAGCTGAGCAAACCAGCCTGAAGATGACGACTTGATGACTTCGTCGAAACGTCACCAAGACACTTCCAAATTTACGTGGGAGAAAACCCAAATAACCAAAGACCTACAACCCGAATAACCAAAGACCTACATGCAGACACACACACACACACAGATATACACACACATACACACACACACACATATATATACATGCACACACACACACAAATACAAATGCATATGCATACACACACACATATATGCATTCATTCATTCATTCATTCATTCATTCATTCATTCATTCATTCATTCAGGGGTAGGCTTCAAAAATGTAAGCAATGGGTTCTCTGCATGGTTGCTGGCTGGACATGGCCACGATGGGCGTGATCTAGTCAGTCTCCTGCACCACAGCAGGGGGGCGGGCTCTGGGGGCTTTCCCTAAGCCTCTGGGAAGGCGAAAACTCTCTCCCCTGGGCTCCGGAGGCCCTCCGGAGGCTGGAAATTGGTTTATTTCTGGCCTTCCAGAACTTCCAGGCGGCCCATTTTCCCTCCTCCCTGAGCCCCTGCATGGGCCCTGCACTTACGTCACACCCAAAACGGGCCGCATGGTAACTTCTGGGAGGAGCGAGGCGGGGTGGGACCAGCCAGGCATGGGATTTGCAGATTCTCTGAACCGGCCATAACATTAGCTATGGGTGAACCTGTAGCAGCCCACAGCTGTCTTCACAACTAAAAACAGCCCAGGATCCTTTACTGTATCTGAAAATAGCAGAATAGCTTAGGACCACAGGTCTAAGAATAGCATCTACAGTAAGCCTGTGTTTCTGTGCCTGTTTAGGGGAAACCCCTGAGTTGTCATTTTATAAGGATATCTTGCTCTGACAGTGTTACTCAATATCCATTACACATAAGATTATTCCACATAATTAAATTGTACCACTCCAATGGTTTTACAGATTCTTTATAGTTCTAACCAGGTGTCCTCTTATAAATACCAAACAGATGCTGTTGGTGAATTATTTGGGCTTACATTAGGTTTATAAATTTTACATGTCATCCATATGGAATTGTATTCACCAGCTCTACATAAGAGTTTGAGAAAGCATTTTTACAGCATTTTTACAGAATCTTAGTCCTTTGCTTTTATCACTATGAAACATTTCCTGACTATGATAAAAAAAGTGAAATACATTTATACATTTATACATTTTATTGAGATTTATAGGCCGCCCTTCTCCCTGAGGGGACTCAGGGCGGCTTACAATCACAAGGGGAGGGGGTGCAACCAAGAGACAAACAATAGTGAACAAAATAAAATGGTAAACCACAACATGCATTCAACAGTCAACACTCGGGCGGGTAAATTGGAAACCTATCCCCAGGCCTGCTGGGAGAGCCAGGTCTTGAGGGCTGTGCGGAAGGTCTGGATGGTGGTGAGGGTACGAATCTCAACGGGGAGCTCGTTCCACAGGGTCGGAGCTGCAACAGAAAAGGCTCTCCTCCGCGTAGTCGCCAGTCGGCACTGACTGGCGGATGGAATTCGGAGGAGGCCCAGCCTGTGCGATCTAATCGGTCGGAGGGAGGTGATCGGCAGAAGGCGGTCTCTCAAATATCCAGATCCACTACCATGGAGTGCTTTAAAGGTGGTCATCAATACCCTGAAGCGCACCCGGAGACCGACAGGTAGCCAGTGCAGCTCGCGGAGGATGGGTGTAATGTGGGCGAACCGCGGTGCGCCCACTATCACTCGCGCGGCTGCATTCTGGACTAACTGCAGTCGCCGGATGCTCTTCAAGGGCAACCCCATGTAGAGCCCATTGCAGTATTCCAGCCTATAAAAGATTTGATGTAGCTAAATCACCTGCCCCTTATTATACTTTCCAAATATGCTAGTTTCATTTGGATTGTTTTCTTCTGAGTCCAGATGATTCTAATATCAGATTACTGCCAGGTTTGTAGTTTAGAATTGCCATCAATATTGAAAGCCGCATAAATAATTAAAAGTATTTTGGCAGAATGGACATGTTTATTGTGCAGGTTTTTAAAAAATCTACTAATTGTTTAAATTAACCAGTAAGTGAAAGTTGTTCTAATTTTCGGTAATTACCTTATTGTCTACAAGCAACTCATTCAAAGAATCAGAAGTACAGCTAATCCTTGATTTATGACTGGTCATTTAATAACTATTCAAAGTTACAATGGACTAAAAAAATACTGTGTTTTCCAGAAAATAAGACAAGGTCTTATTTTCTTTTGACCCCCTAAATAAGTGCTTGGCCTTATTTTCAGAGAGGTCTTATTATTTTTGAGGTGCAGGAGGCAGTGAGCCTGGTCACCTCATGGCTGCTTGCAATACTTTTGGGGAGGGCTTATTTTCAGGGGAGAGCTTATTTTAGTGCATGCTCTCAAAAGCCTGATTGGACTTATTATCCGGGGAGGTCTTATTTTCAGGGAAACAGGGTACAATCTGTTAAAGTTACAAATGCTATCCTGTGATCATATGATCACATTTCGGATGCTGGGCAAAATTTCTGACCATTTGGAGCATCCCACAGTCATATGATTGTGTTTGTGATCTTTTTTCTTTTTGCCTTTTTCCAGCTATGAATTCCCATAGAATATAAACTGCCATATACCTCTAGTATATATCACTATGTAATGAATGTACCTGGGAAAACGTGGAAAACTTATTGGATTTCGTTAATGTTGATATAAGACAGGAAACATTGATATCTTTACTTTGTTTTGTCTTACTAACTAATGCATTATTTCTAAAAGAGGCCCATTTACTCCAGCTCAATGAAGTTTATTGTAAATTGCCAAAACACAATTAAAAATATTTCTGCTAGACTGTGCAGTTTTGTAAATGATAACTCAGAATTAAACTGCAGTGACTGTAGTGGAATTTGCTTCCAGTAATTGCTAGAGAACTTATTCCTTCTGGGCAATCGAAAGATAAAAACAATCAAAAAAGTCCAGCCTTGCCAAGAAGGAGAAGAAGAAGGAGAAAGAGGAGAGGAAGAAGAAGATGATGAAAAAAGAGAGACAAAATTAATATCCATTTAGTACCTCATGATCAGGACAATCCAGTGTGTGTGTGTGTGTGTGTGTGTGTGTGTGTGTGTGTGTGTGTGTGTATATATATATATATATATATATATATATATATATATATATGTATGTATGTATGTATGTATGTATGTATGTATGTATATGTATGTATATAGAGGTATACTGCTTCCTTTCTCTGTCTATCTGCTCATCACAAGAGACCATCCAGACAGAGAGCCAATATTTTTACTGTTGCCTTTGTTACATTTGTGTTGTATTTGTGCTGATAAATAAATAAAGGGAGACTAATATAGATCTATTTCAAGCTATTTAGCTCTCATCAGCTAGCTTCTAATCCCAGTAAGGGTAAGGGTATATATATATGTGTGTGTTGTATTTGTGCTGATAAATAAGTAAAGGGAGACTAATATAGATCTATTTCAAGCTATTTAGCTCTCATCAGCTAGCCATACCCTTACTGGGATTCGAACCTGTGCTGTATTACATCTTAGGCAAACGTCTTAACCATTAAGCCACAGGTCCTCCTCCTTATCAGCTGAGTCCAGGGAGGTAGGTATATATTTAGTGTCACAACCCCTGGTATGCCCCAATTATGGGAGGAAGCTAACTGCTTCCATACAACACAAAATGTAACAAAGGCAACAGTAAAATATTGGGCTTTCTGTCTGGATGGTCTCTTGTGACGAGCCGATGGACAGAGAATGGAAGCAGTTAGCTTCCTCCCATAATTGGGGCATACCAGGGGTTGTGACACTATATATATAAAAAAATAAAATATATATATATATATATATATATATATATATATATATATATATATATATATATATATATATATATATATAGAGAGAGAGAGAGAGAGAGAGAGATAGATAGATATAGATATAGATATAGATATAGATATAGATATAGATATAGATATAGATATAGATATAGATATAGATATAGATATAGATATAGATATAGATATAGATATAGATATAGATATAGATATAGATAGATATATATATAGATAGAGATAGATAGATAGATAGATAGATAGATAGATAGATAGATAGATAGAGATAGAGATAGAGATAGAGATAGAGATAGAGATAGAGATAGATAGATAGATAGATAGATAGATAGATAGATAGATATAGAATGAGAGATAGACAGAGAGAGAGAGAGAGAGAGAGAGAGAGAGAAATGCTGTGGAGAACTCAGTGTGATTCACATTTTTTTGAAAAGTTCACATTTTTTTGAAGTTTTTTTATTTTTTATTCTCTTACATAATATTATAGGTATACATTCATATAGTTATTCTTCTTCTTTAAATTTGTCATTCTTGTACATTTGTTATTCCAATTAAAAGGTTATAATATACAGTTTGGGTTGCTTTATTTACCATTCCATCTGCCTATTTTAACACCACCTTATTTTCCCTTTCTTTTCTCCCTCCCTCCCTCCCCCCCCTCCCTCCCTCCCTCCTCTCCTTCCTTTTCCTTCTTCCCTTACCTCTGTGTGATTCACATATTTATGGACTTGTTCTGGTCCAGCATCTCAGCATTTCAGCCTTACAATATTACTGTATGTAGATAATAACATCTATTTTATTTTTTAGAAAATGATTGATAAGAACATCATATTTTTATTTGATTGTCTTTCTTTAGAACAATTTTCAAGTGTTTTAAAAAGTGATTGCTCTTTTAACAAATCAGATTATCATAACTGATGATCCACCAAATCTGTATCAAAAATAATTCAACCCAAAACAAGTGTTTTCTTTTTTCTTTTTGGGTTGTGCAATGAATTCAAAAGAGTTTTTCTGTGACCTGTTTTAGGGCAGGTAAAACATTCCTTCCCATGATTCATTGCAAGGCTGGAGAGCTTTAAACAGTCTCCCCAGCTCTGTGGGTATATGTACTATATGCATGAATAATGACTCTCACCTAAGTGGGAGAAAAGTAAAAATAAATAATATTTTTAAAACTTCCTACATTATGAATCAATGTATTTGGAAGCATACCAGCGAACAAATATTTATGTATCTTGATACACCCTATATTTACACTCTTTTTCAGAGAGTACCATATATACATACATACAGTGAAATTCAATTTTTTTACTACCAGTTCTGGGCATGGCATGGTGGGCGTGGCAGGGGAAGGATACTGCAAAATCCCCATTCCCTCCCCACTCCTGGGGCCAGCCAGAGGTGATGTTTGCCGGTTCTCTGAACTACTCAAAATTTCTGCTACCGGTTCTCCAGAACCTGTCAGAACCTGTTGAATTTCACCCCTGATACATACCAGACCTATGTTTTTTTGCAGAGAAATCCTAGTAGCAGTTGAAGTTTATATTTTCAAAATATGACAAGCAGCCATATGTTTATTTCTCAGGAACCAGTGTTGCAAATACATTTTTAAATGTCTAAAAAAAGACACATCTGGTTAAGTCTGCTATTATAAACATATTTACTTGAGAATGTTTCCGGTGCGTCAGTGGGTTTTACTCCTGTATAGCTAAATTATGTGGTTTACGGGCTACGCGTAACACCAAAATTAGATCTGTGACTCCCCAACATTTCAAGATCATATGCAATTTAACTGTAAAATAGCTGAATTTTGGTAGCAAGTTTTTAAAAAAATCAGGGGAGGAGTAGAGGGAAAAATCCCAACATCAATTCTTAAAAAGAATAGAATAGAATTCTTTATTGGCCAAGGGTGATTGGACACACAAATTTGTCTTTGGTGCATATGCTCTCATTATACATAACAAGACATGATACATTCATCAAGAATCATAAGGTACAGCACTTAATGATATTCATAGGGTACAAATAAGCAATCAGAAAATAATCAATATCAATATAAATTGTAAGGATACAAACAACAAAATTACAGTCATGCAGTCATAAGTGGGAGGAGATGGGTGATAGGAATGATGAGAAGACTAATAGTAATAGTAATGCAGCCTTAGTGAATTGTTTGACAGTGTTGAGGGAATTATTTGTTTAGCAGAGTGATGGCGTTTGGTAAAAAACTGTTCTTCTGTCTAGTTGTCTTGATGTGCAGTGCTCTATAGCGTCAGCCTGGGCAGGGGGTTGGACTAGAAGACCTCCAAGGTCCCTTCCAACTCTGCTATTGTATTTGTATTTTGAGGGTAGGAGTTGAAACTATTTACATCCAGGATGTGAGGGGGTCTGTAAATATTTCCATGTCCCTCTTTTTGACTTGTGCAGTGTACAGGTCCTCAATGGAAGGCAGGTTGGCAGTAATTGTTTTTTCTGCAGTTCTGATTATCCTCTGAAGTCTGTGTCTGTTTTGTTGGGTTGCAGAACCAAACCAGACAGTTATAGAGGTGCAGATGACAGACTCATTAATTCCTCTGTAGAACTGTATAAGCAGCTCCTTGGGCAGTTTGAGCTTCCTGAATTGGCGCAGATGCCCTCTGCAGATCCTAAAATTGCCCCTAATTGTTGGCCAATTCTGGCAGTTCATTTAGATTTTAGATATAAGATTGGAAGCAGTTTGCCTCAAGGTGTTTTTGAGTTCCTATTCCAACTCTTAAAAATCTTGTCCTGAAAAAAATAAAGTCAAAACCACCCAATGCGGGGTGGATTATTTTCTTTCTGCAGAAATGTGAACAAATCACCAGCGCCCCTTCCCATTTGAAAGTTTTAAACTGAAAAAAAATGTTATGATTCATTTTTATGTGGCGCAGGAAGTGGGCCAAGAGGAGAAAGATGCTTCAGTGGCTATTAGCACATTTCTCTGCTCTCCAGGCAGCTTGGATGTCAGCTCCCATAATGCTCAGGCCATCTGCAATATTGATTCCTATTGCAGGTGAAGAAGAATGTACAATGGGAGCAGGATGAACTTTTTAAGCATACATTTTAGAAGAAAACGGAGGAAAGGCTGCCCCTGAAAAGGCTCAGAAAACACTTCGTCAAATCCTTGCTTCCACTTTTAAGAAAAAATTCTTTCCCCCGTAGGAGAAAAAGAACTTTTACCCCCCTCCACTTTATTCTACTTCAGGGTGCTTTTGGATTTCTTTGAGTATTGTTAACCTATTTTATTGTTGCATGATGGCAGAGGATGCTGGCGTTTCTTTTGCTTACAGTTTTTTTTAACTAGATGTCACCTCATCTTAAACAACAAAACCAGGAATATTTCTATAATAGTAGTTTCCCTTGGGGTTGTAATTCAAGTATGGAAACTGGGTGGCTGCCTGGATGCATAGTGAAAGAGAGGGCAATGACATAACGTCTACTTTCTAAGTTGGTAAATTCCACATTAATTTTTGAAAGCTTAATTCAATTAAAAGAATTTGAAAATGATTCTAACTATGAAACATTTATTTTCTTTATCTGTTGCATCATCTTATCTATTGCCCTAGATTTTTTTGAGTGGTGGTAAACTACTGATTATGAGGGAAGTGGTGACTCAGTGGATAAGACGCTGAGCTTGCCGATCAGAAAGGTCAGCAGTTCAGCAGTTCGCATCACTAGCACTGCATAACGGAGTAAGCTCTCATTACTTGTCCCAGCTTCTGCTCGAAAGCACGTAAAAATGCAAGTAGAAAAATAGGGAGAGCTTTGGTGGGAAGGTAACAGCGTCCCCTGCACTTTTGCTGTTTAGTCATGTTGACCACATGACCATGGAGACGTCTTCGGACAGCGCTGGCTTTTCAGCTTTGAAATGGAGATGAGCCAGCCCCCTAGAGTCGGGAACGACTAGCACATAGGGGAACCTATGCATTTAGCCTAAACTCCTGCTCATGCCAGAAGTCATCCATGATCACCCAAGTGGTTGCATTGTGAGCTATATCAAATTAGCAGGGTTTTTTTTAAAGTGCCCTGTCTCATTTTCACCTGGAGTATCTGCAGCAAATCCACAATCTCTGGCTAATGAAGCTGGGAAAATGGTGCAGGAAGAAGAAAGGTGATATAAGAAGATAGTTGAATCCATGCTGAAGTGAATCAGAGCTTTTTAAATGAAGGATTCCGGTCGTGCAGCGGCAGTGTTAAAAATTTGTTGCTCAGAATCCAATCATCCTTGCTTGAAGTTTTTCATCCATTGCAGTGATATAATATTTTCTCAGTTCAGTTGGGATATGTCATATTTTATATCTGGGAGTAATGCAGCTTCTTCCCAGATGAACTTCATTGTTGCTGTTGATTGCTGGAGCCAGATTCACTCCGTCTCACTCCTGTCTGCAACACAACATCTTCCTATCTGTTATGTGCAACCAGATCACCTTTGAATGGGGATCTCTGCAAGTCTGATTGAAATGCCATTGGGATTTTCTCAGTAAGAATTTGCGAAAGAGGGTCAAGAGGACAAGAGCAGGCAGGAGGGCAGTCATTCACAACATCTCCTTAGTAACTGTGACACTGATTGAATCAATCATACATTATTTAGACAAGGTTTTCCTGACAAATGCTTCCCCAGACACTTCTCTGCAGTAATAGGTAAAGGATTGCAAAAGGCAATTAAGTAGCTAATAAAACTTCTGCCAGTCAGGGCATAAGGGGAGAAACTGTCCTTCCCTGTAGAACACAAATGCACACAACTAAGAAATTGCTACCCTCACTCTGGGACTCAAAGGATCCTGAAATACAAGTACTGGCGTGCATACTTGTATGCTCCTGTATGGGGATTTTCTACCTGAATTATCAAAATCATCAGCCAGCATCCATGAATAAGTCTAAGTTAAGTCACTTCTTACGATATGCTATTATCCCATATGGAAATGTGTGTACATATTCATTCTCTCTCTCTCTCCATCTCCCTCTCCTCCCTCCCTCCCCCTCTCTCTTTCTCTCTTTCCCTCCCTCCCTCCCTCTCTCCCACCCTTATCTACGTGTAGATGTGCACATGCAGGAGAGGACTTTTACCTTCACTACATTCATCCTAAAGTGGAAGATCTCTGGATCATTTGCCTCCGCTTGATGATTTTGCTGGTTGTATAGATGAGCTTTGAGATGTGCCTTTCTCCATACAGCAAATGCTCAAATGCCTCTAGAAATAAAATATAGTTAAAATAATTATTTATAGGTTTCCAAAAATTATTTAAGAGTGGATGAGCAATCTTAGGTGGTGGTGAAATGAGACAAATAAGCAAAAGTGTTAGCAATATATCAGTGGCGTAAAGGACATGTAGTATCATTAGCTTTCTATTTTTTCCCACCTCTATAGGTCCCTCTCATTGGTTGATTTCTTTAGAATCATTGCAATTCTGATTCCATATGGTGATTTTATTATGGTTTTATCTTAATTTAATATTTTACCTGCTACGTTCTATCATCCATATACTTTCTCTCTCCCTGTCCCTCTCTCTCTGTCTCTGTGTCTCTGCCTCTGTCGCTGTGTCTCTATCACTCTCTGTCTCTGTCTCTCTGTCTCTCTGTCTCTCTCTCTCTACATACATACATACATACATACATACATTATTTAAAATAATTTTGTATATCAGTGATTGCAGGACCTCTGTAGATTCCATATGCTAAATAAAATAAAAATAAACTACAGCATTTTAAGGAAGAAATTGAATATAATCAGTCCAGGGTTTTCTTTCCCCAGTTATGTCCTAAGATGGCTTGTTATTTACAAACATAGGCAATGTTAGGCAGGTGATAGTTGAAAAAAGTAAAGCTAGAGAGAAATAACATCAGTTGCTACTTTGGGTAAAGATCATGTAGGAGAAAAAGAAAACCTCAATCAGAAAAATTATGTGGTTTGAATAGTGTTGGTTTCATTTCTGCTGTTTATTGTGGGCTGACTTTATCGTCCTTTAAAACCGAAGGTTTATTGCAAAACCTGAAACTGAAGCCAAATGTTCAAGGTTGTACAGACCCAAGGGGCTGGCAGGGCGTATTCTGGCAGAGGCTCTTATTAAATCTGTACAGGGTTAAAGAACCAGAGGCATCCACTGAGGCATTTTGCAGCAACATGGTTTTAGAGCATCTGGTGCTGGATGGGACATTGGGGAGCACACACTTCTGCTACACAGCCCTTTTGCCCTCTGTAGCAAGAATTCTCTTTGAACATACCTTTTTTTCTCTCTCCTCCTTCTCTAAGTTCTGATCTCTTTCCTTACCTTATTTTTCCAGGTACTAGAGTGTCCAGAGTAACCTGGTGACGTGTTCAGAACGTTTGCTGATTGATGGGCCAAGTCCATAAGGCCAGCATTCTTTCAAATTCCTGCTCAGTGAGAACTACTGTAGGAAGAAAGTAAATGCAGTGTATTAAGGCAGGCAGTGCATAAGCAGAGAGCTATTTTTGGATTACTCTCTATAAGAAGATTTATTGGGACATACCCAGGGATGGGATTCAGCCAGTTCGGACTGATTCAGGCGAACCGGTAGCTCCGATGATCATCTGGAGAGCGAACCAGTTCGCTCCAATGATCAGGTGGGCCCGGCTGCCCCTGCGCTTTACTTACTTATATCCTCTCAGCTGATTTGCACAGCAGAGCCAATTGCCATGCCTCAGCTGTGTTGCTCCCCAGAAGTAATGTGGAAGGTAAGTTTTGTTAAAACTGTGTATTGAATATTCATAGCCTCATTAATATGTATAAGCCATGTAAATGGCCTCGCTGTTCTTGTATTTCAGCACCTTTGTGCTGGCCAGCAACAGCCTCCTCCGTCCGGATTGGTTAGGACGCGAGGGAGGCTGTTGCCGGCTGAATGCTTGTTTCTGATTGGTTGAAGCCCGAGTATATAAGGTTTTGGCGGGCTGGTTATGAACTGAATCGCTGTTATACTTAGCTTGGAATAAATCCTGTTAGCTGTTCACCCTGTGGTCGCGTCCCTCATTCCGAACCTCTAAACTGGCGACGAAGGTGGGATCAGCGATTCCGCGACGCTAGGGTGGAAAGAGAGAGACAGACAGTTAGCTGCCGCCTTCCAGACCGGCAACGAACGCTGCCTGAAGAGGGAAAAAAATTTTTTTTGTGGCCCTCAGTATCTCTCCCTTCACAACCGTCAGGATGACATCTGCTCTACCTCCTTTTGCCCCCTTTGGTTCGGCCGGAGAATCTTGGGAAGGGTTTATGGAGAGGTTTGAGTGTTACCTGATCGCTTCCAAAAATCAGGCTCAAACCGAAGAGGAAAAATGCAGCTTTTTCCTCTCATGCTGCGAGCCATCTATGTTCGCCTCAGCAAGAGCTTTGGCAGCCCCACGGCCAGCATACAAACTTGGGTGGGACGAACTCATGGCCAGATTGAAGAATCACTATGCACCCACCCCTTCAGTCATCGCTCGCCGTTTTGCCTTCCGCAGGCGAGTCCAAAAACAGAATGAATCCATCAGTCAATTTTTGGAGGCTCTGCGGATGGTGGTTGCCCAGTGCGAGTTCTCCAACCTTGAGGAAAATTTGGTGGAACAGTTTGTGTGCGGGGTCCGCGATGTCAACCTGCGGAGCCGCATGTTCCGAAATCACCGAATTACACTCCTCCAGGCCGTGGAAACTGCCCGAGCCGCTGAACTATCTGAGCAATCCACGGCCGACATTGAGCGGTTACAGATTGCCACACCAGAGCGAGCACCGCCTGACGCATCGCCACAAGCCCACATGGTCGAGGACGACCTGGCTTATGAGGATCCAGAGGAAGAAGTGGTGGCCCAGATGAGGACTGTGCCTAAAAGGAAGCCGAAACCGCAACCTGCAGCCCAACAGGCGTCCGCAGTGCCCTGCCGGGGTTGCGGAGGCCGTCATAAACGCCACGCTTGCCCATTTTTGAATGCCATCTGTAATCGGTGCAAGGGCGAAGGCCACCTGGCTAAGGTCTGCAGGGCATTATTGCCGGCACCCTCGTTCCTTCAATCTCCCGGCCGTTCCCAGGCACAACCGCGCCGCCAGCAGCAGCGGCCACCGAAGAGGTCGGAAGATTGCTACCAGTCCACCAGTCAACCATCTACTTTTGACAGTACGGCGAGCCAAGCCGTTGCAGGGGCCCGGAAGGTCTCGACCTCCGTCCAGCTGGAAGGTCAGCCGTGCCGGATGGAGGTGGACTCTGGCTCTTCTCGGTCCCTCCTGCCCTGGTCTCTCTTCGCCAAACTGTGCCCTAAAGTGCCCCAGAAACGCCTAAGGCAATCTGAGGTTTCCCTAAGGGATTACCAAGGGAGGGTGATTCCTACGCTGGGATCCTTCCCTATCTCTGTATGTTATGGCCAATTCCGGGGAAAGCTACCCATCCTTATAGTCAGGGATGACTTGCCGGCCCTTCTGGGCCTGGATTGGTTTCCTGCCCTGGGATTATCAATTGGGGGGGTCCACCGGGTGCTTCCTAGCACTCTCGAGGACACCTTAAGGGAATTTTCGGACGTTTTTGACGGCCAGTTAGGCCGTTACAAAGGGACCCCCCCATTAGGCTGAAAGCCCGTAGGGTGCCTTTTGCCTTAAGGGCCAAGGTTGACGCCGAACTGGATAAGTTGTTGGCGCAGGGAGTCATCGAGCCCGTTGATCATTCCCCTTGGGAGACCCCCATCGTCCTCCCAATTAAACCAGACGGGTCGGTGAGGATCTGCGCCGACTACAAGTCGACGATCAACTTGGCCCTTCAGGCAAACCCCTATCCAGTCCCTGTAGTGCAACACCTGCTCCATTCCCTGGGGCAGGGTTGCACATTCGCCAAACTGGATATGGCGCAGGCCTATCAACAGCTCCCGGTGGATGACGATGCGGCGGCTGCCCAAACCATCGTCACCCATCGTGGGGCTTTCCGTTGTCGCCGCCTGCAATTCGGCGTTTCCGTGGCCCCGGGGATCTTCCAAAGCCTGATGGAGCGGCTGCTCCATGGGCTGCCGGGCGTGGTTCCGTATTTCGATGACGTCCTGATCGCTGCTTCCAGCCGCTCAGAACTCATCGAAGTACTGCGGAAGGTCCTCAGTCGTTTCAGGGGCGCGGGTTTAAAACTGAAACGCAGCAAATGTTCATTTGCTGTTCCTAGAGTGGAATTCTTGGGCTTCATGATTGACGCCCAAGGCATCCACCCTACACCGTCTAAGGTAGCTGCCATTAGGAACGCCCCTGCTCCCACCTCCAAGGCGGAGCTACAGGCGTTCCTAGGGCTTCTGAACTTTTACGCCCCTTTTATACCGCACAAGGCGTCACTAGCCGAGCCGCTGCATCGGTTGCTCGACCGATCTGCAGCCTGGCGCTGGGGGAGCCGCGAAGCGCATGCGTTCGCGGCTGTCAAAGAAGCTCTGACGTCAGCGGCAGTCCTAGTCCAGTACAATGACAGGATGCCTCTGACGTTAGCTTGTGACGCCTCCCCCTATGGAGTCGGGGCCGTCCTAAGCCATGTCCTCCCAAATGGCTTAGAGGCCCCTGTGGCCTATTACTCCCGGACACTCTCCTCGGCGGAGCGTAATTACAGCCAGATAGACAAGGAGGCTCTGGCTGCAGTGTCCGGGATTAAGAGGTTCCATGACTACCTCTACGGTCGGCCTTTCACCCTTGTCACTGACCACAAGCCACTCCTTGGGCTTTTGGCAGGTGACAAGCCGACCCCCCCCATCCTCTCCCCCAGAATGACTAGATGGACGGAGTTCCTTGCAGCGTATTCTTATACGCTGCAGTACCGTCCAGGCAAGCAGCTGGGGCATGCCGATGCCTTAAGCCGCTGCCCGTTACCGGAGACCGACACCGCCCTAGTGCCCTGTCTCTCAGTCCTGTCCATCGCGTCTTCCGGTCTCCCAATTTCGGCCGCGGATGTCGCGGCCTGTACCAAGGCCGATCCGATCCTCTCCCAGGTCGCTTCCTGGGTCTCGAGGGGATGGCCAGTGGACAAAGTGGCAGAGGGCTTCAAGCCCTTTAAAATCCGGCAGGCGGAGCTCTCCCTCCACGGGGGGTGCCTCATTTGGGGGGATCGAGTGGTGATCCCCACCGTGCTGCGACCACAAGTCCTGTCCCTGCTCCATAAGGATCATCCGGGCATAGCACGAATGAAGGCATTAGCCCGTAGCTATGTTTGGTGGCCCTTACTGGACTCAGAGATAGCGGCCTATGTTGGCCGCTGCAACCCCTGTCAACAGTCTAGGCCTAATCCCCCAGCTGGGCCGGCTCGTGAGTGGGAGGCTCCGAGAGGCCCATGGTCACGCCTCCACCTAGATTTTGCCGGTCCCTTTCACGGCCAGAATTTCTTGGTAGTGGTGGACGCTTACTCCCGCTGGGTGGAGCTGATCCTGATGGGCTCGACCACAGCTGAGAGTACGGTCCGGGCCTTGAGAAGGCTGTTCGCGACCCATGGGTTGCCGGACCTGATTGTTTCTGATAACGGGCCCCAATTTATGTCCACCACGTTCCAGGAGTTTCTGGCCATGCAAGGGATTCGACATGTGCCCATAGCCCCGTACCACCCGGCCAGCAATGGCCGGGCGGAGCGGGCGGTCCGCTCAGCAAAAGAGGCACTGGGCCGCATGGACCGGGGCGACTGGCAGGAGAAAGTGGCGGCTTACCTGCTAAGCCAACATTCCACTCCCTGCCCAACGACCAACCGAAGCCCCTCGGAGCTCTTGATGGGCAGGCGCCTACGGACTCCCCTGGACCGGCTACATCCGTTGTATTCAGGGGATCAGCCGAGCAACCTGGGGGTTATCCCTTCCCGTTCATTTAAAGTAGGGGACGCGGTGTGGGCCCGGGCATTTTCGGGGCCTTCTAGATGGGTGCCAGCCACTGTGACTGCCCTGACAGGCCCGTGTTCTTTTAGAATCGGACTGGCTGACGGATCCCAATGGAGGCGTCACCTGGATCAGTTGAGGAGACGCCTCCCACCGCCAGCCGGCGGCCCGGACCCAACCGATGCCGGCACCGCCTGCCCGGGCACCCAGCTTGAGGCCTTCGCCACTCCAGGCCTCTCCTGTCCACAACCGAGAACTCAATCCGGAGGAAACACGCCGCGGGCCTTCGCCACACCAGGCCCAACCTGCCCGAGCGCCCCCTGCCGGGAACGTCCACAATCATCTCAAGCCGCCGCAGAACAGTCCCCACCGAGGCCAAGGGTCCTCCCTCCCGACACGCCTTCCAAACACGACACCAGCACAGTTGACACGCCACCTCGCCCCTACTCACCAGTACAGTTGAGCCCTCCTTCTGGGCCGTCCCAAGAAGGCGTGCCTTGGAGCTACACCCCCTTCCGGGAGGAGCTACCACAAGGAGGTCCTCCTCCGCCGACGACTAGTGGAGAACTGCGCAGATCAGGGCGGGTCCGGCACCGCCCCGCCTACTTACAGGACTACGCATGCTCCACCCGCGGAGCATGCGCGGAACTGGGGGGAAGGGGTATTGAATATTCATAGCCTCATTAATATGTATAAGCCATGTAAATGGCCTCGCTGTTCTTGTATTTCAGCACCTTTGTGCTGGCCAGCAACAGCCTCCTCCGTCCGGATTGGTTAGGACGCGAGGGAGGCTGTTGCCGGCTGAATGCTTGTTTCTGATTGGTTGAAGCCCGAGTATATAAGGTTTTGGCGGGCTGGTTATGAACTGAATCGCTGTTATACTTAGCTTGGAATAAATCCTGTTAGCTGTTCACCCTGTGGTCGCGTCCCTCATTCCGAACCTCTAAACTGTGCATGCACGCGAAGCACGCGATCACCAAACTGGTTGTTAAACTGGCAGGATCCCATCACCGAATATACCCCAATGACTGTCTGATGCCAGGCAAAACAAACAATCAAAAACATACAAATAAGCTGGGTTGCGAGCAGGTGAGATGTCTACTTTTTATGTTTTATCTTTTGAATCCATTAACATTGTATTTTATGATTGATAGATTTGGCTTATTTTCTTCTCTTGTGTGTCATCTTTTGAACAGATGTCCAGCAGATATTGGCATTCATAAATGCATAAAGTATCTAAGAAGAGTTTTGAACACCATTGTGAATCTCTAGTTTTCCCTGTGGTAATGCAAAACATGACTTTATTGTACCTGCCTAGACTAGAAAGGAAGGAACAATGGGTCTCTTTCTTCATCAAACAGGGATTCCTTCTAGGTTGCTCTAGTTCAGAGGTCTTCAAACTTGACAACTTTAAGACTTGTGGACTTCAACTGCCAGAATTCTCCAGCCAGCTATGCTGGAGAATTCTGGGAGTTGAAGTCCACAAGTCCTAAAGTTGCCAAGTTTGAAGACTCTGTTCTAGTTTGTCCATAACAATATCTGGAGTGGCAAAATGTAAAACTCTGGTCTTGACTCCAAATCCCATTGTGGTCTGAATGCAACTTATTGATGTTATATTATCACATCCAGGAACATTATAAACATATTCTTTGATTATACAAGATTAGGACTTATTTAGAACATATTTTCTCTGATTCTGATTCCAAGCTACTCTATTCACCAGGAGTATTGAGTTAGTTTTTGATGGCAGGCTATTCTGAAAAATAATATCCAAGATCCTCTTGGAAACATTCACAGCTAAAACAAGATTTGAATCCTAATCACTCCCAATGCTAGTTAAATTACTACCCAATGCCAATACCCTTTGGCTATTCTACCATAGCCATCGAATTACTTTTGCCTCCTAAATTATGAATTCATTGGCTTTTAAAGTATGGAGGTTTACAACTTTGACATTTTATTCCAACAAGGACCTTAATGGCTGCCATCTTTTTAATGTGCCTCAAATCTCATATTCTGTTTGTAGGAAACTGATGATTTTTTTCTGAAAAAAATGCTGTGATAACAATCAATGTACAGTTATTTTTTCCCTCTGAGGACATGAATGAGATAACAGGACATTGATTAAAATGAAACCTCCCTTCAATAAAATGGGAAATAATTAATGCTTTGAAGTGCTTGGTACTTAAAAAAAAACACGAATACATGAATGAATTGGGAAGAAATTATGTCATCGTAGTCATCGTCATTATGATCAACAACAAAACATGCTCCATGTGTTGTCTCTGGGTGGGGTGGAATTGACCCTGAAGGAGCAGGTCATGGTACAGTTGGTCTTCTCCTGGACTCTTGACTTCTCATGGGTCAGATGGAAGCTGCGGCCAGCTGTAGTTGATGTACTAATTGCAGCCTTACTTGGGGTAGGAGGACTGGGCTATGTTGGCTCACACACAGGCAGATTACTGCAATATGCTGAACATGAAATAGCCTTTAAACAACATCTAGAAGCTTCAGCTGATGCAAAATGCAGTTGCACGACTGTTAATGGTTGCTTGTTAATGAGCTCATGTTATGTCTATTTTGTGGGCTCTGCATTGACTTACTATTAAATTACTTCTGAGGGCAATTTAAATGGCTGCTTTTCCTATAAAGCCCTTTATGGTTTGATACAGATACATTGGGTCTATGTCTCTCCACTAGAATTGGTCTGCCACTTCAGACATCCGAGAGAAGGAGCTTGTGGTTCCTCATTTGCGGGAGGTTAGGAGGGCTGAGAACTGGAGGTATTTTTGTTATTGAGCTGGCTCTCTGGAACGGCCTCCAAGGTGATACATAGTTGGCCTCAATTCTGGTTGCCTTCTAGAACTTAATGCTTTAAAACTTTTTCTCAGGGCTGAGTTTGGAGATTAATGCTTGATGAACTGTCCATTTTATTTTATATAAAAATATATAATTTTTATTATGGGTGTTTAAAAAAAATATTTACTGATTAACCTATAGGCCACATCAACGTAAAGGTTCAAACACATATTACCAATAAAATTCAAACAAACAATTTAAAATGAAAGTAGGGTAAAGTACAATAGTTATAGGATAACATACAATACTTTAATACATAAACATGTAAAATAGAATTATTGTTGTTAGTTGCAAAGTTGTGTCCAACCCTTCGTGACCCCATGGACAACGTTCCTCCAGGCCTTCCTCTACCATCCTCTGGAGTCCATTTAAGCTCACGCCTACTGCTTCAATGACTCCATCCAGCCATCTCATTCTCTGTCATCCCCTTTTTCTTTTGCCCTCAATCTTTCCCAGCATTAGGCTCTTCTCCAGTGAATCTTTCCTTCTCATTAGGTGGCCAAGGTATTTGAGTTTCATCTTCAGGATCTGGCATTTTAAAGAGCAGTCAGGGTTGATCTCCTCTAGGACTGACCGTTTTATTGCCTTTCAGTCCAAGGGACTCGCAGGAGTCTTCTCCAGCACCATAGTTCAAAGGCCTCCATTCTTTGGTGCTCAGCCTTTCTTAGGGTCCAACTTTCACAGCTATACATTGCAACTGGGAAAACCATAGCCTTGACTATACGCACTTTTGTTGGCAGGGTGATGTCTCTGTTTTTTAGTATGCTGTCTAGATTTGCCATAGCTTTCCTCCCCAGGAGCAAGCATCTTTTAATTTCTTGTCTGTAGTCCCCATCTGCGGTTATCTTGGAGCCCAGGAAAATAAAATCTGTCACTACATCCATTTCTTCCCCATTTATTTGCCAGGAATTGAGAGGGCCAGATGCCATGATCTTACTTTTCTTAATGTTGAGTTTCAAGCCAACTTTTGCACTCTCCGTCTTCATCCACATCAAGAGGCTGTTTAGTTTCTTTTTACTTTCTTCCATTAGAGTGGTATCACCTGCATTTCTTTATCACCCCTGCAATCTACCCCAATCAAGCGCACATATGCCAATCTCAGTCAGACCATTTTAGTGAGGAACTGTGCAGTATTAAATGCCATTTTCAATTTCTGGCCACACATGAGGTATGTTGTTTTAATATGGGCCTCCTACTGGGCCATACATTTAATATGTGAATCATATTATGAATCTCTCACCCCCTTAATATAATTATGGTTGTTGTTTTATGTCGTGAGTCTTCAAAAACCTTTATATGATACAGACAGGGTGTAAATGTAATATTTAAATAAACAACAAAGAGAATCTGTTTCTTTCCCTCTTCAACCAAAGGCCTTCTGGATGTATTAATATGCATCTACAATAATTCCCATCTGCCATGATCTCCAACACTGCTAAACTGGGAGACTGCCTCACTTTTAATCATTAATTTATAGTCTACAAGAAGAGGCCATTCTGCACAGTGATCTCCTCTTTGGAATGTCAGTTTCCTTTGGCTCTTGAATTTCAAAAACAGTACTGTTGAATACTAGCGCGGGAAATACAAGCGCGGGGATAAAGGACTCCCTTTCTGATTGGTTCCCGGGCGGAGCCGGTTCAATCCTCACCCCGATTGGTCGAGCTACTCGACGCCCCATTGGCTCCTCGTTCAAACCCGGGGGTATAAATGTTTGGCGCGAACCACGCCACGTTGAATCGTAGTCACTCTGTTCTCAATAAAGGTTGCTGTTGCATACCCGTTTGTCGCGTCCCTTCCCTTCGCTCCAAGATGCAAAACTGGCGACGAGGGTGGGATACCGATTCCCGCGACCACGGAGGAGAACGAGCCAGCTGCCACCGCGTCTGAATCAGCACGAACGCTATCGCAGGCTGAGAACTCCGGCAGCGAACGCAAAAAATTCTCTGCCCTTTTCCTCCCCCTCTCTGGCTCCACACCACGATGGCATCAGCGCTTCCTCCTTTCGCGCCATTCGGATCTGCCGGAGAATCATGGGACGGCTTCATGGAGCGTTTCGAGTGCTACTTAATCGCATCGAGGAACCAGGCACAGACCGACGAGGAGAAATGCAGTTTCTTCTTGTCTTGCTGTGAGCCTTCCATGTTCGCCTCTGCGAGAGCCCTGGCCGCCCCGAGGCCAGCCTACAAACTTGGGTGGGACGAGCTGATGTCCAGGCTGAGGAACCACTACGCTCCCTCACCCTCTCTGATCGCACGCCGCTTCACCTTCCGCCGCCGAGTGCAGAAGCCCAACGAATCCATCAGCCAGTTCCTAGAGGCTTTGCGCACCGTGGCCGCCCAGTGCGATTTTGCAGACCTGGAGGAGAACCTCGTAGAGCAGTTTGTATGCGGGGTCCGCGACGCACATTTGCGCAGCCGCATGCTCCGGAACCACAAAATCACCTTGGTGCAAGCCGTGGAGACCGCGCGAGCAGCGGAGCTCTCCGAACAATCCACGGCCGACATCGAACGCCTCCAGCTGAAACCCCCCACACAAACCGCCGCGGGGCCTTCCACCCAGACGAACCTCGTCGACGACCTCTCTCCTGCTGAAGACGAGGAGGAGGAAACCGTCGGACAAATGAGGACGCAGCCGAAGCGGAAGCCACACCTGCAACCACCGACGCCAGCTCAGCCAGCCTCAAACGCACCTTGCCGCGGATGCGGCGGCCGCCACAGCCGCGCATCCTGCCCGTTCCGTTCTGCCGTCTGCCGCCGCTGCCGAGGAGAAGGACACCTTGCCAGGGTCTGCCGGGCTCTCGTGCCAGCCCCATCGTTCATGCAGCCCAGCGACCAGCGCCAGGCACCGCAACGCCGCCAACAGCCACGTCCTGCGAGGCGAGCTGAGGACTGCCACTCAACCTACCAGCCCTCCAGCGCCGACTGCGTGGTCTACCAGGCTTCCCACGTTCCCGCCGGCGATCGCAAAATCAGCACCGCCGTCCGACTCGAAGGTCAGCTTTGTAGAATGGAGGTGGACTCCGGGTCTTCCCGTTCTCTCCTATCTTGGGCCCAGTTTTCCCGCCTTTGTCCCGGGGTTCCCCAGAGCAAGTTGCGCCCCGTCGGGGTCTCCCTCCTAGACTACCAGGGAAATGGGATTCCCAAGGCAGGAATATTCCACATCCGAGTGGAATACGGAGACTTTAAGGGGAAACTCCCAGTTCTAATCGTCAGGAACGATCTGCCCGCTCTCCTTGGGTTGGATTGGTTTCCCGCCTTGGGCCTCACCATAGAGGGGGTGCACAGGGTAGTTCCCCTCACCGTAGATAGCGTTCTAGACGAGTTCGCAGATGTGTTCGATGGGAAATTGGGCTGTTATAAGGGCACCCCCATTTCCCTCTGCCTCGATCCCCAGGTCGCTCCCATTAGGCTGAAGGCACGCAGGGTCCCCTTCGCACTGAGAGCAAAGGTAGACGCTGAACTTGATAAGCTCATAGAGCAAGGGGTAATCGAGCCCGTAGATCACGCCCGTTGGGAAACCCCCATAGTCCTCCCGGTCAAACCCGACGGATCGGTGAGAATATGTGCCGACTATAAGTCGACCATCAATTTGGCCCTGCAGGCAAATCCATATCCGGTCCCCGTAGTGCAACACCTACTCCACTCCTTAGGGCAAGGCCGCATTTTCGCCAAGCTAGATATGGCACAGGCCTACCAGCAGCTTCCCGTAGACGACGATGCGGCTACAGCCCAGACCATCGTCACCCACCGCGGGGCCTTCCGCTGCCGCCGCCTCCAATTCGGCGTTTCGGTTGCCCCGGGGATTTTCCAGAGCCTCATGGAGCGGTTGCTCCACGGGCTCCCAGGCGTCGTGCCCTACTTCGATGACGTCCTGGTCGCAGCCCCCAGCCACTCAGAACTCCTGAAAATACTGCGGGAGGTCCTCACACGTTTTAGGGAGGCAGGACTGAAACTAAAGCGCAGCAAATGCGAAATTGCTGTTCCCAAAGTAGAATTCTTGGGGTTCCTCATTGATGCCCAAGGCATCCACCCCACCCCTTCCAAAGTTGCCGCCATCAAAAACGCACCTGCACCCACCTCTAGAGCGGAATTGCAGGCGTTCCTGGGGCTTTTAAATTTCTACGCCCCGTTTATTCCCCACAAGGCGTCGCTAGCTGAGCCGCTACACCGACTGCTTGACCGGTCAGCGGCCTGGCAATGGGGTAGCCGTGAAGCGCACGCGTTCGCGGCTATAAAAGACATTTTGACCTCATCGGCAGTACTTATTCAATATAGCGATAGGATGCCCCTAGTTCTGACTTGCGACGCCTCTCCCTATGGCATAGGGGCGGTCCTGAGCCATGCCCTCCCGAACGGCTCAGAGGCCCCCATAGCCTTCTATTCCCGGACACTCTCCTCCACGGAGCGGAACTACAGCCAAATCGATAAAGAAGCCCTGGCTGCAGTATCCGGCATTAAGCGGTTCCATGACTACCTCTATGGTAGGAATTTCACCCTTGTCACGGATCACAAGCCACTCCTGGGGCTACTGGCAGGCGACAAGCCAACCCCCCCCATTTTGTCTCCCCGCATGACACGCTGGACGGAGTTCCTAACGGCGTATTCGTATACGCTGTTATACCGTCCGGGTAAGCAGCTAGGGCACGCAGACACCCTGAGCCGCTGCCCCTTGCCAGAGACGGACACTGCCCACGTACCCGCTCTCTCTATTTTGTCCATCGCCGAATCCGACCTCCCCGTCTCTGCCGCGGACGTCGCAGCTTCATGGGTCTTGAGGGGTTGGCCCACGGAAAAGGTTGCGGAAGGATTCCGACCATTTAAAGCACGACAAGCAGAACTCGCCCTACACGGGGGTTGTCTTGTCTGGGGGGATAGGGTAGTGATCCCCACAGCCCTGCGGGCACGAATCCTGCCCGCACTCCACAAAAACCACCCAGGCATAGCGCGAATGAAAGCCTTAGCCCGTAGCTATGTGTGGTGGCCCTTGCTAGATTCGGAAATTGCAGACTACATAGGCCGCTGCAGGATCTGCCAAAACTCTAGGCCGAATCCCCCCACAGCCGCACCCCGGGAGTGGGAAATCCCTAGAGGCCCATGGTCCCGTTTACACATTGACTTCGCCGGCCCCTTCCACGGCCGAAACTTCATGATAGTAGTCGATGCTTACTCCAAGTGGGTGGAGCTGGTAATCATGACCTCCACCACAGCAGAGAGTACAGTGAGGGCCCTTCGTAAGATGTTCGCCACCCATGGGTTACCGGATGTGATAGTCTCAGATAATGGGCCCCAGTTTACCTCCACCACGTTCCAAGAATTCCTGGCAGAACAAGGAATCAGACACGCGGCCACAGCCCCTTATCACCCAGCTAGTAACGGCCGGGCGGAGCGCGCAGTTTGCTCGGCCAAAGAAGCCTTAGGCCGCATGGACCAGGGCGACTGGCAAGAAAGAGTGGCAGCTTACCTCTTGAGCCAGCACTCCATACCCTGCCCAACGACTAATAAAAGCCCCGCGGAGCTCTTGATGGGTAGGAGATTGCGAACCTCCCTAGACAGGCTCCATCCACTTTACGCAGGGGATCTGCCGAGCAACCTGGGGGCCCTCCCTTCCCACGCGTTTAAGTTAGGGGATCCTGTATGGGCCCGCTCCTTTTCGGGGGATCCACGGTGGGTTCCCGCAACCATCACAGCTCTGACCGGCCCCTGTTCCTTCAGGGTCGGTCTGGCCGACGGAACACAATGGAGGCGCCACGTGGACCAGTTAAGGCGACGCCTCCCCACGGAAACAGACGGCCCGAGCATCTCAGACACCCACTCTCAGCACGGGCCACCCTCGATGACCTTCCCCCAAACGGACCGCCTCTACCCGGGGAACGGGGGACAAGCCGATACGAACTTTTCGGACAGACGCGCCTCACCCGGCTACTCCCTTCCTCGAAGCCCTTATCGAGACTCTGAACCTACACCCCAACCAGGCTGCGCGGAGCCACTGTCGGACACTCCTGTTGCCACGGAGACGCCACCCCGGACAAATGGACATTGGGCACGGGGCACGGGGCCAGCGCCATCTCACGAGGCTGCATCGCAGATCCACCGCCCCGCCACAGACACACCTCCACCGGCGGTTCCCCCCCCATCGACAACCGCCGGGGAGCTACGAAGGTCGGGACGAGAACGTCGCCGTCCCACCTACTTACGAGACTATGTTTGCCCTTCCTAAAGGGACTCTTTCACTAGGGGGGGAGGGGTGTTGAATACTAGCGCGGGAAATACAAGCGCGGGGATAAAGGACTCCCTTTCTGATTGGTTCCCGGGCGGAGCCGGTTCAATCCTCACCCCGATTGGTCGAGCTACTCGACGCCCCATTGGCTCCTCGTTCAAACCCGGGGGTATAAATGTTTGGCGCGAACCACGCCACGTTGAATCGTAGTCACTCTGTTCTCAATAAAGGTTGCTGTTGCATACCCGTTTGTCGCGTCCCTTCCCTTCACTCCAAGATGCAAAAAGTACCATAATTACTAGTAAAGAAAGACCAAAAAAGAAGGCGGAATTCATAACCTGATAATTGGTGATTATTGTATAGAGAAAGCAATTGTGCTTAAGCTATACCCTACAAATTGCTAAGAAACTTCCAAGCCATGGAGAAATTAGCACTAAATTGAATATTAAGATATTGTTGTTAAGAAGAATGTGTATTATTGCAAATTGTAAACATATTGCAATTCAGAAATATAACATTGCAATGAAAGAGGCCAGCACTATTTTTGAATCCTGTAATTTCAGGGTTAACAATGAGTGTTCTATCTAATTATAAGAAAAACCTGAGAAAAATATACAATATACATGGTTCTATTATTTATTTATTAGCTATAGATAACATCTCCCATTTAGAAGCTCAAAGTGGCAAAGTGCTCCCTTCTCCTATTTTGTACTACAAGCAATTCTATTGGATAGGTTGGGTTGAGCTTGGCTTACATGACTCCTTAGTCAAAGGTATACTGGCACCTGAGTCCTTTTGTTCTTTCAGCATTATAATGTCTAACTGACTGTTAGAGCGTAACAGTGACAAAATCTGAAGAATATATTTGTCACCTCCCCCCACAAAGGCAAGCTAAAGGCATGGATGTTAAGTATTTCAGTATAGATTATGTAGAACATTCTAGTATTCAACAAAGATAAAATCAGACAAGTTCTGAGTAAGAATATCTTAAACGAGATTGGATGTCTTAAATTTAGAAAAAATTGATGTCATATATGAAAATTTGAAATTTTAAACCTGAAATCTTGTTTCTGTATGTTTTCTAGTCTTCCATGAGGCATGGAAACTCGCTGTGAGGTAAAATAATTGCTGAAATCTCCTGTACTTGTAAAATCTAAGGTCACATGAGATCCTGTGAAATAAACATCAATTTTGAAAGGTACGTACAAGAACACTGAATCCTCAAGAATTGAGATAAATATTTCAGTGATCTCATGCAATAGCTTATAGCAGACAGAAACCTTGGGTGGTTTTGTTTTTAGAAGATGTAAGACTAGGAGGTGTAAGATACCCAACAGGCAGACAAGAAAGACTTTGGATTCACAAACAGGGGCTTGGGACACTGTCATGCAGTCAAAATCAACCAATGTACATAAATATCATGGCTGGAAGCCAGCTTCTTGAACTGTTAACTGCTAATATCTTGCAATACTTGCACATGTTCATAATTACCTACCATATTTAGGCCAGTACAAAGTGCTGTTATTAAACTTTAACACCTAAGTGGCCTGGAGCCAAGCTCTCCGAAGCAATGCTGTTTCTGAAGAATACCCTCATACTTCTCAGATGTTTCCTGGGATGCTTCATTTAAACAATAGACAGGACTTTTGCAGGGATCATCTCTTAGTTGTAGATTCCCCTCTCCAAGGCGACCTGCAGAGCAGTTGCATTTTGTTCCTTTTAGACAGAGGATAAGGCATGTATCAGGATATGTATTTGGGTGTGTTAATGTTGCAATATTTTCATGATTTTAAATATCTGCAGGTTTTGTTGCCTGTATGTTAGTTATTTTAATTGCATGTTGCCATCTGCTTTATTTTGTCTGATTTGCTTGTTCAGATGTTTTAACCGCAGAGTGAAGAATGTTGATTGGCAATGTGCAAATAAATAAATAAAAAAACTTGAAAATTCAAGGCATGTGCTGTATGAGCAAATTTAAAATTGAGAATCAGGGTGTCAAATTAATATTTTGTACAGTTCTATCAAGTTCTTCCTCCTTCACAGTCTTCTATAAAGTGAAAAATACTCAATGAAATTCTTCCTGATTCTTCCTTTAGTTAGTTAGTTTGGTTAGTTTACTATATTATCATTACACCGCGTACAATGGAATTAAACGCCATCTTCTACATTATACATAAAAAAAACATCCTTCACATTCTATACCCGTGATGGCGAACCTATGGCACACATATCTACTGGCACGCGAGCTTTCAGCTCTGGTGTGCATGCGTGTGCTGGCCAGCTGATTTTTCGCCTTCTAGAGGGCCAGGGGAGGCCATTTTCGCCCTCCCCAGGCTTCAGGAAAGCCTACAGAGTTTGGGGAGGGTGAAAAAACAGGCCCAATGGGCCAACCAGAAGTTTAGAAACAACCCATTTCCGGCTTCTGGAGGGCTTCCAGAAGAGGGGGAGGAGTGGAAGAGGCCATGTTTGCCCTTTAGAGCCTGGGGAGGGTGAAAAATGGGCCCAATGGGCCTACTGGAAATTTGCTAATGGAGGTTCGCTACCGGAAGTTCGCATACATAATTTTGGCTCACGTTTACAAAAAGATTCTCCATCGCTGTTCTATACAATTGAATTGAAAACTCCTGATATTGTATTAATATTGCACTATACAGTAGAATTCAATATAGCTCTGGAATAGAAGCTGTTTTTCAGCCTATTTGTCCTTGTTTTTATTGTCTTGTACCGTCTGCCAGATGGTTATACTTAAAAAAAAAAAGGGGGGGGGAGCCCAGGATGAGATGGATCTTTAAAAATGTTTTGAAGTTTCTTAAGGCAGCGGAAGCTATAAAGCTCTTCCAAAGAGGGGAGAGGGCAACCAATGATGACATTAACCCCCTGGAGCGCTGTCCTATCTGCCACTGTGCAATTGGCAAACCATACACAGGTGAAGTAAGTTAAAATACTCTTTATGGTGCAGCGGTAGAAGGTCACCAGCAGTTTTTCCTTCAGTTGTTGTTTCCTGAGAAGTCTCAGGTAGTATAATCTCTGCTGGGCCCTTTTGACCAGTGCTGAAATGTGAGCACCCCAGGTCAGGTCCTCTTTTATGATAACACCCAGAAACTTAAAACTAGCCACTTGCTCCATTTGGTCCCCCTTGATAACCAAGGGTTGGATGTCTGATCTATTCCTTCTATGGTCCACTATAAGCTCCTTGGTCTTACTGGTGTTAAGGACCAAGTTATTGTCTCCACACCACGAAAGCAACCAGTTTACTTCATCTCAATAGGCAGACTCACACACACCCCTCCCAGAGATGAGTCACACCACTGTTGTATCATCTGCAAATTTAATAATAGCATTACTGGCATGAATGGGAATGCAGTCATGTACATAAAGAGTATAGAGTAAGAAGTGACCCGTCAAAACCGCGGTCCACAAAAGCGCGATCAACGAAAGGGCGCATTTGACGTCATCACAGCACGACGAAAAAAATTAAAAATTGAAATAAAAATAAAATTAAAGCAAGCTGATTCACATAAAGGTAAGGGTTAGGTTTAGGGTTAGGGTTAGGGTTAGGTTAAGGGTTAGGGTTAGGTTTAGAGCGTTAGGGTTACATTTAGCGTTACGTTAAAGGTTAGCGTTAGGTTTAGCGTTAGGTTAAGGGTTAGGTTTAGGGTTAGGTTTAGGGTTAGGTTTGGAGGGGTTAGGGTAAGGTTTTCGCTTTATTTTTACATTTTTCGATCACAGCGTGATGTTTTCGTCGCGCTGTGATGACGTCAAATGCGCGCTTTCATCGACCGCGATTTTGTCGTCTGCGGTTTTGTGGTGGAACCAGAGTAAGATACTCAACATGCAAAACTGTGGTATATCAGTGTTAAGAATAAGGGCTGAGGAGCAGGGGTGGGTTCCAGCACGCATTATTGTTGGTTTGCTTGGGGGTGCTCTGCGTGTGTGCTTCGTGAACATGCACAGTGCAATAAAAATTGTTCTGCACATGTGCAGAAGTAAAAAACAAGATAGCGCTGCCTGGAAAACTGGTTTGGGAGTGTGGCAGGTCTGGGCTGGTAGGAACCCATCATTGTTGAGGAGGTATGATTACCTAATCTGACCCTCTGAGAATGGACAGACAGGAAATCCATAATCCAAAAATTATGTTATGGATGTTAGGATACGATGGAATAAAGACATCAAAATTTTGCCTGAGTTCCAATGATGTAAAAACAATTACAGTTCTATGATATACACAGAAATAAAAGAAAATCTTGCTCAATGTAAGCCAGTTTATTTCTGGTCAATACTTAATGTAGGAAAAAGTAAATTTACTATTGTTGTTGTTGTTACTGTAATTAGATATCCAAAACATTTGCATTATTTTTTAATAATTGTCACTTTACAAAGAATGAGAAGACAACTTCTACCTCTAAGAGGCTACAATATTCATTAAGAGGCTCATTTTTAAAATTTATGTTTTGATATCATTTTGGCTACATGCTGCAACTTACTGATCAATATTTTTTTAAAACCTCCTGAAGGATTTTGTTATTGGACAGTATATAAATATTATGAAGAAGTAAATCAATACTTCAGATATTATACAAATAAACACAACAGAGAAAACTAGAGAATTACCAGGTGCATGTAATGACAGAAATTAATATAGAAGAGTTATGCTACTATTGGAGTTAAGACAAAATTGGGCTAAGTTCTAATCGAGTAATCTACAACATGATTCTCTAGATATTGAACTACAATACCGGCCATCCTTAGATATTGGATATTCTGGCTGGTGCTTATAATAGCTGGGCTCTAACATTATCTGGAAACCATTGCAGAACATGAAATAATATATTTTTATAATGTATAATTTCCAAAAAGATTTCATAGAAAAGGTGGATTTTGAGGAGCAAATTAATCTAGGGAGGTGGCTTTACAGTAGTGTCAAAGAAGTCCATGAGATTTTTGGCCCTTTTGGAAAGTAGAGCTGAGTCAATAAAAGTCACAGGTATGAGTATGTCAGGAATTAACAGAGCATAAGGGTCTATATATGTAAAATTTAAAAAATGACATATAAATTATGAAAAGATTGTTTGTCTTAGGTATCTATTTATTTGCAACTTTAAGAAAAGAAACTGTTTGAGGAAGTAATACATATCCTACTTTTTTATACATTAGATTTATATACTGTGTAATTTCATTTCTTTAGGTCACTACACTACATATTTCCTTTCCTTTGATATAATCTGGGTGGGTTTGAAGAGACAAGGATAAAATGCTTATCCCAGTTTTTCCTACATGCCTTCATGGTTGCAAATCAGTCGTGGCAAAAGCAGTTCAATCATGTCGCATTTGAGAGAACATTGCACAATCTTCAGCAGGTGGGGGGAACATGGACTCTCTACTCTTAGGCTAATACCACCCCCCAAAGTACTTAGCTTGTTGCTCCCACCAACATCCAGTAGATGGGGATAGCATATTATGGACTTCATGGAAGTTTTTATGGGGCACATAGTGCTATTATTTTCCTACTGACAAATGGATCTACAAATGGATATTGTGTAGACTGTTCTTCTCCAGGATTCCCATTTAATTGTTCTTGCTCTCTATTTTTCAAATCTTCTGCACCAAAAGACATTCAACATTCAGTGACCCATGAAGATGCTTAATCTTTGGTAAGCTGCTTTGTATGGAGGTTTGCCTGCTTAGTTTCTCCCCTAAAGTTTGTCTCTAGTTCCCCAAAGCATGCTGATACTTGCATTTTTAAAAATAGTCTCTTTTAACATATTTAGTCATCATAAAGAAGAGCTATGGAAAATTAGATCAGAGGTTGATCCAGCCCAGCATCCTCTTTTCTGAGTAAATGCCCAAGAGAGCTCATAATCAGCATACCATTTTCTTCTATGAAGAACTACAGTAGATACACAAACACTTATGGGATTACTCTAGTAGAGGCACCAAAATACAATTACTCCTGCCTTTATTGTGATGCTAAGAAAAACATTTCAGGGCAAAATATAGATTACTGTGGGACTACATTTTAGAAGTGACCCAATATTTTGATTTAGGGAAGATAAATTCCCCCTATGAATAGCAAGCAGTGAAGGATTAGAAAGGGATGGAAACCAACAGAAAAAGTGAGTTCAAATATTACTGTAATAAGAAACAACACTATGGTTTGCTTGGCATAGATATAATGTATTGTGTGAAGAAAGCTCTTGGGTTAAACATTTAATAAACATTGTTTATTTCTACTGAAATGTCAAAATCTCGTAATTTGAAATCACCCAAACCAGAAGGTGAGGGGACTTAGTATCAGCCAGGAGAAGGACTCAAGGAATGAATCCAAGTAGGAATGAGGCACATGGTCTATTAGACAGATACTCAACTGGTTACTGCAGTCTATGACCTATAATATAAAGGCATTAGCTCAATAGCAGAGTCTTTATTCATAGAAGTAAGCTGATTTCTATTCAAAATATACTGTAACAATAATGCACCGACATAAAAATTGGATCAGGCTACTACATCTGAGCCACTTTTGCTGACAAGTTAAATCTCCATCCTAACTTGAAATCAGTATGATTTCATATGCATATGGAGTCATGCAGAAATTGCAATACATTTTAGTTCATTGCCTGGGGTTCAGCATTTCTCCCTGAATTTGGCTGCAAAGAGATATTGGTGATTTCTGCTCTCTGTGCAGAAAATTTATTGTGCATATGCAAGTGAACAAAAAGAAGAAAATCAAGGCTGTTCCATGGGTTCACCTGTGTCCCCCATTGTGGCCAATCTCTACATGGAAGAGGTAGCAACCAAAGCCCTAAATTCCTTTACAGGAATACCACTCACTCATTGGTATAGATATGTGGATGATACTTGGGTCAAGATTAAAACACAGAAATTGGAATCCTTCACCAAACACATCAACCCTATGGACAGGTACATTAAGTTCACCTGGGAAGATGTTAAGGAAAATAGTCTGGCCTTCCTGGAAAATGCAATACACATTAAGGAAAACAGACATTTTAACACTTAAATTTACACACACACACACACACACACACACACCCTGCCACACACATTCTGATTCTCGCCATCCACTGGAGCACAAAATGGGAGCGATCAGAATCCTACACAACCAGGCTGAAAGTTTGCCTACCAGAAAAAATGGAAAAGAAAAAGAACTAAAACACTTCAAGGAAGCCCTCAGAACCTGTTGCCTTTTGAAAAAAGCACCTTTGGCACTCCCTCCGTTCAGTTCTTGCAAGCAGTTTGCAATCTCTCTGATTATCTAGACTTCTTGATCTGAAAAGCCTCAAGGAAGGCATTTCCTTATGATGTTAGGACATTGCAGAAAGCTGTAGAAAGTCCAGATGGCTGAAAACAAGATCACATAATAAAAGACAAAACAGTAATGCATCCTTTGTCTGCTTTATATCATGAGAATTTCAGATATCATCAAATATCATGAGAATTTCAGATATCATCAAATATCATGAGAATTTCAGCATTTTTTCCTCATAAAATAGTAAAACCATACCCCTGAAAGGTCACTTAGACCAACTTTTGCTCTGTATAGGGTCTCTTAACTTTCTTTGCCTTGGGGGGGGGGAGAACCAATATATTTTCCATAAAACTGAAGGTCAAGAGTTGAAAAAAAAGGCCAGGAGTATGCTTAGCACAACCCTAGTAGATATCTCTTTTCTTGACTTTTCTTGAGTCTTTCTGATTTGTTAAACAAACCATTGTCCATATTCCCTGCCTCTCCCCCCCACATAAGGTCTGCAAATTTACACTCTTGAAAAATGATGCAATTTGGGGGTGTATCAGTGGTGGGATTCAGCCAGTACTCACCCATTCGGGAGAACCGGTTGTTAACTTTCTAAGCAGTTAGGAAGGCAGGAAGGAAACATTCTGGTGTTGTTTTTAGCCTAACCTTTATTGCCCTGCTCACAGAAACTGTCTCTCCGTTAACCCTTATTACATTGTAATATCTAAGGCGAAGCGTCTATTGACATTGAGTTGGCCATGCCCACCCAGTCACATGACCATTGAGCCACGCCTACCCAGCTGGTCATTAGGGCAGAGAACCAGTTGTTAAATTATTTGAATCCCACCACTGGGGTGTATGTGCAAATAAGCAGCACATGGAAGTTGGCCTCATATTCTCCATCCTTTAGATGGATAGTTTGTGCAATTGAGTCAAAGGACCATGTAAGATATTTATATTCATTGTTGCCTTTTCCCTGGTGTGAAAGGAGATACTACATGGGCTCAATAAAATATATTATTCATGTTAGAACATGTTAGACTTAGAGTCCTAGCAGGAATGTAAAAATTAGAGAGTCCAATTATACTAAGATTATCACATGTTGTTATCACATGGTATGTAACATGTATGTACATGTCCCCAAGTAACAATTCTGCAAGAATATAACCATAACTCCTATGCAGAGTTATGGAGCTCCTCTGCATTCTTATGGCCATGAGCCCAGAGATCACTGTAGTTGTGCTTGCCAATAAATGATAGAAGATAGATATAGAATTCTTTATTGGCCAAGTATGATTAGACACAAAAGAAATTTGTCTCAGGTGCATAAGCTCTCAGTGTACATACAACAATAGAGATAGATCATTATCATAGTCATTGTAAAAATGCATTCATCATAAAACATTAGACACAACACTTGGTGATAGTCATGGATACTAAATAAGCAATCAACATAAATCATACTAGGCTACTAAGTAAACAATATAAATGGTAAGATAGAAGCAACAAAATTATGGTCATAGGAAGATAAGGAGATAGGGAATAGGGAATATGAGAATAATATTGCCTTTATAGATAGATGGTGTTAACGGTGTTGTGGGAATCAGTTGTTTAGCAGAGTGATGGCATGAGAGAAAAAACTATCGTTGTGTCTAGTTGTACTGACGTGCAGTGCCCTACAGTGTCATTTTGTGGGTAGAAGTTGAAACAGTTTGTGTCCAAGATGTGAGGAGTCTGCATTGCATCAATCTACAAACGCTTTGCTTTAGTGGTGAAATTCATTTTTTTTTACTACTGATTCTGTGGACGTGGCTTGGTGGGTGTGGTGTGGTGTGACTTGGTGGGCATGGCATGGGAAGGATACTGCAAAATCTCCATTCCCAACTCACTCTGAGGCCAGCCAGAGTTGGCATTTGCTGGTTCTCCAAACTACTCAAAATTTCACTACCAGTTCTCCAGAATCTGTCAGAACCTGCTGGATTTCACTCCTGCTTTGCTTCACTTAAAGTGAGCATTTTCCCATAACAATGTGATTGGAAACAAGTAACCCATCTTTAGACCTCTTCCCATTTAAAAAAACATATATATTTTTGTGCCTTTGAGACAGCTTTTGGCTCCCTGGGACTGTCTGGACAAGTCCCTGCAGTGTTTTTGGGCAAGGTTTTTCAGAAGTGGTTTGCCATTGCCTGCTTCTTAAGGCTGTGGGAGAGTGATTGGCCCAAGGTCACCCAGCTGGCTTTCTGCCCAAAACAGAAAAGAGCTCATGGTTTCTTTTATAAGTTTCTAACGGTAGCACCTTAACCATTACACCAAACTAGTTTTCTTTGGCATAGGATTTCTTTTCTTTTCTTTTTAAAACTTGAACCACTAAATATTTGCTTGATTGATGGTGAGAGAAGCCTCCTGGAAAAAAAGTAATTTATTCCAGGGTTGTATGCTATTAATTACTCATGTGAAGTGTGACGATTTGATGATCTCTGCTGTTTAATCTGCTTTACGGGAATTAGAAAAGCCAAGCAAGTTAGTAAAATATTTAGTCTGAACAGAGTAAAACATTTTCTGCCTCTTCAGCCAGATGCCTGTTATTTAACAAACTCTCTGGACATGTGAAGCCAAATGTCTTATTCATGACTTTGGCCAATTTGCCTCCATTTTTTGCAGGATTGCAAAATCTCTCTAGCAGTGGACCTTGAAAGAGGAGATTTATGTTTTTGTATTAACCTTTATAAACATATCCAGAGGTCTTTACTTTTTTTTGGTGTATTAAAAGTTTATCTGTTGCTCCATGCTAGAGAGAAACAAATTGGTTGGTCTTGGTTTCTCTTTGTCATCTCCCCACTCCAGTTTCTCAGTTTTCCATTTGTAGGCTCATTCCCTATATTAGCTTGCCATTGGTTTTCAAGTCTATACTAAAATGTAATATCTATTTATATTTACATTACAGGCATTTTTTCTAGAGCTTATTTTCATGGAATAGATTAAGGTAACTCCCCAAAGGACCATATTCTATTATTTCATTGTAATTATGAGGGGATGTAGCTTTTGCAAACAATTACATTCACTATATAGAATTAAAAATATTTTTATCCAGGTAGCATTTCCAATCATTGTTTCCCTATTTTTTAAATTATTTTTTATTAGTTTATAATGTAAAATACAAAAGAAAATAGTAGGAAAGGAGGAGAGTAAGAAGGGAAGGGAAACTGTAGGAAAAAGGGAAAAAAAAGAAAGAAGAGGCATTGTCTTCTGACTCCCTTTAGTGCAGTAGAATTATAGCATTAAACCTCATCTTTTGATTTTTACATAATAGTATATAGCCATTTCTATAACAGTTGCCCCCCCCCTATTTTTAATTGGACTTTTCACAGGTTTGTTCCTGATTTTAGACCGATAGCAATGAACCTATGCAAGGTGGACGTATCTTACTCTTTCTGCCACTACTGTCTCTTCACCTATGTCAGCCTTTACATTTTTGATGTCCACACTTTTTAATTCTTTTGGTAAGCAAACAATTCTCTGCTTTATATGTCAGGATTAAGCTAATTCAGGAGAGTACAGTGAAAGTATTTTTTTGTCAATTTTGTTGATTAAACTTACACTTAACCTGATTATTTTAGGTATCTCAATGGGGCAGTTCCTAGTACAGGTAGGAACTTAACTTACAACCACAATGGGAACAGAATTTTTGTTGCTAACTGAAGTGGTTGTTATTGAGTGAGTCCCACTCAATTTTATGACTTTTTTTGCCATAATTGTTAGATAAATCACTGCAGTTGTGAAGTCATGTGGTCAATGAGCAAATCCAGAATCTTGACTTTGATTGTTGGAAGCCAATCATATGACCTTGCAACCATTTAAACACATGCCAGTTGCCAAGCACTTTAATTTTGATCACATGACCATGGAGTGGTTGTAACTGTGAGGACCTGTTGGTCATTTTTTTCAGGGCCATTGTCACTGCAAACTTTAGCAAACTGTTGCTAAATGAATGGTTTTAAGTTGAGGCCTATCAGTAATACTATCAGATGTGAGAGATTTGTATTGGCATGAGAGTGAACCGTGTAAAAGGTCTATTGTGGAGACACTTATACAGCTCGAGTGGTACTCAAAGCCAGCCATGCTGAAGTACAAGCTAACAAACTAGAGTTATTTTGGTGATTTTCTTCATCAAGCCTTGGATAATTTTGCGGATGTCTCATAGCATATTTCTCATGGTTCTAAATCACACAAAGAGCCACTTGCACATGATACACAAGTGCAGCAAGCTTTGTTTCAGTGTCTGAAAAAAATAAAAGTTATCTACCCTGTTTCCCCCCAAATAAGACTTTCCTGGATAATAAGCCGATCGGGCTTTTGAGCGGATGCGCTAAAATAAGCCCTCCCCTGAAAATTAGCCCTCCCTGAACATATTGCAACACAGCAGCAGCCATAAGGTGACCACAATCGATGCCTCCTGCACCTTAGAAATAATAAGATCTCCCCGAAAATAAGGCCAAGTGCTTATTTCGGAGGTCAAAAGAAAATAGGACCCTGTCTTATTTTCGGGGAAGGATGGTATCAACTTCATATGCCAATGCAAAAATGCAAACCACTCAAGCTAATGTGCATTCTTTAGGGATTTCTGAAACAGCTCTACCAATACTATACATCCAATGTTATCCAATGTATGGTTCCTAAAAATTAAACTGGTACCTATGTTGATTTTTTTTAATTTCTGTCCAGGTTGTTGTTTTATCTTTGCTAACAGCATTTGTAATATGTCATGAATGGTAACAAAATTTACCTGGTTTTATTTAGGATTGCCCATCGTGAACTCCATTAATCCAATGTATTTAGCAGTTGTGTATCCTTGATCTTATGAAAGGTCCTCCATTTATCACTTAGGTATTAATTTACGCGACACAACTACCTGTATTCCTTACAACTAGTTGCTTATGACCAGTTGCTTAACACTCATTCAAAGTTATGGTGTACTCCCTAAAATCTTAAAATTCTGTCCAAAATTATGGTTGCTGAAGAGCCCCTGCAGCTATTCAACATTAGGACCAACCCCAGGGACTGTGCAGCATCCCCTACCTTCACCTCATCAGGTCCCTGCAATCCTTAGGCTGCTTTTTATACCATCAGTCCAGTGGTGAGATTTAAATAATTTAACAACTGGTTCTCTGCCCTATTGACCAGCTGGGTAGGCAGAGTTCAGTGGTCATGTGTGCTAAGTCCTTGACTTGCGACCGGTCCCAAAGTCTTTGACTTATGACCGTCCGCACGTCCTCAACTTACGACTGACAGCCGGCAACAGCTCAGCTGCGCCTGATTGGCTAAGGTGCGGCTGGCTGAGCGCGGGCTGCCTAAGCATTCCTATTGGTCACCCTGCTTGACAGCTCTAGTATAAATAGCTGTCAAGCAGGACGAGGTGCTGAATTGCTGTAGATAGTTGTTGTTGCTGTTCTACCGAATAAAATAGCTGTTCATTTACCTCAGCCGCCTCACGCCTCTTCAGTTGATACTGAACTTAACACTGGCGACGAGGATGTGACTGGGTGGGCATGGCCAACTCAACATCATTCACGTCGATGGATGCTTCGCCTTAGCTGTTACAATGTAATAAGGGTTAACCGGAGAGGCAGTTTCTGTAAGCAGGGCAATCAAGATTAGGCTAGAAACAACACCAGAATGTTTCCTTCCTGCCTTCCTTACAGGGTTAGTATTGTAAAGTGAAAAAAACCCAAGAGATTTCTTCCAACAGTCGGTTCTCCAAACTGCTTAGAAAGTTAACAACTGGTTCTCCCAAATAGATGTGAACTGACCACTCCATCAGACCCCATATATCCTCCTCCTCAGTTATCTTTCAAGATCTGCTTGAAGCATAGCATGTTATTTGCTTGCTGGGCCATGTGGCACAATACCAGAAGCAGCCGCCCTTGAAGCTTTCCGCAACACTGCATACACTGTGTTAGGAAAGCAGAACAGACTGTTTTGTTGCTGGGGCATGTTGTGACCACTCTGAAGTGCCCACCATTTTCTAAGCAATCACAATTCCTTGCAGCCACCCTAAAATGGCATCTGTGTCTGGGATGTGGCTATACGGTCCAGAAATGCTAAGGGATGGCATGGCCTGCTCTCCTTCCCCAATGTGAGGCCTGTTACTCTGGAGATCTTCAAAAGATAAGTGTGCAATGGGTTGTGGGGTATGGGGACGAGGGAGGAGGGCCAAGACCTACGGGGACCACTGGGAGGGAAAAGGGGGAGCTGGTTTGGGGGGAAACAGGCTCAGGGGTTGTGGAGACTCTGAGGGGTGAGACAGAGCATGAGGTGTGTCAAAGGATGGGCAAATTTCTGGGAGGCCAAGGAAGGCAAGTCTGAGCCTGAGCAAGACATCCAAGAGCCTCCCCAACCCTGAGGCATCCCAGGTACCCTTTAATGATCCACGTTGTAGTTTAACAACCACATCAGAAAGAGTGGTATGTGTGTCAGAGGTGGTATTCAGCAGGTTCTGACCAGTTCTGGAGAACTGGTAGCGGAAATTTTGAGTAGTTCAGTAAATACTACCTCTGACTGGCTTCGCCCCCATCTATTTTCTGCCTTCCGAGTGCCAGCTGATTGGGAGGAAATGGGGATTTTGCAGTAACCTTCCCCTGAGGTGGGGAGGGAATGGAGATTTTACAGTATCCTTCCCCTGCCATGCCCACCAAGCCACATCACACCATGCTACGTCCACTAAGCCATTCCTTACAGAACCGATAGTAAAAAAAGTTGAATCCCACCACTGGTGTGTGTGTGTGTCATTAAGTGAGACCACTTGTTTAACAGGTGTCATGGCATGCAACTGTAATGGGTAGTCTCCATTATGGTCATAGCTTGAAGACTGCCTGTACAGGTTCTTTTGATGTGCAATTGATTGGTATTTTTCTTCAACTCTACTATAATTGCTACCACATATTCCTATACATACTAAGTTGATTAAAAAAACCCTGCAGATATATGACTTTATTTGTGTAAATCAAATAACCTATGGAATTAATAACCCTCTTTGAATTCTGTGTTTTGCATTCTTTATGAAACAAATTACTCTGAGGTTGTCTTTTTATGCGCTTATTAATGACAGATGGTCTGAGACATGAATTTAATAATTTGAAGTAAGAATGCATGAGTTTTCCTTCATAATTTCTGGCTATAATTTGTTTAGTTAGCCCTGCACCAATAATTCATCATGACAGTGACATTGTTGGGATGGATGGATAGCAAACAGAGGAAGCAGAAAGCATATTTGGCATTAATTTTTGTTGAAGTACAAATTACATAGGAATTTACTTTGCATTATAACTGTTCATTTATTATGGGTTCAAGTTCTGTTACTTCTCAGAATTATAGATCTGTCTATGAGTGTGGATCAATTTTTTTTATGAGAATAGATCAGTGTTTCTCAACCTTGGCAACTTGAAGATGTCTGGACTTCAACTCCCAGAATTCCCCAGCCAGCGAATTCTGGGAGTTGAAGTCCAGACATCTTCAAGTTGCCAAGGTTGAGAAACACTGGAATAGATGTTCACATGTGTTTAATACAATTATTAAAAATCATGCTAATATCAGTTCCCTCACATTTCTGATACTGCTGCTGCAATCTCTGAACTTGAGTGGGTTGGCTTGGACATTTTTTTTCTCAACAGCAATGAAAAATGTGGGAATTTCCTGGCCTTAGAGTTTGAATTTCTGATCCACTTCTGATGAATATGCCAAAATTCATTTGCTTGCCTCAGCCTTGGCTTCTCTTTGTAAGGAAATGCTTATGCAATCTTCAGATGAACTTTCTGCAGGTCAGTTGGCTGAAATTCAGATTTGGCTGTGAGTTTAGCTTGGCTTAGAGCCTTATATTATTGCTAGGTATCTTGGCCTCTGTAATGGTAGGTTATTACTGTCTTTTGCCCCTAGTGAAGTTTATATCCCCTTGGTTCTTCTGGTTTGACTTCTGTTTACTTTTGCTATTCTTTTAGGAGTATTTTGATTTAGGGACAAGAATCAATGTCCACATATATTTGTGGTAAAGGCTTATTTCCTGAGCATACCTTGGCTAAGCTCAGGACCATTTTTTGACATGTAGTTTCTTCCAGTGTGTTTCCAGCTTTTAATTGGCATTTCAAGTCAAACTTCTAGCTCCATTTGGACTTTATCAATATGTATGCTAGGCTATATTCTATGCAGTTAAATGTATATTTTATATTTAATTCCATATATCTTTTTTCATCCATTATTTCTGTAATTTTCATTTTTAGAACATCTGTACTTCCCACTTTCCTCTTACTTTTAAGATACTAGCAATTATATGTGACTATTTGATACAAGGAAAAGTAGAACCATAGAGCTGGAAATGGACCTTCTACCATCGTATCAAGTGATTGTCCAGTCTATTGCTGAAAACTTCCAGAGGTGAATTATACTGTCTAGAACAAACTCAAGGCTCAGTGGCTGGATTTGGCCTGTGGAGTGCTTAGATCTGGCCCATGGGGCCACCCTGGAAACAGGGAAAGACCAGCCCGCAGTGCCTCTGCTAGCAAAATCAGAGCTCAGAAGGGCTTCAGGCAGCCCTCCTCAGCTCCGTTTTCCCTGGCGGAGGGTTGCAGGAGGCTGTTGCAGCTGAAAATGGAGCTCAGGAGCCCATTTTCTCTGGGACAGTGCTTGGGCCACTACAGGTGCCCCCTGATATGAGTGATGTCAAGCTGACTATGCCCACCCTGGCCACACCCACCTGAGCCCTCCCAAGGTCAACACAACCTGATGAAGCCTTCAATGAAATCGAGTTTGACACCCCTGGTCTAGAAGATCTTCATATAAGTTGTTCTATACTATTAATCAACATAGTTTTAATAAAATGTACTAAATGGTATGTGTGTGTGTGTTTTGATAAGCCAGAAACCATAGTATTTGCTTCTATTCCCAAAACTGGGGTGTTTGGCCAAGACGAGCAGTTAGCAAGGAGACTCTTAAAATACTTCCTACGTCTAGTGTGAGAAATACAGTAAGACAAGAGCACAAAGAAGCAACATAGCATGGAGAATGGGCAAAGCTCTATAGTCTGTTTTGCAAATGTGGCCTGATTCTCTTGTTCCTTTTGGACAAGGTTGCTTGCTCTCTTGCCTATGCATTGCCTGATTTATGAGGTATTTCTCTTGCCCTGGAAAATGATTGCACATGCTGGAGCTGCGGTTATTGACATTGCCTCTCTCAGCAATGGCTGTGCATCCCACAGCAGGGAGGGAGCGGCTGTGCTCAATAAAGCACGTATGCCTCATGCTGTATTGACACCCATCAACTTAGCTTAGTTATTACCTTAGCTCCCATGAGGAATGCCATAACCGCCATTTGTCAAGATGGATTGCCTAGTCCTTCAGCAGAGGCAGAAAGCTGAAACATGTAAGATTCAGAAGGGAGATTCAGTTTTTGTTGGAAAAGACCTATTACCTTTTGTGTCCTGACAGCTAGACAACAGGCCTATTGTCTAGAAACTCCTGATAGAAGCTAACTAGTTCAGATGTTTCTTTTCCTTGATAAAATCGAATGCTTCAAATGCTACCAACCTGTTCTAATATCTGTATGGACCAAACAATTTCTTAAATAAAAACATTTCACTGGGGTTAGTGGATAGTAGAATCACAATGTCATTAGTATCCAAACTTTTCCAAAGCAAAATAGCTTCCTTCTGATGATCTTTTCCACTGCTGTTAATATTCTGCCCCAGAGTATAGATTTAAACTTATAGCTAAGGTCATCTCAATACAGTTATTAACTGGCTCTGCTCTCACCTCAATTTTTATTTTGAAAATGGTTCAGGATGGTGGATTTTGAAATTCTAATAAAATATAAATTTCACAGATATCACAGCCTTGAATGTTTTAGTATGAATTTGAAGGTACGGCAGATCCAAAATCTGTACTAAAATTTCTCTTGAGAACATGATACTATTATTGAGTCTACTCTATTGTTGAACCTGGTCTTTCCATAACTCCAAGGTTTCCCTGCTTGCCCACAGTTTCCATTATGAAAAAGTCATGGGAAGAGTTCCTAGAGATGCACAAAATGTTCAAGCTCTGACTCTGAAACTGATGATTTTGCTTATTATTAATATTGTGGATACAATATTTCAAGCGGTAAGACCATACTTGGAGTATTGCATCCAGTTTTGGTTGCCACAATATCAAAAAGATGTTGAGAGATTCTAGAAAGAGCGCAGAGAAAAGCAACAAAGATAATTAGGGGACTACAGGCTGAAACATATGAAGAACAGTTACAGGAATTGGGTATGCCTAATTTAATGAAAAGAAGGATTAGGGGTGACATGATAGCAGTGTTCCAATATTTGAGTGGCTGCCAAAAAGAAAGAGAAGATCAACCTATTCACCAAAGCACCTAAAAGTAGGACTAGAGACAATGGATGGAAATTGTTGTGGCCCAGCAGGAGCTGTTGGAGTTGCCACCAGACTCCGACAGCGAGGGGCCCTATGAGTCGGCTCTGGAGGATGTGGAGGACCCTGGATAGGGTTCCGACTCCGAGCAGGTCGCAGAGAGGCTGGTTGGCCACCAGGAGGCACCTGAGCCTTGGACCAGTGGGGAAGAGACAAGGGAGTGTGATCTGAACGTCATGCATTGGAGCAGTGGGGAGGAGACAAGGCAGTTGTTTCTGGATGCCTGGCACTGAAGAGCTAATAGGTGTAAGGAACAATTGTGCAGTTACAGGAGATAATTGCACTCAGCTGGTGGTAATTAGGTTCGTCTCAAGATTATAAAAGGAATGATTGTGCACATGCCCTTTTGCAGGAGTCAACGTATTCACTTTAGCTGGAGATCTCTTGGGGCTAGCTTGACAGGCTGGCTTGCTGCCAAGGTTAGTCTGTGCTGGCTTGCTGCCAAGGTCTGGACTGTGCTGGCTTGCTGCCAAGGTCCTGTCTGTGTGTCAATAAATCCTTGCAGTATCTTTGTCTCTGCATGCTTTGGTGTAGGATGAAGGGGATCAGAACAGGAAACTAATCAAGAAGAGGATCAACCTAGAACTAAGGAAAAGTTTCCTGAAAGTTAGAACAGTTAATGAATGGAAAAATTTGCCTGTAGAGGTTGTGGGTGCTCTAACACTGGAGATTTTTAAGAAGAGATTGGACAACCATTTGTCTGAAATGGTATAGGGGTTCCTGCTTGAGTGGGGGTTGGACTAGAAGACCTCCTTCAAAATTGATCAGTTTATTATAAGGTTAAAACAAGCCATTCTCACCTCAGCATAATTTGGGCAAGTGATTTTGACCTTGAAATATTTTGCCTTCTTCTAGAGTATCCTCATCATCTTTGGTTTAAATGCTTAAATGGAAACATTAGGAATTACTGAAGCAGCAGATAACTGATGAGTTGTTGACTGAATAATAAAAAAAAACAGAACATTCATATAAAGTAGACACTTTGGCCACCTTATAACTAAATAAGTGTAAAGGCTCCACGACAATTTTCTCATAATTCACTTATCTTTGTCACAACAGAAAGGTTATCTCAGGCTGTTTCTCTGAAGATTGAATTGAAGGGTGAAAAACCAGGAAGGTTGCAGACTGTTAACAAAGATAATTGTTTATCAGATGATATGGTATCAAACAACTCATGCAACAGGCTCTTGCATGAGATTTTCACCAAACATTTCTTCTCCTTAGTTAAAAAATCAGAAATAGCCTGAGGACTAGTAATTGAAACAAGCTAGAAGAAATTTTCTGTGTAGTCATCCACAAGAGTCATAATCTAATAGATATTTTCTGCAAACATTATACTGCAGAAATGTAGATTTTAAACATTAACATTTGAATGTTTGAGCCAAAGGACTAAACATGGATGTGCTCTTACTGGACTTTGCATTTTTTTATTTCAATGGGTTACTTTTGCTTCTGTTTCAGCATTGATTCCCTGGAGAACAATGTGACTCACTATAGTTGAGGGAATGAGTGGTCCAGTGTAATTCTCACAATTCTTTAATCAATTGCAACAGCAGCATAATCTATAGCAATTAAGTGGTGATAATAGTGCTGGAAATGAAACACCCTGCTGACTTTTGCATAGGAAGCTGCTGTTAACAGGACACAAACAGCCAGACCATTAGGCAACTTTAGGGAAAGGTTGTGACATAGTTTGCAAAATCCTTTAGAAGTTGAAATGGGCAATTCATCACCAAAAAAAGTGGAGGAGACCTCCAGGTTTGTGCAGCTGTGAGTGCAGAGTTGGAACTTCCCCTCCATTTGTCTCAATATTCTGTTTAGTGCTAGATTGAGTCTGTTTTTAGAAACAGCAGCAGATTTGAGTGCTGAACTGATTATCTGAAGGGATGCAGAAGCAAACCACTCGCCATCTGGTCTATTGTCCTGGCGTAGCAGCTGGGAGAAGAAGAAACTGAGGAAGTGAGAGCACATAAGAAGAAAAGGAGGGGAAAGAGAGAAAGGTAGAAGAATGTGTGAAGAGCAAAAGATTCAGAATTTGATTTGATTTGATTTGATTTGATTTCACTTATATGCCGCCCTATTCCCAGAGGGACTCAGGGCGGCTAACAAATCAAAGGGAGGGGAATACAGACAAGAGGGAGAACCAACAAACAAGCACCTATAAAAAGAGTTTAAAAACAATCAACAGCCACACAGTTCGAGCAGGGACGGGAACTCATCAGCCCCAGGCCTGTCGGAACAGCCAGGTTTTAAGGGCTTTGCGGAAGGCCTGAAGGGTGGTGAGGGTCCGAATCTCCACGGGGAGCTTGTTCCAGAATCTAATAGAAGACCAAAGAATAAGAAATGATGGGTTAAATCCAAGTCTGATCATATGCAGATCTACTGAAATTCTTCAGACTTAAATTAATCCTGAATAACTAAAGTCCTGTTGGGTGTACTGTACAGCTATGTTTCATCCAATACGAAATTCAGGTAGAAGAAGACGAGAGGCAAATTAAAATGATTGAATGTAATTGAGAGAGTCAACAGAGATATAAAAACAATGTGTGTCTTCTGTATATTCTGGTACAGGTGGCCAGAATGATTCCAAACAACAAAAGACATAAAAGTTCAAAGGAAGAGAAAAACCTAGATTAGAGAGATTGCCCCATTAGACAGGTCCCCCCCCCCCCACCTAAACTAGTGCTCCTCAGATTTGTACAAATACAGTTAATATCATGCCTACACTGATTTTGGGATGCCACAATATAATCCAACACATCTGAAAATTGTGAGCTTGGAGAATGCTTGCTGCTGAAGTTTGTTTGTTTGTTTGTTTTTTTGCTTCTCAAAACAAAATCTGTAGATGAAGTAGAAATTGTATTTAGGAAGCAGAGAATCTTAATATGACTGAGATCAGTGCTTCCAATTTATGTTTTTACCAGCACTCTTCCATTTGTATGACTATCTACATCAGGGGTGTTAAACTTGCATCATCACATTATCATCATGTGATGTACCATGACTTTCCCCCTTTTGCTAAACTGGGGGTGGGCATGGCCAGCGTGTGACCCATCCAGCCCATGGGCTGCGAATTTGACACACCTGATCTAGGTTAAGCATATAGAACCATAGCAAAGGAAAGCAAGGCCCTTAACGTTGGTCATTAACATACTAGAATTTTTTTTTAATTCAGGCAATACCTGTTTTGAGAATTGATTTAAACAGTGCCAAAAAGACGTACTGTATTTTTCGGAGTATAAGATGCACTGGAGTATAAGACGTACCAAGGTTTTGAAGATGTAAATTTAAAAAAAAGTTTTTACACTCTGCAGACCTCCCAAACCCTCTTCACGCCTCATTTTTTGTGAAAAACGGGGCTTGTATAGAGTTTGAGTGGCCTGCACAGTGCTCCTGGGGGTTGGGGGAGCAAAAAACAAATGGACTATTTTTTACCCCCCAAAAAGGGCATACATAGCCTTTAGGAAGCTTGTAGAGAGCTCCTGAGGGCTGGGGGTGGGGCAAAAACAAGCAAAAAATGGTCCGTTTTTCATTTGTTTTTACCTTCCCCAACCCCCAGAAGCACTTTGCAGGCCTTCCAAAGTTTTTGCATGTCCATTTTGATGAAGCAGGCAGGGTTTCAGGAGACCAAAAATGCTGCATTCAGTGTATAAGATGCACCCAGATTCTCACCCTCTTTTGGGGGAAAAAAGGTGAGTCTTATACTCTGAAAAATACGGTATATGCTGATGTCAGGGGGAAAATAAGGGTTATGTATAAAATTCTTCAAGATACAAAGGATAAAGGAAAACTAATATTACCTGAGGGGTTCTTGGTGCTCTCTGAGCTTGCTTGTTTTCTTGCATGTTTCATTACCCAAACTAGGTAACATCATCTCTTGATTTAAAATTATATTTTGCTGCCTGCTGTTTGGTTTGAATAGAAGAAATGGCTGTTGTTAAGAAATAGAATATTTTTAGATTTAGAAGATCACGGTTGAGGGTTGGAGGGTACGATTACTTACAGTATGTTAAAGTAAATGTACTAATTAAAGAGAATATTTGTAGCTCAGGGTTGACATGAGGGGTCTTTGGTGCTCTCCGAGCTTGCTTGTTTTCTTGCAGACGTTTCATTACCCAAATTAGGTAAGATCAAGGCTTAGCAATTCAGAATATTAAACATTGTTTGGCAACAGTGGTCTAACAATCCCTATTGATGTCTGAATAGCCAAAACAGAAGAGGGAGATGACATAATGAAGCAGTAGTAGTATACTTTTTTTAAAAGGGTTCATAATGTATTAGGCACATTTAGAGAAGGTGGGTGATGATTTTGATCTAGTTAGTACGATTGTGCTTGCCAGAGCCCTCAATTAAAAGACACATTTGGATTACTTCTAGACTGGGCTCAATATATTAGACCAGGGTGTCAAACTCAAGGCTCATGGGGCCACCCTGGAAACAGAAAAGGATTGTCCCACAGTACCTCTTACAGTGAAAACAGAGTTCCGGTGGCTGCGACAGCCACAGTAACCCGGAGAAAGCCATTTGCAGGAGGCCAATTAGGCCACCATGGCCATGCCCACTCAACAACTGAGCAGAGAACGCGTTTCCAAAATTTTTGAAGCTCACCCCTGATCTCAACCCACCAGCTTGACCCATCTATTGATACCTCCGGTCTCTGCAGCACTATACCATTTTTTTCCTTCTTCCCCCACCTTTTTTACAGATGACTCAAAGTTAAAAACTCTTGGTCCTTTTTGAAGCTTCAGATTCCTATGCAATTCAGTTTCTACAGAAAATACAGAAAAATCATCCTCTGAATCTGAACATTTAGATAATGGAATGAACCCAATCCACAAAATGCACTTCCACTAGAAGGAATTTCCCTTGAATTGGGATTCATTTGTTCATTCATTCATGCATTCATGCATTCAATCTATATGGCTGTCCAACTTGAACAGCACAACTGTGAGGGCTTAGAAGAAACAAAAGCAACAATAAATCCCAGTGGAAAATTACTCATCCTGGTTACCACACTTGGTGGAATAGCCATATTTTTAAGGGCTTTCTAAACGTCAGAGAAAAAAGAGGGCCAATGCTGGGGAGAGAGTTCATTCTATCCCACTCATCAACATCTGAATCCATAGCAGGGACTTGTTGGTCTCCTGATTCTGGGGATGCGTTATCTTCCAATCTCATGGAAATCTGTGTCATTTTTTTGTATCCTACATTTGAATTGAATTGAATTGAATTGAATTTATTATATTTCTATGCCGCCCTTTTCCCTGAAGGGGACTCAGGGCGGCTCACAACCCAAGTCAAGGGGGGGTGGTTACAAATAAGGAATAAAAAAGACAAACAAAACAATACCACAATTTAAAAACACACAACAACCATACCATTCGAGGGGGGACAAAAGCTCATTAGCCGCAGGCCTGTCGGAACAGCCAGGTTTTAAGGGCTTTGCGGAAGGCCTGGAGGATGGTGAGGGTTCGAATCTCCACGAGGAGCTCGTTCCAGAGGGCCAGAGCAGCCAGAGAGAAGGCCCTCCTCCGGGTGGTCGCCAGTCGGCATTGGCCGGTGGATGGAATTCGGAAGAGGCCTAATCTGTGGGATCTAATCGGTCTATTGGAGGTAATTGGCAGCAGGCGGTCTCTCAAGTACCCAGGTCCGATACCATGAAGGGCTTTATGTGTGACGACTCACTATTTGAAGGAAACTGTTGTCTTCATTTTGATGGAAGGCAGTTGTATGACTGTATGCTACATTTTGGGAAATGCCAAAGGAAAGAGCTTCTGTTAGCTCAAATGTCTAAAATGTTTAATTTCTTTCATTTGCTACTTTTTTTCAGAAGAGGAGTGAATGTTAGCTGGATTTCATTTCTTCAAGCACTTGTCTCACTGTAGGTCTGCTGAGAAGAAAATACAGATATTCACTTCCAGGAGCATACGTTGTTTAAGGCCAAGTGAAAGGCTTAGGTTTAGGTTTAGGTTTATTGACATTTGTATGCCGCCCACTCCCTAAAGACTCTGGGCGGCTCACAGACAAGACAAGGGACATATATAAAAATTAAAATAAGAATACAATCATTAAAATTAGACAACATGCATACTGCTTAGAGTGGGGCTAATCAACAGCCCCAGGCCTGCCAGAACAGCCAGGTCTTAGTAGCTTTACAGAAGGCTGGAAGAGTAGTAAGGGTCCAGATCTCCACGGGGAGATCATTCCATAGGGCCGGAGCAGCTACAGAGAAGGCCCTCCCCCGGGGAGCCGCCAACCGACATTGACCGGCTGATGATACCCGGAGGAGACCCAATCTGTGTGATCTTATTAGTCTCTGGGAGGTAAATGGCAGGAGGCGGTCTCTCAGGTAGCCAGGTACTAAACCATGTAGGGCTTTAAAAGTAACGACTAGCACCTTGAAGCGTGTCCGGAGACCAATGGGGAGCCAGTGCAGCTCGCAGAGGATAGGTGTAACGTGGGTGTACCTAGGTACACCCACTATCGCTCGCGTGGCTGCATTCTGGACCAACTGCAGTCTTCGAACACTCTTCAGGGGCAGCCCCCACTCAGTCTTGTCGGGATTGAGTGCGAGCTTGTTCGCTCCCATCCAGACCCTGACAGCCTCCATGCACTGGCATATCACTTCAACTGCTTTGCTGAGTTGGCACGGGGTGGACAGATACAGTTGAGTATCGTCCGTGTATTGATTGTATTTAATCCCGTGCCGGCATATGATCTCACCCAGCGGCTTCATGTAGATGTTAAATAGGAGGAGGGACAGGACCGAGCCCTGCGGTACCCCATAGTTGAGGGGCCTAGGGGTTGATCTCTGCCCTCCAACCAACACTGACTGTGACCTGTCTGAGAGATAGGAGGAGAACCACTGTAGGACGGTGCCTCCCACTCCCACCTCCTGTAACCATCGCAGAAGGATACCATGGTTGATGGTATCAAAGGCCGCTGAGAGGTCAAGAAGCACTAGGATAGAGGAATATCCTCTATCCCTGGCTCTCCAGAGATCATCGATCAGCGCGACCAAAGCAATTTCCGTGCCATAACCAGGCCTGAAACCCGACTGAAAGGGATCCAGATAATCTGTTTCATCCAAGGTCCGTCGGAGTTGAAAGGCCACCACCTTCTCAACAACCTTCCCTATGAAAGGGAGGTTGTAGACTGGACCATAGTTGTTCAAAATGGCTGAGTCCAGGGAAGGTTTCTTAAGGAGGGGGTCTCACGACCGCATCCTTTAGTGGGTACGGGAAGGATTCCTCCTGAAGAGAGGTGTTAACAATCCTCTGGAGCCAGCCACGTGTCACCTCCCTGCTGGTCGAGACCAGCCAGGAGGGGCACGGGTCCAGTATACAGGTGGAGGCACTCACCGCTCCCATGGCCTTGTCCACTTCCTCAGGAGTGACAAGTTGAAACTTGCTCCATAAAATCTGATCAAGACCTTCCCCCGGCGCCTCGGCTGGTACCGTCCAAGTAGAGTCCAGGTACATCCGAATCCGAGCGATTTTTATCCGACTGAAGTGAAAAGCTTAACGAAATCAGATTTTTGCAAGCATTTTTTAAAATTAATCCCAGTTTTGGAAATCTTTCCCAAATGAAGACGTACACACACACACACACTCTCCTTATTTTTATAAAGAGTTCTGCAATTGAGTTCTGCAATGTCACCCCTTGAGCTGTATTTCTCCACATTGGCAACTTTAAGATGTAAGGACTGCAACCAGGGGTGGGATTGAAAAATGCTAGCGACCAGTTCTCTGCCCAGTTGCTGGCTGGATGGGGCCATGGTGGGCGTGGCCTACTCGGCCTCCTGCACTATGATGTTGGAGGGGGGAATTTTTACCCTCCTCAAGCTCTGGAGGCTTACATTGAGCTTCCAGGAGAGTGAAAATGGCCTCCCCGTGCTCCAGAGGCCCTCTGGAGGCCAGAAACAGGCCCGTTTTTGGACTTCCGGTACTTCCAGTGGGCCCATTTTTTGCCTTCCCCAGACTTCAGATGCTTACCTTGAGCCTCCAGGAGGGCGAAAACAGTCTCTCCGGGCTCTGGAGGCCCTGCACTTACCTGGCTTGATGTATGGGCTGCGTGGAGACCCCTTGGAGGGTGGGGCAGGCAGGGTCAACTGGTCCTTGCAACAAGCGGGTTGGTGAACCAGATGCAAAATTGATATCTGGTTCGCCTGGACAGGTACGAACTGGCTGAATCTCACCCTTGACAGAAACTACTGGAATTCCCAAGTCAGACCGCTACAATATCCCACTTCTTAAAAATCTACATTTTGAGAGGAGGGTACAATGCAGAAAATCAGTAGTCACTAGAGTGAAATTAATGTCTAAATCCAAGGCGATAGCCTGCCAAAGCATGAAGTTCTTGCAAAAAATTGACACCAGATATTGGTTACTAAACCATGAAAGCCAGATGGAAAACCTTGTTTCCTATCCGCCTTCCACTTCTCTCTTGAGGATCAGCTAGCATTGAAAATTTAGATGCCAGAAATGGAGCGCCAGGCTTTGCAGATGAGTAAACAATAGGAATTTTGCTCAAGAGGCAGGCAGGCTGGCTTTAAACACAAGGTGAAAGGCAGCCAAGTTCCTCTGACTCTTAATTCAGTTTTTCAGAATTGGAGAAATACCTTTCTAGGATGGCCTTGTGCCCTACTCACCCCTTGGATGGAAATAGCTGCCAATGCAACTGAGCCTATTTCATAGCCAACTATCCATCAGAGTTGAGTCAAAGAGAGCAGTGCTTAGGAAAACTTAGATTAGAGGGTCGAGATACAAAGCTACAGATTTGCTTCTGGATCAAATTTTAAAATTGCCCACAGCAATGTTTCCCACAATTCATTAGGTATTCCCACAAAACAAGTATTCTGCATATGTATAAGGGCAGAGCAATCTAAAGATATTCATTTAGACACAGCAGCTCTCAGACAACAGTTGACATAGAGATTAAATTTTTGGTTCAAGATTCTAGAGCTAAAATGTTAACCACAGGACAGCCCTTAGTTTTGCATTCTCACATGCTATATTATGGAACAGACTCTCCCAGGAAATTAGACTTCCTCTGACCTTGTTAGCATTTCAGGATCATGTTAAAATGCTGTTCTTCTGGAGGGCATTTTACCAATTCAATAGTGTCTCTGATATTATACTATATAATATTATTGTATTATGTATGGCTTCATTTTAGTATATTTGGTTTTGATTTTGTAGATACAGTACATTATGATTGTTTTATGCATATACCACTGGGAGTTATATGATTGCAGCGGCATAAGAATCAAATCAAATCAATCAATCAATCAAGTGTAAAGTGTAGAGCACCTGCATGAAATATTTATTGTTTTTTGTTTCTATTATAATCTATTAATTTACACGTACACTCAAAGAGAAGAATAAAAATGGGAAAGGAAAGCAAGAACATTTACTAGCATCTTAAAATATGTTGTAATACAAAAAAACTGGTTTAAATCTGCATATTAAAATGTCTTACATTAGCTTGAAAGGTTAAATGAGGTAAGTTAAATTAATTTTACCAATAATCAGCTATGGCCAATATAATCAAATTATTAGTTAGAAACAAAATATAAAATAGATGCAATAATTTCTGCCTAATCTGGAAAATTTGATGAGTTCAACAAATCTTAAAAACAAGCCACACCTTACGATGGAGAAAACTCAAACTTTGGGGGTGGCATAAACCATTTATAAGGTTATAATCCAAAATCCATTTACCCTGGCTCCTTTACTGGACCACATACATTTTGTTATTTATCTCTGCTGGCAATTTTTGCCTTATCTTCAATTCATACTGGGAATCTTTGAAACAAAACATCAAAATGTGGCCTTGTAAAATATTCATTCTTACTAATTTTCCTTGAAATTGTTGCCACACTATTCCAATCAGATCAGTTAACCTGTTGTTGACATTTACATGTCTTTCCAACTGCAGCCTTAAGATGTTCCACTAATAGTTCAAAGGAAAGTTTGTGTGATTATAATTTATTCTCATATCTAGGCCATTGCAGAGATGCCTTAAAACGGTCGGGCAAGGCAGGCAATTTTTTGGATGTAAATTGAGCATTCTTTTAGAAGAGCAATAAATCTGTCTGTAGAAATAGTCTGAGTCCAGGTCACTATTCTGTTAATTAAGCAACTTGAATGGTGGTTACACTGCTCAAAGGACCCACTTACAATTACCCAACATGATCCCACTTCTTGTTAATAGCAATAGCACTTAGAGTTATATATCGCTTTATAGTGCTTTACAGCCCTCGCTAAGCAGTTTACAGAGACAGCATCTTGCCCCCAACAATCTAGGTCCTCATTTTACTGACCTCAAAAGGACAGAAGGCTGAATCAACCTTGATCTGATGAGGATCGAACTTCTGGCAGTGAGCTGAATCCCTAAGAAGAGGGATTGGTGATAATGCTTCTCACTAGTAGATGACCCTGATTGGATGAGTGGGAAAACACAGCTGGGGAATTCCCTTAAGATAACCTGCATCTGAAAAGATGACACAGCTCACTATTGAAGCAGGAAAGGGCTTGGCATTTGGGAAAGATCAAAGAATATCCGCATACATCTTTGTCTGCTCAAGAAACACATGTTAATGCAGTCATCTGGAAGAGCTCTACACACCCGTAAGCAGGGCAAGGTTGAAAGAATTCCAAGTGGAATTATGGATGGATTTACTTCTTGCTATTTTTGCTCTATGGGCATTTTTAAACTGATTTTTAAATATTCTTATGCATTAAACATTTTACTTTTGAGTTATTTTTTAATGCACAAATAATAGGCAAATAAATTAGTTGGGATATTTTGTGTTCTGGGTTATTTCTTAATTTTGCTTCTCATGGAGGACTTTCAAGAAAGGGGAGAGTAACTGGGAGAGTTTATCAAAACAAAAGGTGGAACTTTCCTGTAAGAGGCAAGACCTATTTGAACTGGGACCAGTCTGGTTCTTACCATAAGTTAGAAATAGAATTGCTGATTTGATTTTGTTGTCTTTCTTTCTCTCTAGCCATATTTTCTTGGTATTCTGTCTTTTAAAGTATGACCTATGACTGTATAATCTTGTATTAAAGATTTGTCTCTGTAATTGTGTGTGTGTGTGTGCGCGCATTTAATGAGGTGATGATTACATTGTTTCCCTTTGCTACGATGTTACATTTTATATTCACACATGGAAAAATTGTTTAATCCATTATGATGTTATTACAAAGCTATATCATTGTTATTGTTAAATAAGAAAGGATTAATTAAAGCAACTCCCACTCCAAAAGCAAACAGAGCATATCTAGGCACTCCATATAGTTGAATGTATCTTTAACAAACAATTTTGCAATATAGCATTCATGGTACTGTAACATATTTAATTTATCAGTTAGTATGTGGAAATAATGAACAGTGTAGAGTTTTTTTTCTGACATAAAAGTGTTTTAACTCAGTCCCCAGTTCAGAAAATCCAACAATAGTTTAATGAATTACCTATATGTTTATACTCATGTACATATACACATGCAAAATATATTTAAGAATGAATAAATGTTATTCTGATCCTTATGTGAACTTATTATAGTTACGAATGTCTCACGTGAAATCGAGGTTCACTGTGTTTTGGGTGAGGTTATACACTTCCTTGAAAGAGAAGCCTTCCTAGGCTTCAGTCTCTTGAATCTTTCAGCAGTTTTCAGTATTATCCACTATACAGTGGTGGGTTCTGGATCCCGTTGCAACCGGTATGGATGTGCGCAGCGTGCACATGCATCCTTACCTCCTGTGATGCCTCAAGATGCTCCAGCTGTTCGGTGGAACGTTGTGCAGGCGCTGTACGCTCCTTGCGCATGCACGGAAGCACCGAAGAGCTCAAATACAGGTAAGGACGGTGAGCGGGTGGGCCCTCTAGAGTACTGTACTGGAACGGTACCCGGTGCTCCTGGCAGGCACTGGTACGTGTACAGCCTGCAACCCACCACTGCCACTATAATACCTTTCTAGACAAAGGATCTCCAACCGTGGCAACTTTAAGCCTGATGGACTTCAACTCCCAGAATTCCCGTTGAAGTCCACCAGGCTTAAAGTTGCCAAGGTTGGAGACCCCCGATCTAGACTGACTGATATTTTAGGAACTGGGGGCACTGCTCTGCAAATGCTACTCTCCCTTCTGTCACAAAGGGTCAGTTACTATTAATTGTTTAGTGAACATTACTCCACAATGTCAGAGCAGATTTGTGGGGTCCCTCCAGGTTTCAGTTTGCCCCTGGAGCCTTTTACGTAGGAGAGATCATCAGGAGATTTTGAATTAAATGTTATCAAAATTCTGTTAATACTCAGATCCATTTTTTTTTGCTGCCAATATCATCAGACAATGTTGTGACACTCCTGAATGCTTGTCTATATTGCGGACTATCATAATTCTAGGACTGCAATAGATTCACCTGTTTGAGGTGTCCCCAAAAGAACAGATATCCTGGCTGTGAGTGTTTATGTATCCAGTTTCTTTTTCTGATTCCTCAGTTGGAGTCTATGTTCAGAATAGTTTTTGTCAGTTTTAGTGAATGTAGAAACAGCAAGGAGATAACCTTTTAAAAAATTCGGCTGGAGAATCTCTCTATGATTATCACTAGCTGTGTCCTTCTGCAGAAGAATGCCTATCTGAAGGCAATGAGATTATCTTAGATTTGTTCATCTTGGATTCATCACAACTTCTATTGATTGCTAATTTTCTATAGTTGAGACTTCCTGAATTCCAGTGTTTTGCTCGCCCACAGACCATCACAATGATGAAGCCTAAATCCCCCTTTTAATCATATAAGCCAGGGGCGTCAAACTCAATTTCATTGCGGTCTGCATCAGGGTTGTTTCAGATTTGACCTTGGGGGTGGGGTGGGGGTGGCCAGGGTGGGTGTGGCCAGCTCAAGGTCACTCATGTGGGGGCGCCTGTGGTAGCCCAAGTGCTCTGCCAGTGAAAATGGGCTCCCAAACTCCATTTCCAGCTGTGATGGCTTCCTGCAACCCCCTGCCACAGTGGTGGGTTCCGGATCCCATTGCAACCAGTATGGTGCAACGGGGCCCAGTGTCCACCACATGAATGAGCGCAGCACTCATCCACATGCGTGCAGCATGCACATGCATACTTACTGCTTACGACACTCTGCGATGCCTCTGTGACACTCCAGCTGCTCAACGGAGCATCGCGCAGGCGCCGTATGCTCCATGCATGTGCACGGAAACCCCAAAGAGCTCAAATACCACTAAGGAGTGCGGGCAGGCAGGTGGGCCCTCCAGAGCACTGTACTAAAACGGTACCCGGTGCTCCTGGTAGGCACCAGTACGCCCATACCGGGGCATGCCGGTCGTAACCCACCACTGCTCTGCCAGAAAAAACAGAGCTCAGAAGGGCCTCACTCAGCCCTCTCAAGCTTCCTTTTCCCTGGCAGAGGCACTGTGGGCTGGTCCTCACTGTTTCCAAAGTGGTCTCGCAGATCAGATCTAAGCACCCTGTGGGCTGGATCCTTGAGTTTGACACCTCTGGTGTAAGCTAACCCTATGTAGTTTGGTGAGCTACATGCTCCAGATTTCATGTTCCTAGCCAAGTAACAGTGGATAACTGTGGAGAGCTAGAAGACAGCTGGAAGTTCATGTACCTTCAGTATCTCTTTTAAATGGCGCCTTAGATTATAAATGTCAGTTTTAGTATCTGTAGAATGAATCTGTGATGCAATCTATTGAACACTGTTTTGGATTCTACTTTTTAAAAGGCCATGCTCATTCAGTTAGATAGAAAGGAAATTGCTTTTGACATTTGCTCCAATGAGTAGGGTTCCCACCTTAGTTATGAAGCATATGCGTGTGTCCTGTCTTTTTCCTTTATATAGTAATGTCTCCAGCAGTCTGTAGCCTTCTGATTTCGCACATGTCTGCTGTACTCTGTGGATCCCATGCAGCCTGGTATTATCTGGCACATTGTAACACTAACTCCCATCTATTTTTATCAAATATTTTCTGGGCTATTCATTACATAAACCAATAAAACAAGATACAAAATTTCAGATGCAGCTGAAAATCTCAGATGTTCAATATTTGATCCGAGTTTGACCCACACTTGTTAACGTTAAATAAATCCAGCTTTCATTTCTGACTTTTTTTTGTCCCTTTATTTTGCAGCTGGAGGTAAGCAAGCAAGAAAGGTCACTTTCCCTTTTGAAGTTAGTGGCTTGTCAATTTCATTTTCTGATTCACCTGAACCAGCAGAAAATTGCTTTGTTAAGGCTGTGCTAAGGTTGCTAGGAAATACTTCCCTTGGCTAAGCAACTCTTCTCACGGAAAGATTGTCTTTTATTTATTCATTTTAAGCCTTGAAAACATTTTTGCTGATTTTGTATTAATACCATTCTAGACTGAAAGAATTCTGAAATTTTTAAAAAGCCATTTAGTGAATATTAGCAGACATCTTATTTCTTTCCCTTCAGTTTATTTTTCTAATGGGTTATTGAATATTCTGGATGATTAATATTTCTTATGATGGAAAATTTCCAATATTTTGAGTTACATAAATTAGAAAACCAAGGAACACTTTATTGTGATAACATAGAGAAATTGCATCTTTATGTTGTGTTCTACAAGGTCAGAATAAGTCACAGAATGAGAAGTTCAGAATTAATCCACATATTTAATATCTTGAATTAGAGTTGCTACTTTCTTTTTTTGCTTGCAGAATGTTCTAAAATACTTAACTCTTGCAATATTTCTATAATTTATTATGTTTATATTATTATATTAACCTTATTATTTATTTAGATGCCTATTTATTTACTATATTTGACTGTTGACTAGATTCCAGTTGGCTTATAATAATAAAAATATAAGAAATATAAAATATGTATATCTAAGAAAATCAAAATACAAGAAACCAAGTCCAGCTGTAATCACTGATGTCCGTTATGGGGGACCCTCTAGACCAGCGGTTCACAACCTTTCTGTCTTGGTGGACTGGCATTAGGTGTGTGTGTGAAATGGGGATAGTTCCATGCAAGTGGCAGGGGCATGCGTGCAAATGGAACTTCACGCGTGAGCACACTTGCCACCCGCATGAGTGAAGCTTTGCGCCTGAGTGCAATCGCCTGCTGCTTGCACGCCTGCCCATCCCGTGTTTGGTTGTGAATGAGCTGCAGCCCGGTAGTGGGGTGAGGCCCAGGAGTTGGGGACCCCTGCTCTAGACTGACGATTCTGTGATAGAGGATAATTTTCATCCCTTTTCTGAAGGACAAGCAAGTGGAGGCAATCTGTTTTCCCTCTACATAATCTATATTATCATACATCTAACCATCTGTTGCCGTTTATTGGGAGATCAATTTGTACGTACAATTAATTTGTATGTACAGTTATTGAGTGTACAGTTTCTTTATAAAGGTTAATACAAGGCTTATATGAGAAATTTTAGTCCTTGAAAATAATCTTGAATTAATTGCCAGTTGGTTACATACAGTAAGGGAAGGCGCACATTTTATTATCTTAGGAATCAAAGAAAGGAACACTTTTAGGTGATTGGCAAAACAAATATTGGATATTCATTCTTGTACAATACACAACTGTATAAAATAAAATTTAAAAAAAAGAAACAAAAGAAGAAAACTGGTGGAAAGATGATGGAAATGCATATGAACTCTGAAAAAATATGCAAGTTTTTTTTTACTTAAAAAAAAACAACATTTTAGCTCTTTTTCTTTTTGAATCACATCTAATATGAATAAGAAAGAGAGCAAAGAAAACAAATGAATCCAAACTTTTCATTCAGGATTATGATACCATTAAAATTTATAACACAGTTTTACTGAAACCAATAGTGGTGATTATCAAATAATTAATTGATAATGACCTTCTAAAATCTGTCACAGTTAATGAGCCTAAATCATAGCTATCTTCTTCTCTTAGCTTTCTGAATTTTATGGGCTGAAACAATCTATCAACATAGTGATAATATTGTCCACTTTTATTCCCTCTTCATTTCACAGATATAAACACTGATAACCTAAATGTCAAATTATACTATAGTTTGTTGTACGGAGGGAGATCATTATCCAGCCTCAACAGGCCTATAATGGAAAAAAATTAGATTTTAAAAAATCCCATCAAATCCACCTTTTCAGTTTTTTATCACTAATTGGATGCTTTGCTCTCCCAGCTGTTCTGATAAAACTATTCCTTAGCATATTGTTAAAAATAGAATAATTGTTAGAACCCTTCTGCTTATAAATATAAATTTGCTGATATCCATTTGCCTTTATCCACAAATTGTTTGTTTCTTTCAGTTATAAATTTAAAACATTTGCAGATTGTTTTCTATGGGTTTGGCATGCTAGATTGATACATTATGTTTATGTACTGTATTCTCTGTTTTTAATAATCTCACTACTGTTTCATATTGCTTTATTGATGAGTTGGGTTAGCTCTCTCGGTAGTTATTTGCAAGTTCTTAGCGGTTTTCCTTTGGGTTTGCTTTGCTTTGTTTTTACTTTTGCCATTTTCTTCTAATATTGTTCACCATTTGAGGCAGTCAGGTGCAGAGAGGAGATAAATGGGTTGGTAATAAACACATAAACAATAATTTTAAGCAATTCAGAATAATTAATACAACTTAATTTAAACCTGGGGAAGAAAGGAAAAGCAGCCACAGATAATTTTAAATGCTCACTAAAAATGTGCCTGTAGGAAACTTTTAACATATTTGGTAAGTAGCTTCTAAAATAAAGCTAGTTTTCTACAATCATAAGCAAAAATTTAAAAGACATTAAGTCTACCTGATATCTTTCTGCTTAGTGCCTCTTGATTTGCATGCTGATGTTGCAATATGGATGCCCTTCAGACATAGCCATTATAACTGGGAATTCTGAGAATTCTGGGAATTGAAATCTATGCATCTCAAAAGGAAACACTACTTCAGAGTTGTGATTCTCAACCCAGGCAACTTTTAAAATGTGTGGACTTCAACTCTCAGAATTCCGTAGCCAGAAGCCAGCATGGCTGGCTGGGGAATTCTGGGAGTTGTCCCCCCTGCGTTAAATTATCAGGATAAGAAGGACTTCAAAACTATTGCTACCAGATCTGGGTTGCAAAGATCCAGATGATCATTAGATGCAGCAATAAAAATATAGACAGTTCTATTCTTTGTTATCATCTACTGGTCTTCTGGATTTCTGTAACTCAGATCTGCTGGTTATTGTTCAGTCGCTTCAGGCTGTTTGTGACCTGACAGACATAATTTAGTTAGATTGTTTGTCAGCAGCTGCTTCTGTGAGTTCTTGTAAGCTAATGATTGTGTTATCAGCCTCTTTTTCAAATGCCCTCAGGTTTTCATTGACTTCGCCTTTACATTTTGCATCCAAAATATTTAAATATTATTTTGACCTACAGAGAGCAGCCTGGTTTTACTTCATCTAGGACTGAACAATTTGCTCTTTTTGCAGTCCAAATTCATTCACAACACTTTTATACAACATCACATTTCAAATGTACAAATTTCATTCACCTTTCTGACAGTCTAGTTTTTACAACTACAGGTCTATGTTATAATTTGAATATATGTGGGCTTGAGAACATGTATCTCTACTGTCATATTTCTTCACTTCAATATTTTGTCTAATCTATCAAAGTTTTTCTGCTAGGGGTTAGCCAGTTCATTTCCAGTGTGCACCAATATCTGCAAGGAGCACATTAACTTTGGAAGTCAATATGGACGATAAGTACTGTATCTCATAGGTAATGATTTCAGATTATAATAAATTACCCCATTTCATCAGAAACTACATAGAGACACCCACTGCTTTCCCAATGAAATAAATAGGTCTGTATGTGCCCTAATTAGGGCTAGTTGGGACATATTTTATTGTCCTTCATTTCTCAGATTAGTGCAGGTTATATAAAAGTAGGCAAGAGGAGAAGGTCAATTTGGAAAGAAAGCAGAATGTTGTTGCTCAATATTAATCCTATTATGTCACTTCTTCACATAGAATTGCAATTCCCATGGTACTTTGGTGAATGTAGTCTGTTCAGTGGTGGGTTTCAAAAATTGTTCGAACCTACTCTGTGGGTGTGGCCTCCTTTGTGGGAGTGGCTTGCCACCCATGTGACCGGATATGAAGATGCCAACGATACTTGTCAGAACCACCTTAAATTACCTCACACACAGCACTGGCATGCATAAGAATATGATGTGAACTTGTTTTTTAAAAGGCATCTTTGGTTTGCATTAAAACAACTTCAACACATGCAATGTTCTGATTGTACCACAAACACAGTAGTCATCCTTACCTTTCACAGAGGCACTGAGTTATATAAATATGAGCATGATAGTGTAGAATAATCATATCCAAGGACCAGTGGTGGGTTTCAAAAAATTTTGGAACCTCTTCTGTAGGTGTGGCCTGCTTTCCGGGTCCACTGGTGGAACCTCTTCTAACCAGTTCGGTAGATTTGATGAACTGGTTCTACCGAATAGGTGCGAACTGGTAGGAACCCACCTCTGAGTCTGTTAGCAGAGGGCTGGGCCAAAAAACCACTCTTGCTCTTGGATCATTAGACTGAAAAAATCAGGATGACAATATTTCACTGAACAAAACTGTAATAAATCTTCTGGTGGGAAATAGATCATTTTAGTTTATAATGTTCTGTGGTAAAATCATAGTGTTGAGGTCTTAAGTGTATCTCTGTTGCATACTATACACTCTTCTCAAGACTGTGAATCCTGTCTGCTTCTCTAGCTTTCATTCACACATCCATCACAGATTTAGAAAACACTTCCTAATAGTAATGGTTTACCTACAGTAAGGATTGTCCAGGTATGGACTACATACCTGGATACATACATACCATAAGGATGATCAAATACTTATTTTTCTGCCTTGTTGTTCTTCCATAAAACTGATTGAAACATCAAAGTCCATGAAGTAATTTATCCTAATGTAAGAGTATCATAAGCTGATACTCAGTCAACCTCATAAAGATGACACTTGATTAGATGTTGGAAGCTAGGGCATGTTGTTATACAGAAAGCCAGAGGCAAAGCACATGTCGGAATTCTTCACTGGCATTTGCTGGCAAATGGTCAACATCTTTTATTTTCTCAGAAGTCTAGGCTGCTTTCCAGAAATCCTTCTGCCCTAGACTCTGATTTGTCTGGGTTCTTCTTTGCTTGCTCTGAGTTGTCCTTTGGGACCAGCCATTCAATTTTGAGTCAGAAGGGTTGGTTCAGAAAAGCCCTGTTTACTGTGTGGGAAGTTATCACCCAGCCCTCTCCCAGAAAAATAAAATATCCTGGGAAATATTGAAAAGGCAGAATATTTCTCTGGATGTGAAAAGAAAGAAACATGTTTTAAAAGACAGAATAGTTGCCTGTAGCTTCCTGCCCATCCCACTTTGTCAATGGGTCATTGAGAAGGCCAGGCTAGTCCCTTTTATAATAAAGACTTCTCCACTGCAGCTGCAGGGGGAAAGAATGTTGGAACTTTACTCAACTGACCACATGGCATCTGAGAACTCATCCATACCTGGATTCAAAACACAGCCTAGAGAGTAGCCCCTGCATGGCCCCATGGGAGTCTGACAACCAATCAGAATACATTTCTTACACAGGAACAGGAAACAGAGAGGTAGGACTGAACAGGTTATAAAAAGCCTAGCAAGCCCCTTCCTCAGCCCTTCTCTTCTTCTCCACCAACATTGAAACATGTGATCACCTTTTCTGTTCAGGGCTCAAGCCATGTGGCCCTGTCCAACAATAAACCATCTTTCCAAGCAGCCTCCATGTCTCCAGTGTCTTCTTCCCCACTTGGAGCTGAACCCAGAAGGACATTTCTTTCAACAACTGACAGTGGCATCTCCCCCAAATAGGAACAATCTGTCATCCCTTTTTATTATGATCTGTTTATTCTTTCTGAGCCCCTCATGATATCTCTTCTTTTCCTCCTACAGAGCATGTATCAAGGTTTTTGACACAAGCAGGAAAAGTTCAGCAAGAAAGAAGGACCAATGCATCTGATCCTTCCAGCAAGTGAAACATTATACCTTTTGCAAAAGTCTGAGTACAGTATGCAATATCAGAAAAGGGAAAAAAAAACACATTTTGGCCTGATAATATTGCTATCATTATGTTGGAAGAAATGTCCTTCTGGGTTTGGCTCCAAGTGGGGAAGAAGACACTGGAGACATGGAGGTTGCTTGGAAAGATGGTTTAATGGTGGAGAGGACCACATGGCTTGAGTCCTGTACACAAAATGTGATCACATGCTTCAATGTTGGGTGAAGAAGAAGAGAAGAAAAAGAAAGGGCTGAAAATTCCTGGCTTTATACTCTCTGTTCAGCCCCACCTCTTTGTTTCCTGTTCCTGTGTAAGAAATGTATTCTGATTGGTTGTCAGACTCCCATGGGGCCAAGTTTTGAGTTTCCAGATGCCATGTGGTGAGTTTCTCTGGAAGGCTAATCCTTCCTTTATTATGTAAAGTACACTAGCTCAGGCTTTAATGGCTCATTGACAAAGGGGGAGGGGGGCAGGAAGCTGCAGGGAGCTACTTTGTCTTTAAAAACATGTTTCTCCCTTTTCACATCCAGGGAAATATAATATTCTGCCATTTCAATATTTCCTAGGATATTTCATTTTTCTAGAAGAAGAGTGTGTGCTAACTTTCTACAGTTGCTATCAATAAATGTACTCTAAAATAGTTTCAGTATGAAGTTTGACTTCATACTGAAACTATTTTAGCTATCGTTTGACCACCATTTAATGGCTGTGACCAGGGGGGCATTCGCCCAGGTTCGCCTGGTGCGCCAGTTGCGACCCTACCTGAATCGGGAGGCTCTCACAACAGTCACCCGGGCCCTTGTGACCTCTAGGCTGGAATACTGCAACGTGCTCCACATGGGGCTGCCCTTGAAGAGCATCCGGCGACTTCAGCTAGTACAGAATGCGGCCGCGCGAGTGATTGTGGGTGCACCTCGGTTCACCCGCATAACACCTATCCTCCGCGAGCTGCGCTGGCTACCTGTCGATCTCCGGATGCGCTTCAAGGTGCTATTAGTCACCCATAAAGCCCTACATGGCAGTGGATCTGGATACTTGAGAGACCGCCTTCTGCCAATTACATCCCTGCGACCAATAAGATCACATAGATTAGGCCTCCTCCGTATACCATCGGCCAGCCAGTGTCGGCTGGCAACTACAAGGAGGAGGGCCTTCTCAGTAGTAGCCCCGACCCTTTGGAACGAGCTCCCCGTAGAGATTCGCACCCTCGCCACCGTCCAGGCCTTCCGCACAGCCTTGAAGAACTGGCTCGCCCGTCAGGCCTGGGGACAAGGATAATTCCCCTCCCGAATGATGAATGTATGTTGTTTATTATTTTATTATATGTCTTATCTTAATGTCTGTATCTCCCCTTCCCCTATTTTATGTGAGCCGCCCTGAGTCCCCTCAGGGAAAAGGGCGGCCTACAAATATTAATAAATCTCTAAATCTCTAAATCTCTAAGTTTAACTAAAACTCTGTTTCCACCCTTGTACCATTATGTCTGGCAATGATTCTTAAACTGGGGATAATTACTCTAAAGGGGGTAATTTAAGCATATCCAGGGGGATAATGGAGCAATTTGTAATTGCTTGTTTGTGAATTGAAGATCCAGTTTGGGATTGTCACTGCCAAGACATTTGTGAAAACCATGTCTGTTGTTTGTTTTTATGACAGTATTTGAGACTGAGAAAAGGGTAATTGGGTCAAACAGTTCAAGAACCACTGATGTATGGATTCTTTATTGAGTGCTGACACTTTTCAATTTCTCAAGCCTTCTGTTCAATAACAGGGAAAATAGAACACATACCTCTGAGAAGTTAGCAATAATATATACTATTAGTATAGAATTTATCAACTCTAGTCACACCTGCCAATTCCAGATGAACTCAAGATACGTATTTACTATCATATGGAAATTCCAACAGCTGAAACATTGGAGGAACAAACAATATGATTCATAACATGAAGCCACTTTCCCAAGAGAATGATCAAAACTCTAGACAAAAGAAGACACTTCTAGACAAAAGAAGGGTAACATAACCCTTTCTTGCTATTTAAAGCAATGTTCATCTTGCCTGCACATCCTGTATGCAAGTTGTGTTTCATAACACATAATCTGACCTTAAACATTTTCAGCAGACAAATATGGAAATGAAGGTGTATATATTCATGTGGCCAAGTGTAGTAAGATAATAGGAAGAAACTGTGGGAAGTTATCATCTAGCCCTCTCCCAGAAAAATGAAATATCCTAGAAATATTGAAAAGGCAGAATATTTCTCTGGATGTGAAAAGAAAGAAACATGTTTTAAAAGACAGAATAGCTGCCTGTAGCTTCCTGCCCATCCCCAGTTAATGGGCCATTGATACGGCCAGACTAGTCACTTTACATAATAAAGACTTCACCAGCAGCTACAGCAGAAAGGCATGATAATATTGGAACTTTACTCGACTGAACACATGGCATCTGAGAACTCATCCACACCTGGATTCAAAACAGCCATCTTTCCAAGCAGCCTCCATGTCTCCAGTGTCTTCTTCCCCACTTGGAGCCGAACCCAGAAGGACATTTCTTTCATCAAAACATTCTCGCAATAACTTCAGTCTGTCCCTTAAGTTCAGATCCAAAAGAACTCCTAGATACTATCATTTATCACATATAAAAATATTATTTCCAGATCACTGGCATCCTTTACTAGCAATGCATCGCCTCTATTTGTGAGAAATTACTTTCAGGTTTCTGCATTCAAATCTTCTTGGCTCTCCATTGGCCAGGTGTGGAAATCATTCATTAGACTATGATGCTTAGCAAAATTGGATTGTCTGAAATCAGATATTGCACTTGTTCAGAAAATAGAAGGAAATTCCTGAATGCCTTGCCTAAGAAATATGAATGTTATTGGCTGGAATTGATAGTGTTTTATTCTAGTGGTCTAGTTAATATCATTCAGCATTTCATACAGCTCTGAACTAGTATTTCTAAATACAATGAGTCATACTCATTGTATGACACACTGACTCCAGTGCCTCCCTGGCCCCATGCCTATTATATGAAATAGAGAGTAACTGCCGAATGAACCAATTGGGTTGCCAGCTGTGGCCAGGTGCTGTAAATCATTCATTAGAGTATGATGCTTAGCAAAATTGGATTGTCTGAAATCAGCATATTGCAATTCCATAAATCCTGTTACAGTGATGGGTATCTTCAAATATTTAATAAATCTAAACTTGGTACTCTGAAATAATTTTCCTTATATGTTTTTATTGCAGATGTTTTCCAAAGTTGGTGGTTAAAATTCAACATTCTTTTCCTGGGTTATATCTGAGTAGAGTCCTCCAATTGGGTGCCTGCCCAAGTGGGCTGCATTGCAACTACTGTCATTTGTGCCAGCAACCAGTATGGATGCCTGCTGTGGATGGTGGCACTTGTAATCCAACAAATGCTTCTTCTTAAATTTTGGGGATGAAAAGAGAGGGTAAAGGGGGAAGTGATAAGAAGACATCTAAAGGACTGTTGGTATCAATAATGTGTGATCAGAGAAAGCTGAGACAGATGTATTAATAGATTCACCACTAATTGCAGGTCTGTCTCTCCATCTCTCCTTAGTAACATTGACATTTGCACATCAAATTAGGCAAATACCTTACAAGCATGGATGGGGGAGACACTTTGTATTTACCTTGGCAAAAATGCTGCTGGTGAACTGGGTAGATACATTTCTCTGTGCAGGTGAAAAGAGAAGATATAAAATCTCCAAACTGGAGTCACTGTCATATTTAGCCTATCCCATATAGATTTCCCTAGCAGGGGACCTGGTCCATTTCCTCCTACATTTCTTTGAAAAGGTAGAGACAAATGTTAACCATATTAGAGTATACAGTAAAGGTTTAAATATTTTCATTAATTTGTCCTTGATACAGGACAAATCATCTGTACTTCATTGGTTACCCTTAACCAGTGGTGGAATTCAACTAATTTAGCAATCGGTTCTCTGACCTAATGACCGGCTTTGTAGGTATGGCCATGGCCAGGTCATGTGACAGGAAGCACTAGACCTCTTGTATCCCCTGGGAGTTAAAATGGGCTGTGGGAGGGAACACACCCCACGTGTCCCCTCTTGGGCCTAGTACGCCTTCCTGCATCCTCCTGGGAATGAAAATGGGTCTGTGGGGGGGACGGGACACTCTCCATGTGCCCCAACTGTATGGTTCTTAGGGCAGCTTCTTAAAATAGAAAATTAAAAGATCCACACTGATATGTGATATTTCATGATATTTAAGGAGGTTTGAAAATGGGACATTTGTATATCATTTCTCCAGAGAGAAAGAGAATTAAAACCATATCCTCTTTTATCTTAAAATTAGCCATTTTATTTTATTTACCCTTTAAAGGGGATTGTAGCATCAATACATATTGTGGGTTAAGAATTGCTTGCTGCTGCAAATCCCCATAAGCCTGCTATGCAAAACAGCTGTAGCAGCAACGGTTGCAGTATTAAAGACAATGCCAGAACTGCTTATTCTTGAATACTTAGATGAAAATGTTACAAAAAATGAGTGTTGGGTGAGAAATTTTAATAGAATACTGAGTCAGTTAGCAGGGGAGCCTTTTAAGAAATATACAGGCATAGTAGAGTAGATACCACTGCTCATCAGATACCTTGGGGAAAATCACTAGTGCTTCACTGGCAAGAAAAGTCAAACTTGCATTTCCTACATAGATACACAAGTTCACATGTAGAAAGATATTACACATCCTTTCTTGACGGACAAAGTACACATAAATCCTGTGAGAAAATACTGTATTTTTTGGAGTATAAGATGCACCGGAGTATAAGACACACCAAGGTTTTGAAGAGGCAAATTAAAAAAAAGTAGGTAGGTAGATAGAGGGATAGAGAGGGAGAGAAAGAGAGAGAAATACAGTAGGTTGGTAGGGAGAGAGAGCAGTTAGGTAGGTAGGTAGTTAGGTAGGTAGGTAGGTAGTTAAAGGGATAGAGAGAGAGAGAAATAGAGAGAAATACAGTAGATAGGGAGAGAGAGAGAGTATGTAGGTAGGTAAATAGATAGAGGGAGAGGGAGGGAGGGAGAGAGAGAGAAAGAGAGAGAGAGAAAGACAGTAGGGAGGGAGGGAGAAAGAGAGTAGATAGGTAGGTAGATGTTTCCAGGTGTATTTATCCATGTGCTGGAGAAGGAAATCGCTGACAATCTGCAGCACCTAAGACTTTGTTTCTGCTGGCACAGCACTTGATCAATGTAATTGTCATCAATCAGTTAAAGAGCTTTCCAAAGGGAAAAAAAAGTTTTTGCACTCTGCAAATCTCCCAAAAATGGCCAGTTTCCATGAAAATGGCCTGTTTTTTGCTTATTTCTGCCCTCCCCAGCCCCCGGAGCTCTCTGAAAGCCTCCATAAGGCTCTGCACGGCATTTTCATGAACAATTTACATTTTGGCTTCGGGAGGAAAAAAAATGCTGTATTCAATGTATAAGACACACCCAGATTTTCAGCCTCTTATACTCGTCTTATACTCCGAAAAATACGGTAAATAGCATTTTCCTCCTCATCCACAACCCTAATCTAACACCAGATTAGGAATTGAATAATTGTGGGAGGATTGTGGAATATAGATAAACCTCAATTTACAAGAATTCATTTAGTGACTGTTCAAAGTTGCAACGGCACTGAAAAAAGGTACTTATGACTGTTTTTCATACTTATGAAAAACTTATTTCACACTTATGCAGCATTCCCATGGTCACGTGATTTACATTCAAATGCTTTGCAACTGACTCATATTTATAACGGTTGCAGTGTCCCAGAGTCATGTGATCCCGTTTTGCGATCCCTTCAAACAAAGTCAATGGGGAAACTAGATTCACTTAACAGCCAAGTTACTAATTTAACAACTGCGGTGATTCACTTAACAACTGTGGCAAGTAAGGATATAAAGTGGAGGAAAATTCACTTAACAAACCCTCCAACTTAGCAACATAAATTCTGGTATCAATTGTGATTGTAAATGGAGGACTACCTGCATTCTACTTTCTGATTAAAGCAGTTAATTTGGCCATTTCCACTAGTTCCATCAGTTTCTTCAACCATTTTTCGATTGTGAGAATTAATTTATCTTTCCATTTTTGTGCCTAAAGCATTCTTGCTACTGTCAACATGTATAACAAAAAATAAAGTTTTTTATCTATTAAAAGTTCTTTATCTATTAAACCTAGAAGAAAAGTATCTGGTTTAATTAGTATATTTAGAAATCTTCTCTATTAAAATATGACTTTTTCCTCAGTGTTTCTTCGCTTTGTCACAAATCCACCAAAGATGGCAGAAGATTAACTTTAATTTCAATGGAAGCTATGTGTTGTAAAGAGTTCACATTAATAATAGGAAAAGCAAATACTGTATATACTCGAGTATAAGCCTAGTTTTTCAGCCCACTTTTTGGGCTGAAAAAAGCCGCCTCGGCTTATACTCGAGTCAGTGAAAAATTTGCCCGAAATGGAGGAGAAAAAGGGGCGGGGCCATGCCGCTGGGTGACACTCGTGAATGGCCCAGTGCCCCTGTGAGTTTCCCCTCCCTCTGTGTCAGTTTGCCGCGCAGCGCGCACCGCACCATCCCCCCTCCTCACGTTCTAATGTAATGCAGGGCTGTCTTACGATTCCCCTTCCTCCCCCTCCTGCCGCTCTGCAACGATGTCCCACCTCCTCCTTGTTATGGCAAGCAGCCACATAGCGATGTCCCACCTCCTCTGGTACAGTGATCCAATGATAGGAATCACTGTGCCGTGTGTCATAGGAGGCGGGACATCGCTCCCGCGGCTGCACGGGACATCATCATCACAGCGGGACATCAGCATCATGAGGTGAGTGAAGTATTTCATTGAATACACCGCTAGTTTACTGTTTTTCTTTGAAATAAATATTCAAAAACATTATTGGTATCTATTTTTATTTTTGAAATTTACCGGTAGCTGCTGCATTTCCCACCCTAGGCTTATACTCGAGTCAATAACTTTTCCAGTTTTTTGTGGTAAAATTAGGTGCCTCGGCTTATATTCGGGTCGGCCTATACTCGAGTATATACGGTATATGAAGTAATAAATAATACCATTATACAATATAATAGATTTTGTGTTCTTTTTACCTACCTTCTCCTGTAAAGGTAGATTTCCTATCAATAAATTCTATTCCATGTATTCAATCTCTGCCTTCTCCATTTATCAAACAGTTATCCTTTTCCTTCTATTTTTGAAATTAATTTATTTTACAAGACAAAACTGTTTTGTCCCTCCCTTGGCTTACTCTGCACTTTGGCTTCACTAGATCTTCCTCAAAAGTCATAGATCATCTTCATTGTTATCCCACCTTCTCCCTCTCACACAATAAGTAAACCTGTCTTGACAGGAAACCTACATTTAGCTATAAATTAATCATGAGCAGCAATAATCTATTCAATTATTGTTGTTTTACAGGCACAATTATAATGTATCCCTTTTCTAATAAGTCCAATATAAGTCAATTTGTGTGCACAATGGATTGTTCAAAATGTTATGATATGCTATGTTGCAGATGCTTTATATTACATAGAACGACTATAAGATTTAGCAATTTCAGTTCTACAAGCCTTAATGTGCCCCTTTGAAATCTGGTTAGTTTTTCCATACTTCAGAAGAGTTCAACTAATATAAGCCATTGCAACATCAGAAGAAAACATGAGTATAGTATAGTATAGTATAGTATAGTATAGTATAGTATAGTATAGTATAGTAGAGTAGAGTAGAGTAGAGTAGAGTAGAGTAGAGTAGAGCAGAGCAGAGCAGAGCAGAGCAGAGCAGAGCAGAGCAGAGCAGAGCAGAGCAGAGCAGAGCAGAACAGAACAGAATGACGGAGTTGGAAGGAGTCTTCTAGTTCAACTCCCTGCTCAGGCAGGAAACCCTATCACATTTCAGACAAATGGTTGTCCAATCTCTTCTTAAAAACTTCCACTGTTGGAGCACCCATAACTTCTGGACGCAAATTGTTCCACTGATTAATTATTCTAGCTGTCAGGAAATTTCTCTTTAGTTCTTATTCCATGAGGAGAACCATATAAGAAGAAACAAAACCAAGAATGGCATGTACAATTAAATGGGTGGTTAACAAGCTATCCTGACAGTGCATTTCATCTTATTATACTTAGGATGTATTTGCAATAATTATTTGGAGTAAATTCTAGCCTGATTCCTAAACCATGAAGTGATTTATTTGGTATTAGCCTAATGTGTTGCACAATCTCAGCTGATTGTGAATTACTGAATGGTTTTGACTTAATATTGGTTTTGATTTAACCCAGTGTTAAAGAATGAGCCATGATGAACTTAGCTCATGAATAATTGCATGAAAATTCCTGCTGATAATTGGTAATAAAGAAATTATAAAATTGGGACTATGATATATGAAAACAGTTTAGTGTTACCAACATATTTTTCTTTTGTTTTCATTTTTATGCTGCTATACCATATTGTTAACGTTAAATTTTGGGATTGCAGAACTAAAATTAAAGGTTGAAAACTTCTCTGAAATCTTATGATGAATTGTGAAAATAAAAGATCCAGGGAAACCATAATATCCCCCCTTGAGCTATAGTTGCAAAAAAACCCTATGATATCCTGATCTGTGTGTGTGTGTGTCTGTGTACATATGTACATACGTATACACATACATACATACATGCATACATACATACATACATACAGTGGCAGATGCCTACATTTTTTAAAAAGTACTGGGGAAATTCATTTCTTGGTTATCTTAACCAGTACATTCTATTAGAATAAAATGCCTAATTAGTTCAAACAAACCAGTGAATTTAATAGTTCACAAGAATGTCATGCAAGACTTTCCCAGCTCTGATTGGAATACTGGGTAACAATCTCAGTTAAATGACCAAGAGCCTTCTTCAAGATTTGATCCCATGATGTGACAGAAGAAAAGACATAGGATAATGACTTAGTCTTTATTGTGAAACCTGGTGATCTTGTCCTGGAAACTCTAATCACAGAGGGTCTCCTTCCTGGTACCAATGATGAAAATAGAATAATAATGGCCCTAATAAAGTAAGGAAAATTGTCTTCCAAATAGAAAAAAAGTTGTATCACAAAAGTCTCCCCCCATTCCTATCATCATATTCTCTGGTGCTGAAGCACAGCAAAATAGGCATTTAATGCGTAGTTTTTAACCTTGTAAGTGATTGAATAGGGCTCTCTCAAGAGGCTCTGATAGCCTTTATCAGTCATTATTACCTTGTACAGCAATTTCAGCTTTTGAAGTATATGACAAACACAATAACGGCATGATGCATTACGTTTCCTTCAAGCAATTTACTTCAATTAGTTTATTTTTTTTAGAATATAGTTGCTTTTGATTTCTTCTTCCTCCAGCAGTTTAATTTCTTGATTTTTTAAAAGAATTATGAGAGCATGAATGATTGAAGATGGTTCTTAGACCTATAATTTTGCCTTCACAAGAAACATGGACTGACATAATCCATAATAAAATGTTTTACTATTTATTATAGATGGTGCCCCCATCTATAATAAATGCCCCCAAAACATGAATGACCCTTAAAATTTATGAACTGGTAGATTGTAATCAAAATCAGTTACAGAGTTCGGATGGCTTTTAATGCTATGTGTGATTGAAAAAATTAGTGCAGAGAATTGCTTGTTGGAACAAGTCTACTCAGAATTCAAAGCCACAAATTGGAGGTATACCTTATAATACTAATACAGATACTGGATTTTAATAAACTGTTAAATAGCCCCTCTTAAGAGCCCATTCTTAGGTGTCATATTTTTAGGAATAATGATATCAATGACACCTTCATCATCTTTACATAATATAAAGAACTTGATTTCCAGAGAGAATGCTATGGTGAGCTAGAGCTTTTTATTTTAGACAACACAAGATTGGCAGTGGGATGCAGTATCTTGGCTACCAAAATCTCCTCAGAGAAAGGGGAGACCTTGAGACAGCTCACACGAACTCCGCACTGCTGTTCCTTATGAGAAAATCACATGAATGGATTTTCCATGGTCAGCTTATGAATTGAGCAGCTGGGAGTTGAGGGAGGAATCATTTTTACTCACAGTCATGAACACAACTTTTTTAAGGACATAAAGCTTGACTGAACCCTATTTCTTAACCAATTTGGATTTGCTTTTTTAAATTACCTTTGGAATGGCAAGTTATACAGAATTCACCTGGTGAATCGCCTTCTCCTTGGAGATATATTTTTTAAATACAATTCTATAGTTTTGGAAAAACATCACTTTTTGTATTAAACAGCAAAAAGGTGCTTAGAGTTTTTATTTTGAAAATTAACAGAGTCCTAATAGACTTGAAATTCTAACTTCTAATTAATGAAGAATCTTTCCTGTAAGAAATGATTGTTTGGGTTTCTTTAAAAAAATGACACGGGACATTAAAAATTGAACACTATGGGAAAACTTGAAAGTAGACCACACATGACCACTAATTAATTAATTAATTAATTAATTAATTAATTAAATGCATGCATGCATGTATGTATGTACATGTATATAGTTAGAAGCTTTAATCTTTTTTTTTCAATCTATCATTGTATGCATGAGTAATACTCAGCCTAATTATTCAGTTTTGAGCACCAGTGAAAATAACCTGGGAGTGCCACCAGTCTAAAGGGAAGAGTCATTTACTGTATGGGCTGCATGCAGAATATATAATACATTGGCATCCCAAAGGTGCTTTTTCAAGAGGCAACTGGACTTTGTTTTTCTTTGAAGATGTTTTGTTTCTCATCCAAGAAACTTCTTCAACTGAATGATTAGATGAGAAGTGAAACATCTTCAAAGAAAAACCAGAAAGTCCAGTTGCCTTTGATAAAACCTTTGGGACAACCATGACCTGGATGACTGAGAATCTTCATTGGCATATTCTCTTCTCTTAATAGACACTCCAAATTCAGTTTGTTCATTTTGGCTTTTAAAGCACCAATGAGGTAGGTACTTAATATCTGAGGGGATATTTTCCTTTAGTAAATCCTCTCAACAATTAGAGTTCTAATGATATGTTCCAGTAGATATCTTAGTAAACTAATGAGTTATCAGGAAGCATGCCCATTGTAGCCAAGCTGCAAAAGTACATCTGTCTTCTCCATTACTTCTTGCATTACATGGGCAGTATTGTACTGGGACCTAGTGAGTATTTTTTTTATTTTAGACTGCCCATGTCTAAAGATTGTGTATTAATGTATGAGTATGTGAAGTTTAAGAGTTTGTAATCAATCAAGCTAAGATGGTAACAAAGACTGTATGTGTGCTGGGCTTCCTTGAGTCTTCTGTTCTTGCTTTAGATCCCTGAAACTCACACCTGTAACTTTCCTACAATGATTTTTTAGTCTAAAAGTCTGGATAGGCTTTTGAAATTTGAAATGGAAAATACTGAAAGGTAACAATGAACATAATAGATGGTATTTAAATTTATTTTATTTTTGTACTTTTGCAGTTTGGCTAATTTATAATCTATAAAAGTCTCTGCATAATTGTGTCTTGATTAAAATTGTATAATTAGGCACTCTGGATCTCTTTCCCCTTTCCCCAAGATTATTTCTGTCTAATTGCTTTAATCTGTGTTTTCACGCACCCACTAGAAAATCAAAGCATGCTCCCAAAGGATAGGAATATGAGTGAATAAAGCTGACGACTCATTAAGTGTGGAGAAGAGAAAACTGCATCTAAATCACAAATATGATAACGAGGGGGAAATAAAAATAATGAAAAATACATTTGAGAAGTCTCAATACAGCAAAGTTTTTAATATTAGAGATAGATTGGAAAGCAAACAATTCTTATGAGGCCTAGCTTGGTAAAGGATTAGACTTACTTAATGGATGGAATCAGAGCCCCAAAAGGGACATCTCAGGACTCCAGCAAACTGGCTATTCCTGGAGATGAGCTCCATCAGAAAGTTCCATCTCTTTCTGAAGAAAGGGACCAAACCTGAGTATTAACAGTTTTGTGAGCCAAAATCTGTTTTGAAAAAGTACCATACATTATATTTACATCCTTAAGAGTGAAATGCTGTAACAGGCTTTCTCAACCACGTGAAGAGTTACTACCACTTTATAATGCCTTGGTAAGGCCACACTTGGAATACTGCATTCAGTTTTGATTGCCACAATGTAAAAAAAGATGTGGAGATTCTAGAAAGAGTGCAGAGAAGAGCAACAAAGATGATTAGGGGACTGGAGGCTAAAACATATGAAGAATGGTTGCAGGAAATGGGTATGTCTAGTTTAATGAAAAGAAGGACTAGGGGAGACATGATAGCAGTGTTCCAATATCTCAGGGGTTGCCACAAAGAAGAGGGAGTCAAGCTATTCTCCAAAGCACTTGAGGGAAGAGCAAAAGCAATGGGTGGAAACTAATCAGGGAGAAAAGCAACTTAGAACTGAGGAGAAATTTCCTGACAGAACAATTAATAAGTGGAACAACTTGCCTCCAGAAGTTGTGAAAGTCCCAACACTGGAAGCTTTTAAGAAGATGTTGGATAACCATTTGTCTGAAATGGTATAGGGTTTCCTGCCTAGATAAATAGGGGGTTGGACTAGAAGACCTCCAATGTCCCTTCCAACTCTGTTATTCTATTCTAACCACCTCCCCTCCCCTATGTCATATTACATTTACTAAAATACCCAACTCCCTTGGTTTTCCACACAACTGAGAATACTAGGAATTTTAGCTTGACCTGGTTGTATGTTTAAAACACATTGTGTAATCTCTTTTATGTGGTTTGGCCAATTTATATGAGAGGAATTTATTTTAGGTAGCTAATTTTTCTTATCTATTGTTCTTTGTTACCATTTTCTTCTTTTACACTTAGACCCAATATTCAGAAAATAGCAAAAGAAGGGAGTAAATCTATCTGAACTGCTTCACTCCAGAATGTGGTTGTAAAAGGGAATCACACAATCATTTCTTTTTACCAGGAAGAGGAGGAGGAAGTGGAAGAGGATGGCTGTTTCTTTTTTGCCTTCTGTTCAATCGTGTCTGATTATCAGAGACTTCTTGGACCAATCCCTGCAGTTTTATTGGCAAGGTTTTTCAGAAGTGGTTTGTAGTTGTCTCCTTCCCAGGGCTGAAAGACATGACTTGTTTAAGGTTACCCAACTGGCTTTGGGTAACCTTAAGTGCCTAAAGTGGGATTAAAGCTCATGGGTTTATAGCTGGATACCTTAACTTCTACACCAAAGTGGCTCTCATAGGATGGCTGTTTAAAAAAGGTAAAGGTTCCTCTCGCGGTGTTCATCTCCATTTCAAAGCTGAAGAGCCAGCGCTGTCTGAAGACGCCTCTGTTAGAAGTGGTATTCAGCAGGTTCTGACCACTTCTAGAGAACTGGTAAATACCACCTCTGACTGGCCCCAGCCCCATCTATTCTCTGCCTCCTGAGTCCCAGCTGATCGGGAAGAAATGGAGATTTTTGCAGTAACCTTTCCCTCCTACGCTCACCAAGCCATGCCCACAGAACTGCTAGTAATTTTTTTTTAAGCCCGCCACTGGTCTCCGTCGTTATGTGGTTGGCATGACTAAACACCAAAGGTGCACGGAACGCTGTTACGTTCCCACCAAAGATAGTTCCTGTTTTTCTAACTGCATTTTTACATGGTTTTGAACTACTAGTTAGCAGTAGCTGGGACAAGTAATGGGAGCTCACTCCGTTATACAGCACTAGGGATTTGAACTGCTGATTGACAAGTTCAGCATCTTAGCCACTGAGTCACCGTGTCCCTGATGGCTGTTTACACATTATACACTAAAAATGAGGAAAAAAAATAGACACATTGTAAAAAAATGCATGTCCATCGAGAAAGAATAGCCATACAGTACATAAAATGCCATATGTGTGTGAAGATTTGAACCGATGACCTATATTTGATCTGATATCTGGGTTTGCTATTCTTGTGAAGTATTTTAAAGGATCCTACCCTCATCCCACAATATGGTTCTATAACCTAGGCCTGGACTCGACAGCCCTTCAAACTGTAGCCATATGGCTAAATGGTTAAAAAGGCCATCATTCCTCTACTCACCTTCTGATTTATTTTCTACAGGGAATTATTCTGCATGGAGAAACATTAAGATTCATAAGCCTCTGTACTGGCTCTGCATGAGCTTCTGTAACTGTTTGCTCCTCCATAATTAGCAATTTCTTGACTGTTTGAAGTGGTGCAGGTTTTTTTCCTAAAATCACTACATCTCTTGTTTACCAGAATGAAGGTGGTGTTTTCTGATTTATTGGAAAGTTGAAGAGAGGAAGAGGGAATAAGAAGACCTCTTCATTTCCCTCTCTTTATAACTGATCAAAAAGGCAGAATAATAACCCTGCACCCGAATGTGTAACAGTTTTTTCCTCTTCTTGAACTGCCAGAAATATTCTAGAAGGAAGCAAACTCCACTAGGTGGCCTTGATATAAATTATTAACCTGGAAAAACTACCACCCACTGCTTCTGTATTTGCAATCATAAATGCAGATTACACTCCCTTCTTCACTCAGAAACTTTGAGAGAAAGGGAAAATATATATTTTATCATTCCTTCTTTTTTTCAAGATTGCTTAGATTAGGAATGCTGTTGCTTATGTAGCCAAAGTAATGCCATCTATGCACAAGGAGGAGACATCAGCATGCAAATCCCAAGACTGAAAAAAATGCTAAAAAGAAAAGTTTCTAAGGAAAAGGGACTGAAAAAAAACCCCAACTTTCTCTTCTGATCAATAGGGCTGCACAGTGGATAAGAATCAAGGTGCTTTAGATCACTGGGGGAAGTGTGAACATAGCACTTGTCTGCAACATCTTAAAGCCTTTTGCCAGTCTTTATTCAGCTATGAAGTCTCTTTGTTCTGGTTTAATCTACCTCATAGCAGGCTTGTTGTGTAGATAAACTAGAATCACTTAATGTAAACTACACTGGGTTCCTTTGAGGAATGTAAAATACAAACACATTTAAGCCTCACTCCTTTGGGTATTTCTAAGATGTACAGTTCTCGTTCTGAACTATAGTGCTAGGGCTTTGATCTAGGCAATGGAAAAACAAGGCCTATTTGTATTAAACTAAGATGAGGTTATGCTTTTCATGTGGATTACACAATCTCAGAAATGCACATTTGATTTCGCAGACTCCATGTAAAATGTAATGAAATGTAAACACAGGAAACATGGTACATATAGTACGTCAGATAGGCATTGCACTGAAGAAGGGCAATGGAGTCCCCTTTCGGAAATGATGTAGCTTTTCTGACTCTGATCTCTGTGTTTTGTGGATTGCCAAAAGGGTTTGTATAGTTGGCTGGCAAACCTCCTCCTCACTGCTTGTTTTGATGGGGTGCCATATTGAGTAGAACACATTGGCAAGGCGTTGCCTCTTTGGGACAGGATTCAGTTAAGGCAGGGTTGTGAAAGGCTCCAGATTACTTATTTAAGAAGAGGCAGCAGTAGCAGGCCACAGAGAAGGAGGCTGGCACAGAGAAAGGGAATTCTAATTCACAGTTTTGTTACTTTAAAAAAAATAATGCACATGTCGATCAGTGAATGTGAGTTTTAGTCCTTAGCCATTCACCCGGATTGTTGTTGGGGGCAATATGCTGACTCTGTAAACCGCTTAGAGAGGGCTGAAAGCCCTATGAAGCGGCATATAAGTCTAACCGCTATTGCTATCTTTGAGAAACTTAAACCTGCTCCCATGCAGAAATCAAGGAAAGAATTTACCCAATATTGGTCTTCTCGATTTATGAGCATGTTTAGAGGACTGATGGGGCACGGTGGCTCAGTGGCTAAGATGCTGAGCTTGTCGATCAGAACGATCAGCAGTTCAGTGGTTTGAATCCCTAGCACCGCATAACGGAGTGAGCTCCCGTTACTTGTCCCAGCTTCTGCCAACCTAGCAGTTTCGAAAGCACATAAAAATGCAAGTAGAAAAATAGGGACCACTCTGGTGGGAAGGTAACAGCATTTCTTGCACCTTTGGTGTTTAGTCATGCCAGCCACATGACCACAGAAACGTTTTTGGACGGTGCTGGATCGTCTGGCTCTGAAATGGAGATGAGCACCGCTCCCTAGAGTGGGGAACGGCTAGCACATATGTGCGAGGGGAACCTTTACCTTTAGAGGACTGAATAAGTCCTTCCAGTTGTGTTGGAAGAATACAACTGTTCCACTAGCCCAATAGAAAAGCTAAATTAAGGCAAGTGGTCAGTCTTCTTAAGGAAGATAAGAGCTTAGAAAGTGCATAAGAAATTAGAAATTCTAAGATTAATCCTCATTAAGGAAAATGACCATTTGACTTAATTTAGCCCCTCTGATGGGCTAAGGAAACAGTTACATTTCTTTGCCCATCAATGTCAGCTTTAAACTTTAAACTTTAATAGGATTTGTATGCCGCCCACTCCCTAGGGACTCTGGGCGGCTCACAAGAAGTAAAAGCATTTAAAATATTTAAAATATCTACTTCTGTCAAAGAACTCCAAGAAGCAAAGTGTTGAAGGAGATTATTAATGGTATTGGAAGTTACTCAGTTTAGTGTTAGACTATACAATACCATAAACATCTATAGCCATGGGGTAGATGGTGTAATGATAAAATAGGATATTGTCTTGTGTCATAAAGCAAATGTTGCAACGGAGCTATTGCATCAAACATTGGGGTGCAAGTACATAATGGCGGGTTTGTGTGACAGTGTCCTCATTACTGCATTGTAATTTTAGCATCATTGCAGGTTTTTTGATGACACTGCTGTTTATAAGAATCCCAGAAGAAGCAGGAAAGTCATCAAACCTGCAAAGTGCTTTGTAACCATCCGATCACTTAATCAAACTGGGTCTCTTTGATTAGCAAATTTATTTCACTGGGGTGTTTTGATTGAAACTTCATTGAATTTGAAGCTTATAAAGCTCTAACAATGGTAACATAGCTTTTTTTGGGGGGGTGGGGTAAAATTTCAGCCAGATTGCTTTCATGGTTTTAATCATAATTAAAATGCAAAGATTTCCTAATATTCCACGGTTAAGACAGAAGACGCGGAGGTAAGGAAAAAATAGCAGAGCAACCTCCAAATTTCTCAGCGAAAGTTCTACAGGAAGAGTGTATTAAAGCAATTCAAGAAGTGTCATATTCCAACTAAAAATAAAATAAACATAAATAAAAACATTCTTAAGACCGAGGATTCGCCCTTCTCTCTTGATTTGCTGTTTGGGGCGAGCAATGTAGCTGGCATGGCTGATTGCCAAGGTTACCTTTTTCTGTGAATATTCAGGAGGAGGAGAAATTATAAATCAATTCCCAGATTTTCCAAAACCAAGATCTTGAAGATATGAGTCCACGCCTTCATTCTCTAAACTCTTCCGTCCTTGAGTGCCAGGCTTGGTAAACCATCTTTAGATATGGCAAAGAAACTTCCTAATGGTATTAATGCAGAATGATTTCCAAGCGCATGTTTTTATGTGGTGTAAACTTCTGACAGTGCTTATTTCAGAGGTTGAAAGGATTGCCCTTCTAAAACAACTTTGCCATAACTTTGTTGCAGATAGTGGCTGAGCTCTGAACAATTGGCAGGTTTATAGGAGTGCAGTTGCCTTGGGACATTGGACAATGGAGTCATTGGAAGAAGACTGTCATGTAAGGAGAACATGCCTTTCAGAGCTCAGTGGCTGCAGTTAGCAATGGTGGTGGTAGTAGTAGATGTGCTGGCAACTCTTGCCACCTTAAAAAAAAGATGGGGGAGGCATCTGTATTCTTTCAGTTATTCTCAGAAGCACACCCCAAAAGGCTCCTGCTAGCCCTCCCTACATTTATTCCGTGGCACGACAAAACCGCGCTCGTCAAAATAGCGGTGATAAAAACCGCGTCGCTAAAGCCGCGACGTCATCACCGCGCGTCATCACCGCCGCGGCAACAGAGTGGCGACAGAAGGGCGCTTTAAAACAGCGTGGCGGCAGAAAGCCAATTTAAATTAAGGTAAGGGTTAGGATTAGGTTTAGGGGTTTGCTTTAGGGTTAGGTTTAGGTTTAGGTTTAGGTTTAGGCTTCAGAAGGCGCGGATTTGCCCTCCGTGGTTATGTCATTGCGGTAGGGTCGTGTTTTTCTTAGTGCTTCGGATGGCGTGGATTTGCCTCCGCACTTACGTCGGCGCGGATAAGGGCGTTGCGGTTTTGTGGTGGAACCCATTTATTCAATGTTGAAACCGAAAATTGCCCCAAGAAAAGAGAAAGCAGCAGCAAAAGGTTTGGCTCATGATTACTTTATCCAATATTTAGGAGGTTGGGAGTAGATCTGAATTACAAGAGTAGTACTGGAGCAGTGGCCCGAAAAGGTAACACTGTTTGACTATGTGTTAAGTCCATCTTAAAACTCCAACCACCACCAAAGTAACCTCCTAACAAAGCAGCAGTGGCAGCAGCAGCAATGTGCAGCAGAATGAGAGTAGGTATTCACATTATTTGCATTCTCAATGTGGGATATGTCAGGAGTAAAGGTCAGTTGCTAGAATTTGGCTTCTCCAAGGAAACTGTTATAACATTTGCCTGGCCTGAATATCCTCTGTTTGAAATGCTAACTGGCAAGATCATTTCAGGCACTTGACAAGCTGATCCTGCTAAAATTGGGTTTGGTCTGCTCAAGAAGACAAGTCCTCTACACCTCAAATTATCAATTTTGGTTAGATGTTTTATAATGAACCAAGGAGCGCACCATTTTTTCCCCATAAGGAAGATGAGAGTTGAGAACTGCATTATCAGATCCTAATGGACCCTGCTTGCCCTTTGTTGCTGATGCTATGGGAGTGAAGAAGGATTAGGGCTGTGCTCTGAAAAAGTGTTCTTTTGCTTATCACTAATTTTGAATTTTCCATTGCTGCAGAGATGAAAATGGTAAGTTCCCACACATGCACCCATTTGAAGAAGAATTCTTTACACCAGCCAACACCTACTGTATTTTTCAGAATATAAGACACACTCTTCCCCCTCCCCCCAAAGAGGGTGAAAATCTGGGTGCGTCTTATACACTGAATACAGCATTTTTGGCCTCCTGAAAACCCGTCCCCTTTGCAAAAATGGATGTGCAGAAGCTTTGGGAGCTTGCAAAGTGCTCCTGGGATATGGGGAGGGCACAAATGAGCAAAAATGGGCCATTTTTACTCATTCCCCCCCCCCCCAGCCCGCAGGATCACTCTACAAGCCTCCCAAAGCTTCTGCATGGCCTTTTCTTTGGTGAAAACAGGCCATCTTTTGCTCGTTTTTGCCCCCCCAGCCCCCAGGAGCACTCTACAAGCCTCCCAAAACTCTACATGCCCCCCCCTTTTTTGCAAAAAAGGAGATGTGCAGAGGATTTGGGTGGTTTGCAGAGTGAAAAAAACTTTTTTTAAAATTTACCTCTTCAAAATCATGATGCGTCTTATACTCTGGTGCGTCTTATAGTCCAAAAAATAAGGTATATCTTCTTCTTCAAAAATGGCCTGGAAGCTTTATGATATCCTCACTGTGTTCCAATAGACCAGTAGTTTTCTCAGTGCTGGAAGAGAGGTGAAAGGAACTTTTGTATCTACTGCTGAAGAGAATTTACAAGTTAAGTACTTGGCATTTATGGCCTCAGGAGACATATGGAAGAGCAACATATTCTAAGACATGGTGTCCCAGCCTTGTTTGCAAAGTCTGCTTTACAAATTCCTCTCACCATGGAATTACATTGTGTTACCTCATCCAGAGAATCTCTCCTATCTGCTTCTTCAGGAGCTTCCCATCTTTCACAATGTGATAATAGCTTATAATTTGGGGGGGCAAAATGAAATAGTCTATAATAAAGGTGTTTCAGTGTGGTGTCTCCTTGACTGAAGCATCATGGATGACCATTTGGAGCATATGAAGTGGTACACCAATTTTATCAACATAATAGTAATTTTATGCCATCACAATTCAAGATCCGTGCATTTATGAATGTTTGGTATCACAACTCAGATACAAAGGGATGGTGTATTGCTGTTTTTATCATTTGCCCCACCCCTATGAAGCTATGAAGTTGACCATATGTATTGCCTTCCCCTTACAACACCATCAACCACAGTGACATAGTGACAAGTTTGTTTTGCTGTACAAATCATGAACCATATTATGTGTTCGAGGAAGATGACTTTGAGGTATTTTCTCCAGCTAAATTATGTCGTGCTCTGAGGGAAACATATCTATCTGCCTCTGAACCAGGGGTGTTATTCAGCCACTTCTGACTGGTTCTGGTGAACCGGTAGTGGAAATTTTGAGTAGTTGGAGAACTGGCAAATACCACCTCTGGCTGCCTCTGCCCCCATCTATTCTCTGCTTCCTGAGTCCCAGCTGATAGGATGGGTCTTCTTTTGATGCCCTGCACAGAATGGAACTGGAAAGCAGGTTAGGGGGGTGGGGAGGGAATAGGGATTTTACAGTATCCTTGCCTTAGAATGGAGTGGAAATAGAGATTTTACAGTATACTTGCCCTGAAGTGGAGTGGAAATGGAGATTTTACAGTATCCTTGCCCTGGAGTGGAGTGGAAATGAAGATTTTACAGTATCCCTGCCCTAGAGTGAAGTGGAAATGAAGATTTTACAGTATCCCTGACCTGGAGTGGAGTAGAAATGAAGATTTTATAGTATCCTTGCCCTGGAGTGGGTAGAAATGGAGATTTTACAGTATTCTTGCCCTGGAGTGGGTAGAAATGGAGATTTTACAGTATTGTCGCCCTGGAGTGGGTAGAAATGGAGATTTTACAGTATCCTTGCCATGGAGTGGGGTGGAAAATGAGTTTCTACTGTATCCTTCCCCCAGGAGTGGGGAGAGAATGGGTATTTTGCAGTATCCTTCCCCTGCCACGCCTACAATGCCACCTCCACCAAGCCACGTCATGCCCATAGAACTGGTAGTAAAAATATTTGAATCCCACCACTGCTCTGAACTGCCAGACAAATGACATCTGCTGCTAGACCAAGGACAAATCTTTGGAGTCCCTCTACCACCGCCTGCGGTACAGATGCCGCAAGACTGCCATCAATCTCAGTAGGAGAGAACAAGGAATGGGGGAATTGCTTTGGCAATATGGAAAGTTCCCAATAACCTTGTCTTCTCCTGTCAGAATCTATAGTTACTTTATTAATTTGCATAAACAAATTATGTGCTGCTTAAGTGTGTGTATTATCACAATTGCACAACCGTCTGGAAAATATGCAGAACAATCTAAAATAAGTTCACTATATCAGACCCACTCACACAATGAAGGACTCACTCTGTCTAAGGGAACACAGAGACAGACAAACAGATGAAACTCAACAGAGGATTCTTTTAGAAGGTGACAAGGAGAATTGAAAAGGGAATGAAAAAGATGGCCAAGAAAGCTAAGGAAATATAGACAACTCAGTGGACCTTAGAGATTACATGATACAGATCTGATAAACAGATTGAAGGCAAGGAAGAACAAGCCCAGATCAAAGAATAATAATAATAATAAAATAAATCTGAGTTACCCTCTAAAATTAACCTAATTAAATTCTAGCTGAAGGATTTGATTCAAATAGCAAAGGAGCAGCTCTCCAAGTAGTATGATAGGTGGGATTTTGGGAGGTGATGAACTAATTAACCAGTAACTCATGAAAGTACCAGAGATGCCATCACAACCCACAAGGTTTTGCCTATATATCGATGGGTAGCAACAACAATGTGAGATTTTATAAAATCAGAATATTTATTGAATTTTTTCAGAGCGTTTTGAAGGCATCTAATATGTCTGAAAATTCAAACTGATTTGATGATTCTGTTCAAACATATGGTTGAAAATGTTCATCTGAGTAAAACAACTTGTCAAATTTTTTTAAATTAGCCAATTCAATGGTTTTTTTTTTTTAAAAAAAAAAATCCCTATATGAGCAGGGGTGTCAAACTCAAGACCCGGGGGCCAGATCAGGCCCACAAGGTATTTAGATCTGGCCTGTGAGGTCACCCTGGAAACAGCGAAGGACCGGCCCACAGTGCTTCTGCCAGCAAAAACGGGCTCCTGAGCTCCGTTTTCAGCTGCCACAGCCTCCTGCAACGCTTTGCCAATGAAAACAGAGCTTTCTCTCCTGAGCTCCATTTTCACTGGCAGAGGATTTCAGGAGGCCATGCAGCTGAAAACGGAGCTCAGGAGCCCATTTTTGCTGGCAGAGTGCTCAGGCCACCACAGGCGCCCCTGACATGAGTGATGTCGAGCTGGCCACGCCCACCCTGGACACATCTACCCCAACCCTACTGAGGTCAAACACAACCCTGATGCAGCCCTCAATGAAATTGAATTTGACATCCCTGGGTTAGAGATATGTTTTTTTTTGGGGGGGGGGGATGTAAAAGTGATATACAAATGCTTTTTACTGACTGTATCCTCTATTCCTATTTCAATATTTTCTTTAGATGACATAGATGCTTACATTTTTTTCTTTACTATTGTTGTATTATAATCTATAATATTATTGGCAATGTTTACATCGTACAAATCCTGTTTTGCCTCTTGCCTTATTTCCCCTTTCTGGTATTTCTTCTGCTTTTTTTTTCTTAATGGCCAGTATGCAAAATACTTACACCTTTCCACTGGTGCTTCCTTTGCCTCTCTATTTCTTTTCCCTCGCATCTAGAGACTATCCATTCCTTTTAAAGGCAAACCACCTACTTTGATTCAGCTGCTTTTCTGTTTACTGGTGGCTGCCCAGCTACCCAAACAGCAGCCTGCTCTGCCATCTCCTCCCACACCCGTTTCGAGGTTGCAGCTTTATTGGCAACTCTGCTGTGCTGATGGTGGGGGAAAAGGCTCATGAGGGAGGGGAGGAAATCAGCACAGGTGCCTGCAATTTTTCTAAGGAGTCTGGTCTTCCAAACACCTTCAAATCAAATTATCCCTTTGAATCTCCAGGCAGATCTGATACTACAGCTAGTGAAGCAATTTTCTGCAGTGGGAGATGAGTTCACTCTTAAAACAAGGGTTATTAGGTTGGTTAACTTAACTGAGGCTTTAATATTCAGTAAGTGGGGTTTGCATAGGGTATCTTGCACACAAAAAGAAATAGAAATGGCTAGACTTATAATTGCATTTTTTGTACAGCAGCAAGTTTCCTACAGCTTTTATTATCCTATAAATCTAAATACACAGCTGATGATAGTTATTATTTACTGCAGGTTATAACCATCTCTCTGGTGTGACACCTATCAAAAGGATATCTTTTTTTAAAAAAATTGTTATTATTTTTCTTATATATGGTTGGTTAGGGCACCCAGTGTGATTATTATTTTCCAAGCATGTAAAGAAAAATATTTTTCTCTGTCTCCGGCATTTGTTTCCTTACACCCCTGACTTCACACAAAAAGAAAACCTATAGCCAAGATTTGTAAGTGCCAAATCATTTTTCTTCTGGCACTTTATTTTCTTTAATCAAACATATCTTATTTAATACCTTCTCTTTCTTTCCCTGAGCACAGACTACTATTCAATAGGCTCCAGAAAGCAATGGAGAAATAAATTAAAGGTAGCTCTTGCTGTTTTTGAAATCAATAAGAATTTTGCTTTTGACTTCTGTGAATTGAATTTTTAAACCATTGGTGGAAAAAAAAGAAGAGTATATGCTGGGCTTTCTCTCTTCTTCTCTTTCCAGACTTCCAATTTGCCCTTACAGTCAAAGCTGGCCCAGGAATCCTTCAGGAGGAACCCATTCTAAGACTCACTTATTTTTCCTTGAGGGGCATACATTCCTTTAGGGTCCTCCTTTATAGATGCATCCCTAACTCCTTTAGGGGTGCTTCAGTGGTGGGTTTCAAATTTTTTTAGAATCTCTTCTGTAGGTGTGGCCTGCTTTGTGGGAGTGGCTTGCCAGCCATGTGACCAGATGGGAGTGGCTTGCCAGCCATGTGATTGTGTGGGCATGGCCAACTTGTAAAATGTGATGAAACTCACTTAACAACGCTCTTGCTTAGCAATCAAAATGTTTGCTCAGAAACTCTGGCATTGAAGTGTGCAAGTCTTAAAGCTGTCAAGTTCCAAGACCCTTGCATCCCTAACCCTTTAGAAAAAAAACCCCACAGGTGTTCAAACTTGACAGCTTTAAGACTTGTGGACTTCAACTCCCAGAATTCCTCCTCTCGCTCTTCATCTTGATGATGTGCGGATGGGCGGGGGGAGGGAGCTAGAACCGGTTCTAAACGGCACTGTAGATTTGTGAAACCTCTTCTATAGAAGAGTTAGAACTGGCAGGAACCCACCCCTGGGATGCTTCTATAAAGGTTAAGTGACAAAAGAAAAGTGAAACAAAGCACACTTTCATGAAGAAGATGCCTTTAGTGCTTTTATGAATCATTGGAAATATTAGCTAAATATTAGCCTTGCAAACCCATGCCTCTCAGTGGTGAGGTCATACCGGTTTAGCAAAAGGCTCGGTGAGCATGCAATGTAGAGGGAAGTGGGTTGAGTATTTGATATATATTGACCATGGGAGGCAGCAATGGATAGGTATGTGCTGCAATTGGTACATCACTTTCATGACAAATAGTGTAAGAAACCCTATTCTTGGCAAGTATCAACCTTGCAGGCACTGATCAAGATGAGCAGAGTTTTTTTATGGGGTGGAGGGCACTTTGGCAATAGCAAGAGACCAAGTGGGGGGGTCAGGGGAAATGACCCAGCTCTTTCCACAATAGGTACACAGATCATTGGGGATGGGAGACCACAGATTCCCAATGGAGGAGTGGCTACTGCTGCTGGTACAGATGATTTAGAGGGCGCATCTTGTGGTCTTGGGGAGTTACCATCAAAAGAGAGGGGTAACACTGCTACATTTTGTTCTCACAGCCCACAATCTGTTTCTTTTGAGAATGTGGGAAACAAGAATGAGTTTGAAGGGGAGGGTTTGAATGGCATGTGAGAAAGATCATGGGGAATGGGGTAAAGAAATGTTGCCTGGGGAATAGTTAGATAAGAGACAGTACAGGTAATCCTCAAGTTATGACAGGTCACTTAGTGACCGTTCAAAGTTAAGCAATAAGCCCATCCTCAAGTATTTGTGATATAATCCTGAAATTATGAATGTTGCATCATCACGGCAGTTGTTCACCCTTATGAATGATTGCAGTGGCACTGCAACATTCACGCTACCTACCCCCCCCATTCTCCACAATTGATTCCCCCGTCCCATCCTGCCACATAAAATTCACTTATCATGCAAAGAGATCTGTTTCCTCTCTGCCACATGTTCTTTGAGAAATTGCGCTGCCTCAAAGCATCCCATCGGCTTGCAAACATTTTAAGTGGAGACTGGAAACGTCTAGGCACCATGATCTCATGGGACTTCAGGTTGTGAGATCGCGGCATCCAGAAGCTTCCAGTCTCCATGCAAAACTTTTGCAAGCTGATAGGATGCTTTGAGGGAGCGAAATCACGCTGCCTCAAAGCATCCCGTCAGCTTGCAAAAATTTTGAAGGGAGACTGGAAGCTTCTGGGCACCATGATCTTGCATGGCAGAGAGGCTGAAGAGGAGACAAATTTCTAAATCTTCACAAAGTAAGCAACTTGGTATGGCAGGATGGGGTGGAGGAAGCAATTTCATGAGGTATCTCAGTCAGTCAGGGGAGGAATTAAGTGGTCTGAAGCAGGTGGCCTGTTCCATCACTAGCCTCCCCACCTCCCCCCATGGCCTTCTTCTCCCTGAGATACCTCATGTGCACTTAATGACCTGGACATTCAATTAGCGAATGTGTGGGCGACAGCAGGAAGTGATCACATTTGTTTGACGTGATTCCCTCCAATGAATCCTCGGCTTATGAATGTAATTGGCAAGATCCATTACATTCATAACTCGAGGACTATCTATATAGCTCAAAGCTGGGCAAGAGGCTTAGAAGGGCCCCCGCCTAGTTTCTAGAACTGTAAAGGAAATGGTGTCAAAATTATAATTTCGTACTTGCATGATTATGCAAATTAGCTTTGATAAAGTAGAATTTGTTTATCTGCTCATATTTCCTGTCTGATCTATCTGGAAAAAGGCTGCCATTATCCAATGCCTTATTAACATGCATCATGCATACAACACATATTAAAAAGGAGAAGGGCCTTAATTGTGCAATTGTAGCTGCCATCCTGATTTTACTGACCACCCAGTACTCCTGATATTAGGGCAGGCATTGCCTCTGAGGATATGCAGTCTTTTTCTTATCCAAGAATAACTGGAAGTCCCCCTCCAGCCCAAGTAAAGCCAACAGCTTCCTAAGCTTCTCCATTTATGAGAATGGTTGAGGTCCTTTAGGAGTTTTTTTTTTTGCATATTAAATAAATATAAATGAACACTTATAGGGCCAGGATGTACAAGATACTATACTAGGCTAAACTGAAGTAGTTTGTCTCCCATACATGGTAGAAAATGCCACCATGTTGTGAAACAAAGTCTTATGTTAAGACTCAGCATAGTGTATTTAACAAACCATGTTACATGAACATGGCTAGATTTTATTAATTCAGTTTTAAGTTTTAAGATGGTGCTGTGCAAACTCAACAAGAGCAATTTTCATGCCTTTGAATGAGCTTGTGAAGGTTGTGGTTTGTCTGTTGTTTCAGAATGTATATCTCTTATCTAAAATGTATTAAAAATGAGATGTTCTGCTACATTGAAGCAAAATGAAATGATAGCTATAGGTAACTACACAATGATGGATAAAACAACTAAATGAAAAGGCAGGACTTTCCTGACAGTTAGAACAATTAATCAGTGGAACAGCTTGCCTTCAGAACCCAACACTGGAAGTCTTTAAGAAGATATTGGATAGCCATTTGTCTGAAACGGTATAGGGTTTTCTGCCTAGGCAGGGGGTTAGACTAGAAGACCTCCAAGGTCCCTTCCAATTCTGGTATTGTATTGTATTGTATTGTATTGACTTGAGACTTCAGTGGGACTAGGTTGCTTAGAAGATGTCTAAGAGAACTGCATTTAATTAGATCGATAAGAAACTAGTCAAAAGGAAATATGCAATTTGTGCTATTGGCCCTGATGTTATCAATCAATACAAGGCCTGAATCTATCCTGAATATATCAGGATAAAGTAATCCTACTGAGTATCCTACTGTATACTGGTCCAATTAAAATATCCATAGAATTTTATATGTGCTAAGGTGTCTGTGAGTTAGAAAACAATTTGAGCCTTCTTATGGATATACTATAGAACATGGGTGTCAAACTCACCACATCACGTTGATGCCACGTGATGTATTGTGACATTTTTTGCCTTTGTGGAGCTGGAGTAAGCATGGCCTGTACACGATGCATCCAGCCCTCGGGCCACTAATTTGACACTCCTGCTATAGAAGCTCCATATTAAAACTGACAAATATGATTTGAATTGGGGTTCAGGATTATTTTTTGAGCAGCACTTTTAAACTTTATGCTGTATTAAACCAGTAAGAGTATTTTTAGGGTGACAGGTTATTATGAACATGACTTGATGCTGAACAAAAAGGGGGATTACCTCAAATTCAAATTATGATGTCAGAGAAGATTCTTAAGAGTCCCAAGGAGATCAAAGCTCCCACTAAACAACATATTTTCATATGAACACAATTATGAGGGTTACATTTTTTTTACTGTACATTAGAAAGAATGACTGATTTTTCTTTATTGTGGAAAATCCAAATATCACATTCTATAGCATGATGATGATAATGATAGTGCCACACCTGGCCAAAGTTCATCAATTTCAAACCACTAAGTAAAATTGGACCTGGTGATACTAGGTGAGAAACCATAACAAGATATGAGAACTGTAGAATAGACTGGGAACTAAGAAATTAACCCACAAAAACAGTAGTGGTGAACAATTTTCATATTGCTGCCCAGAAAACTGCCTAAAGTAAGCAACATTCCCTTTTTTACATTCTTATTATAAACATTTCAGGCAATTTATAGTAAAGTTTCACTCAGCTGATATAATCATGGAATGCAGGAAACACAATTAAAGTATATAAATAGGAAAACATATTAACCACTTGTTGTTGTTAATTATGTTGTTACTGTAATTAACTGAAGAAAGAACTTGCACTGCTATTTTTTAAACAAAATATAGGAGGTTGAGGACGTAGATATTTACTGTAAGGACCAATTTTGTGGGGTGGGACAATCATTTCTAATGTGAAACAATCAAAATAGATTATAGATGGAATGAATGAATAAGATGGAGTGGGAATATACATTATTTTTCTCATCAAAAGAACATCTGTGCTTGAAGGCAGTGGTGGGATTCAAATAATTTAACAACCGGTTCTTTGCCCTAATGACCAGCTGGGTAGGCGGGGCTCGGTGGTCATGTGATTGGATGGGCGTGGCCAACTCAACATCACTCACGTGGATGGGCGCTTTGCCTTAGCTGTTACAATGTAATAAGGTTTAACCGGAGAGGCAGTTTCTGTATGCAGAGCAATAAAGATTAAACTAGAAACAACAGCAGAATGTTTCCTTCCTGCCTTCCTGACAGGAGTAGCCTTTTAAAGTGAAAAACAAAAACAAAATGAGATTTCTTCCAACAACCGGTTCTCTGAGCTGCTTAGAAAGTTAACAACCGGTTATCCCGCATAGGTGAGAGCTGGCTGAATCCCACCACTGCTTGAAGGGTTAATAGAAGAGGCTTTCTTCTTGAAATTTGATAGATTGTATTTATATAATATCTCTTGGATGAATGCACTCTGTAATATTGTGTTTGGAATACCTGATTGCTGCCTGAGATTTAAATTAATGACAAAATTTAAAGGGTTTTTTTTTTGAAGGTATGGTCAAGTTTTCTTACAAGCAAGAAAAAGAAGGCACACATAAATAGACTTTAAAACTTTAGGAATGAGATGCATTGAAAAAAGATTCATGGTACTTGGGCTGATGATAATGTAATTAAATGATATTATGTTAAAAACATAAGAATATAACAACACGGTGGAAGTATAGATACTGATATATTTTTTTTCAAAGTCTTTAATGGAAAAATATGGAAAGTCACAGTTATTGGAAAAATATAGAAAATCTGTCTTTGCATTTAGCACTTACATATGTTTTCCATGAAAATGCTTTAAACAGGAATGCAAAAGGTTTGGAATGCTAGAATCTCTTTAAGTCTCCAACCCAAACAGAATATTTCAGGGGTGTCAAACTCAAGGCCCGCGGGCCAGATGCAGCCCATGAGGTGCTTAGGTCTGGCCCACGGGGTCAGTATAGAAACAGTGAAGGACCTGCCCGCAGAGCCTCTCCCAAACTCCATTTTCACTGGCAAAGGTTTGCAGGAGGCCGCCGCAGCCTCCCGAGTCCCGAACTCCATTTTTGCTTGCAGAGTGCTTGGGCCACCATAGGCACCCCTAACATGAGTGATGTCGATCTGGCCATGCCCACCCAGCCCCCCAAATCAAACACAACCCTGATGTGGCCATCAATGAAATCGAGTTTGACCCTGGAATATTTGGTGGTGACAGATTCAGTGACATGGTAGACAATAGACAAGTCATGGAGGAAGCGCACTACAGTTTCATAATTTTAAAGGTATTCATTTTTTTCAAGTGAACTTTGATAGGAAGCAATGCAAGCAGAAGAAGCACAAGCATAGAATATGCTTAACCTACATGTCCGCAACTTATGATAACAATTGGGAGCGGAATTTCCATTGCTAAGCAAGGCAGCTGTTAAGTCATGACTAATTTTACAACCATTTTGGCCATGGTTGTTCAGGAACCACTGAAGCTGTTGAGTGAATCAGATGATCATTAAGCAAATCTGGCTCCCCTCATTAATTTTTGTTGTATAGTTAAAGTTAGTCCTTGCTGTTACGAATGACAGCTCAGCAGCAGCCAGGCGCGTCTTAGCCAATCAGAGCCTCTGTCTCATTCCTGAAGATTTAATACTGGCGACGAGGACTGGGGACCTGTAACCAGAAGAAAAAAAAATCAACTGCCACTTCTAGTCAGATCGTCTACACTCCAACCAACTGCCATGGCCGGAATGCCAACTTTTGCCCCTTTTGGGGTTGGAGGTGAAACGTGGGAGGCATTTCTTGAACGATTTGAATGCTTTCTAATCGCGAACAACCGTCAGGGTTATTCTCAAGCGAGGAAATGTGGTTTCTTCCTTACGGCTTGCGGTCCGGAAATGTTTGCCACCGCAAGGTCCTTTGCCGCCCCAAGAGCGGTGTACGACCTCACCTGGCAAGAACTAACAGACGGACTTCAGGCATACTACGCGCCTACTCCCTCTCAAATAGCCAGACGCTTCGCTTACCGCAGGCGAGTCCAAAAGCCTGCAGAGACAGTCAATCAATTTTTGCAAGCCTTGAGAGTTGCTGCAGCACGGTGTGAGTTCCCAGATCTGGAGGCAAACCTCGCAGAGCAATTCGTCTGTGGCCTGAAGGATATTTTTCTTAGGCGTAGACTTTTGGGCAAGCCTAAGGTCACATTAGTCTATGCCATAGACGAGGCTCGCGCTGCGGAGTTGGCAGATTCATCGTCCAGCGAAATAGAACGCTACCTCGCGCAGATGACAGTTGCTGGAGGGTTACCTGCCACTCAAGCCTCAACCGCTCCAACGCCTCCTCCGCTCCAGCAGCCAACTTACATTACAAATCTAATTGATGAGCTAGCCCTTCTGCCTGACTATCTACAACAACTTCAGGTATATAGACTCGGGGCACAACCCCGCCGTCAGCAGCCTCGACAAAATCAAGCCATCAGCCATTTCCCTTCAAACTCCTCTGCTTGCATTGGCTGTGGCGGAGCGCACGCCCGGGCTAATTGCCCCTTCAAGGCAGCGGTTTGCCGCCGCTGCGGAAAGAAAGGACATTTAGCCCATGTCTGCAAAGCCTCACTTCCTACTCCTTCTGCAGCAATCGAGCCACCTCCTCCATATGGTCCTCCTCCACCCCCGCCGAAGAGCTCGCAGCAGCGGAAACCTGCTCAGCGTCAAGACGAATGCTTTAATATCAATCAAGCTTCTTCGTCTCTGCATGACACTTCCATCAACTCATCCTCACAGGGTACGGACAAAGTCAATATTAATATACTGATTGAAGGGAAGCCGTGTCAGATGGAAGTGGACTCCGGCTCCTCAAAATCCCTTCTTTCATGGGATACTTTTTCTCTGTTGTGCCCCCACGTAAAACGTTGTCACTTGTCACCCCTTAACGCAATTTTAACAGACTATCAAGGCTCCCATATCTCTATCCTTGGTTCATATGCCTTGAGGGTTTCTTATGGCAAGTTTTGCGCTGTTTTACCTGCTTTAATTGTTCAGAAGCCCTTACCAGCAATTCTGGGGTTAGAATGGTTTTCTCCCTTGGGTATCTCCCTTCAGGGGATTCATTCTACTGTGGACACGCCCCCAGACATAGCAGCAGTCTTGTCAGACTACGCTGACATTTTTGATGGCCAGCTAGGCCATTACAAAGGTAGCCCCATATCCCTTAGCTTGGATCCCCAGGTTGCACCAATCTGACTGAAGGCCCTCAGGGTGCCCTTTGCCTTAAGGCCAAAGGTTGAAGCGGAGCTCGATAAGCTCGTGGCGCAGGGCATACTGGAGCCCGTCGACCACTCACCTTGGGAGACCCCCATTGTGATTGCGGTGAAGGCCGACGGCTCCATTAAGATCTGCGCCGACTATAAGTCGACCATCAACCTTGGCCTTCAGGCAAACCCCTATCCAGTCCCTGTTGTACAGCACCTGCTCCACTCCTTGGGGCAGGGCCATATTTTCGCTAAACTGGATATGGCGCAGGCCTACCAGCAACTCCCTGTGGATGACGATGCGGCGGCTGCCCAAACCATCGTCACCCACCGGGGGGCTTTCCGTTGTCGCCGCCTTCAATTCGGCGTTTCCGTTGCCCCGGGGATTTTCCAGAGCCTCATGGAACGTCTGCTCCATGGGCTCCCTGGAGTGGTACCTTACTTTGATGACGTCCTGATCGCTGCTGACAGCCGCTCAGACCTCATCAAAGTACTGAGGAAAGTCCTCGACCGTTTCAGGGGCGCGGGTCTTAAATTTAAACGCAGCAAATGTTTCTTTGCTGTGCCCCAAGTGGACTTCCTGGGCTTCACAATTGATGCCCAGGGAATTCATCCTACCCCTTCTAAATTGGCAGCTATCAGGAACGCTCCCACTCCTACTTCAAAGGCGCAGCTCCAATCGTTCCTGGGGCTTTTAAATTTCTACGCGCCTTTCATCCCTCACAAGGCATCACTAGCCGAGCCGCTACATCGGTTGCTCGACCGATCCGCGCCTTGGCAATGGGGCAGCCGCGAAGCGCATGCGTTCGCGGCTGTCAAATCCCTGCTGACGTCAGAGGCAGTCTTAGTGCAATATAGCGACAAGATGCCCCTGACTTTAGCATGTGATGCCTCCCCCGTCGGTTTGGGGGCTGTTCTGAGTCACGTCCTGCCCAACGGCTCAGAAGCTCCCATAGCTTTTTATTCCAGAACACTGTCCTCGGCTGAGAGGAACTACAGCCAGATCGACAAGGAGGCTCTGGCTGCAGTGTCAGGAATCAAAAAGTTTCATGACTACCTATACGGGCGGCACTTCACCCTATTCACAGACCATAAGCCACTCCTTGGGCTACTGGCTGGTGATAGACCGACCCCTCCTATCCTGTCCCCAAGGATGACCCGCTGGACAGAGTTCTTAGCGGCGTATTCTTATGCCCTGTGCTACCGTCCGGGCAAGCAAATAGGGCATGCAGATGCCCTTAGTCGCTGCCCTCTTCCGGACACGGAAGATCAAGCGGTTCCTTGCCGTTCTGTTCTGGCAATTGCTCAGTTAGAACTGCCATTGACTTCTACCGATGTGGCTGCCTACTCTCGGTCTGACCCTACACTGTCACAGCTATTGAACTGGGTCCTGAGAGGCTGGCCTGCGGGTGAGTTACCACCACAGTTCAAGCACTTCAAGAACAGACAGTGGGAGCTTTCTATACATTCAGGCTGCCTACTGTGGGGCGACCGTGTGGTCATCCCAACGGTCCTCCAACAACAGATTCTGAAAAGCCTCCATGAAAGTCACCCCGGAGTCAGCAGAATGAAGGCCCTTGCTCGCAGTTTCGTTTGGTGGCCAGGTTTAGATGCAGAGATCGAAGCCTGGGTCGCCAAATGCGAAACCTGCCAGCAGTCCCGACCATCTCCTCCTTCCTCTCCCTTCCGGGAATGGGAGATGCCTTGGGGTCCCTGGTCTAGAATACATATAGATTTCGCTGGCCCCTTTCACGGTCAGACTTTCCTTATAGTTGTGGACGCGTACTCTCGATGGGTGGAAGTATTGCTAATGCACTCCACCACATCTGACAGTACTGTGCGAGCCTTGCGATGATTGTTCGCAACCCACGGGTTGCCGGACACAGTAGTGTCCAACAACGGCCCGCAATTCACTTCCACAATGTTCCAAACATACCTGGCCGAGCAAGGGGTCCGCCACGCGCTGGTTGCCCCTTACCACCCGGCCAGCAATGGCCGAGTGGAAAGGGCGGTTAGATCTGCCAAGGAGGCTTTGGGCCGTCTAAACCGTGGAGACTGGCAGGCAAGGGTGGATGCTTACTTATTGGCACAGCACTCCACACCTTGCCCCCTGACACAGAAAAGCCCCGCGGAGATGTTGATGGGCAGGCGCCTGCGGACCACCCTGGATAGATTGCATCCCGTCTATTCAGGAATTCAGTCTGGCAACCTGGGGCCTCCAACCCCCTCCCGCACTTTCAAACCTGGGGACCTGGTTTGGGCTAGAAACTATGGAGGAGAGACGAGATGGGTGCCTGCAGTTATAACCGAAGTAACAGGGCCCGTTTCCTACAGGATTCGAGTTTCAGATGGATCAACCTGGAGAAGACACCTGGATCAATTGAGACAACGACGGTCATCAGAAAATAATTCTCAAGCCGACACGCAAGGTCCTGGCTTAACCGTTTCTCAGCCAGACCTGAATCCGCAACCGCAGTTAAATAACCACAACTCTCCAGCCTTCTCCAATCCAGGCCAGCCTAGCTCAGTATCACAGCCCAGCGTTGCTTCTCAATCCGGAGTCGAAAACCCCAACCCATTACGTTTAGGCCAACATACACCTAGCCTTCCCCTTCCAGAGGCCGCCTACCGGCCTAGTCACAAGCCAACAACATCTTCGGCCGCGCCCCCTTCGCCCAGCTTACCATTAAGTGGAAGACATCCATTCAGGGTTCCTCGGCCATCAGACGTCACCTGGAGCTTCACTCCCCGAGGGGAGGAGCTCAGACAGGGACATCACTGCGATGATCCGCCTGCAATGCAATTGCGGCGTTCGGGGCGTGTCCGCCGTTCTCCTGTTTACTTACAAGACTACGCGTGCACAAACATCACGCATGCGCACAGCTGGGGGGGAAGAAGTGTTGTATAGTTAAAGTTAGTCTTCGCTGTTACGAATGACAGCTCGGCAGCAGCCAGGCGCGTCTTAGCCAATCAGACGCGCCTGTCAGTTGCCGGGCTGTCAGGCGCGCGAGTCTGCGGAACTATAAAAGGCAGACTCTTTCAAACTGTCAGTTGTTCAGCACCAGAGCAGACGAACTCTCCGGTCCAGCTGGAGCTGCTTCGCTGCCTCTCTACACAGAATATCCTTCTGTTTGTTACATTGTTCAACCAGCACCATTGCCTGGTCGTATCCTGTTACTGTTACAAGTTGTGTTATAATAAATTGGTTACAGAGTTACTGGACACGAGCCTCTGTCTCATTCCTGAAGATTTAATAATTTTACTCATTGGAAGTGACTTGGAAGATCAGAAATGATGATCACATGCTCCAGGAAACTGCAACTGTTGTAAATACAAGCTGCTCGCCAAACAACCAAATTTTGTCATCTGGCTGTAGGGATGCTGCTACATCATAAGAATAAAGAACAGTTGTAAGTCACTAGTCTTAGTGCTATTGTAACTTTGAATGGTCCCTAAAGAAATGATTGTAAACTGAGAACTACCTGTATTAATGAACATTACCAGACAATATACAGGTGGTCTTCAACTTAAAATAGTTTGTTTAGTGACCATTCAAAGTTAGAACAGCACTGAAAAAAATGACTTATGAGAGTTTTTCACACTTATGACAGCTGCAGCATCCCCATGATCACATGATTTACATTCGGATGCTTGACAACTGGCACACATTTATGACAGCTGCAGTGTCCTCGGTCATGTGATCCCCTTTTGTGATCTTCTAATAAGCAAAGTCAATGGGGAAACCAGATTCACTTAACAACTGTGTTGCTAATTTAACAACTGCAGTGATTCACTTAACAAATGTGGCAAGAATGGTTGTAAAACTCCCTGGGCAAAACTCAGTTAACAAATTTTTCACTTAGCAACATAAATTCTGGGCTCCATTCTGGTCATTAGGTCAAGGACTGTTTGTATAATGATTGCATGAGAAGGTTAGGGTTCATTCAGACATTTCAGAGCTCCTCCTGACCTATTCCTATGATGTAATCATTCTGCAGTGCATTGGCATCCTTCAGTCTCAAAAGACTATGGAATCATACTCTGGAAAGAGGTAAAGCTGGAGTGTCCTCTCCAGAGCATGAGGCCTGGGTAGGTTAATATGAAGGATAGACTGTTACCCAAGCAGCAGAACCCCGCTCTCCACATCGCTGAAATAGTTAAATGGAATGGCAGAGACAATACAATTGCTTCCAGCTGCATCACAGGAGTTACCAGAATGTGGTTGTACACAGTCACAAACTGCTTCCAGGACTCCGGCTCCGGATTTTGCCTCGAGGTTGACTCCTGAAACCTTTTCCAGTAATGAATATAGCCACAAGGCAGTGGAGTTTTGTAATCAGAGTTTCCCTTCTCCTAGAAGATGGTTCTGCTGCTTTATCTGCTATTGGGGCATAGAGCCCTCTTCCGCCTTCAAAACTGTTGACCGTTTCCCCCTGCAACCCCGAAAAGGGCCCCTTACGAGGTGCTACCAGCTGGGCCAGCTGGACCAAGGATTTTTACGGTGGTGTTACTCCTCCATCACACACCCTTTGTCCTGGCTTGTGGCAGGCAGAGCCAAGATGGCGCAGTGGTTAGAGTGCAGTACTGCAGGCCACTTCAGTTGACTGCTATCTGCAGTTCAGCGGTTCAAATCTCACCAGCTCAAGGTTGACTCAGCCTTCCATCCTTCCGAGGTGGGTGAAATGAGAACCCAGACTGTGGGGGCAATATGCTGACTCTGTAAACCGCTTAGAGAGGGCTGAAAGCCCTATGAAGCGGTATATAAGTCTAACTGCTATTGCTATTGCTATTTCCAAACGTTGGGCCCAGGATGGCAGGTTTAATCATTTTGCATATGAATAAAGAATATAGGGAAATTCTGAGGACCTTCTTTTTATTATTGGATACTGGGATTTTTCAAAGAAAGGTGAATCTTACTGCAATCCATGGATGGGATTCTACCAGTTCAGACCAGTTCAGGCGAACCAGTAGCTCTGATGATCAGTCAGAAGTGAACCCATTTGCTCCAGTGATCAGATGGGCCCGCCCCCTGCCCCTGTGCTACTCTGTCCTATATTTCTTTTGTTTGAAGCCTGGCTGATAGGCGCAGCAGAGTGATTGTGGCACCCCAGCTGTTTTACTCACCAGGACTGCAGCAAAAGGTAAGTTTTAGAGCTGTTTTGAAACAAACTCAGTGAACTGGTTGTTACATTGATTGAATCCCACCACTGCTGCAATCCATAAAATAACTTGTGTTGTCTTATATTGTATTTTCCAAGTATTGTATTACGTATTGTGTGTGTTTTTTTTAAAAAAACTAGGGTTGGATTATATGAGTTTAATGTTGAATTTTAAAATTACATTATGAAACTTTAATCAAACTATTTGTAAGGCCTCTACAAAGCACACCAAATGAATAATTATGCAAGAAGTCATACTGTGGATCTCGTGCAACAACTGTTTAGAGACTCTTTATAACCACTGTTGCTTGATAAATTAGAAAAGAAAATTTGGAACATGGGCATTTCATAAAAAAATCAAAAGGAATGTAAACAGGAAAGACTGAAATTAGACGTCTCTTACTGTTCAGTACTGGATTTTCATACTATATTCTTGAAAATGGTATTACTGGATGTGTAAAATTCTGTGTGGCATGTAACTATGTAGTATCAGCAATCTGTTTCCTTTAGAGAATTATATTAAGTCAAATTTAATATTATTCATTTGATTCAATATGGTTTCCCAGTCCAGAAAACTCTGGGTAGTTTTAACAAGGTTATTGTATTAGAAGTCATAATACTATATTGTTATATCAATATTATATTGTAAATCTTATCAATAAAAGTGTATTTGTATTGTATTATATTGTCTGATGTAAATATTCTAATATCTGAATGGGAAGTTCCAAATATGTGGATCTTTAGGGATCTAGACTTTGGGGTGTCAGAATTGCATTGGCTATAGGAACGATTACGTATCAACACAGGCTGCTTGTCTATCTAATCTAATGTTACCTTGGTTGATAAGATCGCTAAGATCCATTGTTTCTCCTAGATCTTAGGAGACCCATTAGATCACATAGATTAGGCCTCCTCCGAGTTCCATCTGCCAGTCAGTGTCGACTGGCAACTACGCGGAGGAGAGCCTTCTCGGTAGTAGCTCCGACCCTTTGGAACGATCTCCCCGTGGAGATTCGCACCCTCACCACCCTCCAGACCTTCCGCACAGCCCTTAAAATCTGGCTAACCCGTCAGGCCTGGGGTTAAAGAATGTAACTCACCCCCACCCGAATGGTATGAATGTTGTGTTCTATTTTTAATTATGTATTGTCCTTATGTGTTATTGTCTGTATCCCCCTCCCTTTGAGTTGTAAGCCGCCCTGAGTCCCCCCAGGGAAAAGGGCGGCCTATAAATAAATTTTCAAATACTCAAAATACTCAAAATCTATTCTAAATCTAAAGATGCCATAGGCTGATTCTTAGATGTTCCACATGAGCTAAGTTTCCTTTTGTAGCTTGTACTTCGCTTAAAATAAAAACACTACTGATGGCAGAGACGTCTACTGTTATTTTTATTTATCAAATTTATTTGCTGCCCATCTCATGATTCGGGGCAACTCTGAGCAGCTACTAGTTCTGGTGAAACAGTAGCGGAAATTTTGAGTAGTTTGGAGAACCGGCAAATACCACCTCTGACTGGCCCCACCCCATCTATTCTCTGCCTCCCGAGTCCCAGCTGATTGGATTCCCTACACAGGAGAACAGAGATGGAAAGCAGGTTAGTGGGGCGGGGAAGGGATAGGGATTTTACAGAATCCTTCCCCCAGGAGTAGGGAGGGAATGGGGATTTTGCAGTATCCTTCCATTGCCACGCCCACCAAGCCAAGCCACTCCCACCAAGCCAAGCCCACAGAACTGGTAGTAAAAATTTTTGAATCCCACCACTGAATAAGAGTTATAAAAATAAAATAGATTAATATTACAAAAGTCAAAATAAGCTAGAAATAAAGAGTTTGGAAGAGGGAGGTGAGCTACTTTCTCTCTAAGTCTCCAGCCAATAGCTTCTCCTTCAAGACCTCATGCCAGACAGCATAGTCAAGTTTTAAGGGCTTTTCTGAAAGATAAAATCAAGGGGCTGGATCTCGCCTTTGGTGACAAAACATCTCAAAGAACACAAGCCATGTCAGAGAAGGCCCTTCTAGGTTCCATCAGCTGAAATTCTGGTTTTTGTTATTGATGGTACAGATTGTAGAGGGTTGTGCAGTAAAATAATATTTACTGAAAATTAATTTGAAACAAAAACTTTTCAATAGATCCTTAGAGTTCTTTCAGCACTTCCCTCTCATTCTGAACTACTTACTAATAAAAGGAGCAAAGGCCATCTGTATTGTTTTAAAGCACAGCACGTCCATGCTTTGAAGCAGGTCTGTTTTCTATCTGCAGTGTGTGTGTGTGAACATCACTCAAATTACTGTGAACTGCAGCTTCTGAACCAATCACAGCCCTTTTTTTCCTCACTTCATTTGCATGTTTGGATGCCGTTGGTTGGAAGAGTGTCCCAGAAGAAGGACATTTGGGGCAATGGCACAATATGGCATTGAGCGTGCTTCAGGGTTGCTTCCCACCTCGCAGGATGTCACGCTGTATGCAACCCACGTTTGCAGTTTATCTATATATAGGCTTGCAGTTTGCCCATGATTTGCTGCACAGGAGTATCTTCGTGTTAAGATCCTTTGTAAGATATGAACAGACACCTCATTGAAATAAGTGGCAAAGGAGGCATTTTGGATCCAATCTTTTATTTTTTCCCCGCTTAGCATAGCCACAATAGCCAAAGCAGCAGCCTTATAGGATATCTTTCATCACACTATGAAAACATATTCGATTCCTTGTTAAAAGTGTACATTAGTTTTAAACTCTCTGTGTAAGTAAGATAATACCGTACTGAATAATGTATGTGCATAGCAACAATTGAACTTTGCTCTTCTCTTTTTTATTGGGAAAAAAAAATAGATCTTGATTGTGACTTGTCTGTGGTTTAAGAGAATAACTAAATAAAAACCAAAGCCCAAGAAAGCTGACTCATCCTCAACCAGGGCGAGTGACTGACTCCAAGCAGAACTATAAAATCAATCTGTCACTGCTGACCGCATTATAGATCAGCAGAGAGATTCCGGCTGCAGTGAAGGAAGTTGCAACAAAGCTGCCATCTTAGGTCCTGCCTTTTGAGTCAAACTACAAAATGGGAAGCAAGAATTGTGGAATTACAGTGATCAGAATCAAGTTGTGAAAAATGAAGTAAAAGGAGATTTAAATAAAGCTGCTGACTGTCTGATTTGTGTATATATATATGTGTGTATATATATATATTGTATCATTATGCATTCAAATTGGTGGCTACAATAAATTAATTAAGCAGGCAATTCATGCTACCCAGGAATATAATTTAAAGCCTTGGGTCATATAACCCACATAACTTTTTCATTAGATGTATGTAATTTCAGCCTACTTAAGGGAATGATTATGGTGTTAAGAATTTTGTGTAGCCCTTTTTATACATATGAATATAAAAATTATAAACTCAACAATTAAGTGCTCAACATTCTAAAAAGCAAGGTCTAGTTTTTACTTGGTTGGATAGTTTTTCTTATCATATGGAAAGTAAATACTCACATGGTTTGATTAACAAAATCTAACAATTTATCTACAATAATATTATTAATTACTAGTTAGCCTTGTGTTCTATGAAGAAAAACAAGTTAAAATGGATTTAATAGAAGCTGGATTCAGTTTTAGGGAAGATTATGGGTATACATAATATTCTTTTCAGATACTATAAACTGGGTTTTCAAAAAGAGTGGGTACATCTGAATATAAATATTTAAAAATTAAACTAAAATTTTTAAAATAAATTTCAGAAATCTTGCTCTTAACTGATTCTTCTGAGGAAGAAGTAATCAGTTTTAATTTTTATTAATTATTTTCTTCACATATCAATCTGAATAACTCATCCAAATCCTATCATATATAATACATAGGAGCAAAATGAAACTAGGATAGTGACAGGAATTTGAATTCTACTTAATACAAAGCATCATCAACATTAGAAGATGTGAAGAATTTAGAAGTGCTTTCTATCTCTCATCTTTGGGATCAAACTTGCCAAATGCAAGCCAAGGCTATGATGAAATATTTGGATAAAGTTGTCAAATAATCAGCTTATCTCACAAATGTTCATTGCTGCTCATATTTCTTTGTATTAAAATCTTGGATGAATAAAAAAAATCCACCCATCATATATGAAGGAAACTCTTAAGAACTTGCAAAATATTATTTGATCCAAAAGTATTTAAATATTACTAGATTTGATGAAGGAATAAGGTAAGGGTAAAGATTCCCCTTACACATATGTGCTAGTTCTTCCTGACTCTAGGGGGAGGTGCTCATCTCCATTTCATAGCCAAAGAGCCAGCGCTGTCTGAAGACATCTCCGTGGTCATCAATTTCTCAAAGACTAAATGCCAAAGGTGCACGGAACGTTGTTACCTTCCCACCAAATGTGGTCCTATTTTTCTACATTCATTTTTTACATGCTTTCGAGCTGTTAGGTTAGCAGAAGCTGGGAAAAGTAACGGGAGCTCACTCCATTACGTGGTGCTAGGGATTCGAACCACTGAACTGCCGAACTTCTGATCAACAAGCTCAATGTCTTAGCCACTGAGCCACCGCATCTCCTCTGATGAAGAAATAGATTTTTACTCATTGGTTTAGCCAGTGACAATAATGCCACCTTATAGATCAAAAGGATATGTAATGTATTCATTAATCATTGGATATTACTATGAGAATTCTAACCTTCGCTTGCTCTTGGCATGGTTGCAACTTAATGAAAGTGAGGATTCATGGGAGCCTCTGGTGAAGCTGTCTGATGAACCAGACAGTCTCAAAGGGGATGGCATTGTGGTGAAGATTGTCAGCCACACAGTGAATTCTAGCTGGTGTAGTCTCTCTAAAGGAAGAAGATCTCATGAGATCACCCATGTACACTTTGGACAGTTGCTCCTTGTGAATAGACTGCAAGAATGGGAGCTTTTGCAATTGGCTCGTGAATTGAGTGGCTGGGGTTGAGGGATTTCAACCAAGTTAAGGCATATAGTATTGCCTATATGGATACAAAGTTTGCAAGAGATCCATCGTTTAAACACTTTGGGGTGTAATTAATGTACAGCTAAAGAGAGGAGTTTTTTGTGTGGCAGAATAACAGAATTCCACTTGGTGAGTCAACATTCTCTCTGGATTAAAAGGCATAAATAAAGAAAAGGGTTTTGAAGACTTAAAGACTTTTGGCAAAGACTTAATAAGGAATCAATATGAGAACAACCTTAAAAAGAGGGATTATATTAGATTTGCTTCAGAAATTATTTGAGCAAATGAACAAGAACGCTTGATACTTAATTGATAGCTTTTTTTTAAAAAAAAAAAGAGTGGATGAAAGACCTGTATAGATGATAGAGAAGATAAAAGAAGACGTTAAGAAGAAGGAAAGATCTTGAATGGACTGCTTTTAAAAAAGGAATGGATGAAAGACTTGTAAAGATGATAGATGATATGAAATAAGAAGTTAAGAAGATGGAAAACTGTGTAAAACAAGTGTTTGGAGAGCTAAAAGAAAATAATGACAACGTGGACATTTTAGAGAGTGAGGCAGAAGTTAGAGACAGAATTGGAAAGAGAATTGAGATAATCTGGCTCTATTGAAATGAGAGAGAATGAATTTTGTCTGGGATTTAGCACTCCCAACAGTTTTTAATGAAGATATTAGAGAAAAGATTAATAAGGCAATTTATTTGGATTGAGAAGAGGAGACGAATAAATTACAAAGAATAAATTCAAAATTTGTGACAACAAGAAACGTTCCAAGGGATGTTTTGGGGCACTTTGTTAGAAAGAATATAGGGAATCAACTTTTGCAGCAGCAATTTAATACAAGATTTAAGATAGATAATACAGATATAATTGTCCTCAAAGAAATTTCTATTCAAATTTTATGTGAGAAAAAGGGGTTTTTTACTGACAGATTAAAGTAGAAAAATGCCCATTTTGATGGGATAGATTCCAAGGTATGGTTTTTACTTTTCATGTCAGGAATATGAAGAAAATTCTAAAAAAAAATAAAAATCAAATAATTGAGGGGATTACACAAAAACTCTTAACATGTGCAACAAGAAAGTGAAAAGGGTGATACTGAATTACAGGTATTGATTAAAAAACATTTTTGGCTTGATTATGGATTATGTTTAACATGGGAAAAATGTAGTAAATCCTCCTCAAAAGACAAAACATTTCATTATTTGAAAACAAATTAAAGCAAGTACAATTTATCAGCAAGAAACACCTATGTAGAATAAAGGACATAAAATATCTGATTTACAAAAATTTGGATGAAGAATTTATAGGAAGGAAGGAAAGAAAGAAAGAAGAAAGAAAAAGAATCTCCAGTTAAAACTAAATAAAATCAGTATAGAGTGATTATTATGGTAGATTTGATGGGATGAAAGTTAATTTGCACAACAAATTTGCACAACACTAAGACTTTGATATTGGGGATTATGTGCCCACAAATGAAACTAAGTATTGTTTTATAAATGACTTGTAAAGAGATTGATTTTGAACCTTCCTGAGGCTGGTGATTGGAGTTGCTGGATACAAGGGGAGAGTCAGAGAGACAAGGATAGGGGCCCTTTAACTCTATTTCATTTGAACCTTCCTGAGGCTGGTGATTGGAGCTGCTGGATACAAGGGGAGAGTCAGAGAGACAAAGATGACTAAGGTAGTGGCCTGTGCACTTAATGGTGCACGAATCATATATCTATAAACCAAAATAGCAATAATACATTCTGGATTAGTGTGTTTGAGATTGTGATTTTATTTTATTTCAAAATGACTGGCTTAGTTCAATGTAATAGCTGTTTTGCACCGGTCTTTCACACTACTCTTTTCAAATTTGGATACTGTCCCCTTTGTAAACAAATTACTAGTCTACATAGATAGATTACCTATCTAGAATCTCTAATCTGTGCTCTCCAAGCAGAAATTAGGTGTCCAATTCAGCCATTCCACTCTATGGAGATGCCACACTAGCAGCCCCCTCTACTGCAAAGATCCTGCAGGAGAAGAGCAGTCTGGACAACCATGGGATCTGGCAGGGTGAGAGCTGGGAACCATACACACAAAGCTTTTGCTGTGACCCAGCATAGCAGATATAGCACCCTTGCTTACCTTAATGGGAACACTAAAGAGACAGGTGAAGGTAGTTGTGATAATGATGACTCAAATAAGCAGGGGATCGTGGTCCAAAATGAAGAACTTTCTTCGGAAAGGCGAAATGGGGATCCAAGTATCACACATCAGTCGCACAAGAAGAGCAAGGTATGCAAAAAGAGAAGTCACCTTCTGTTTTGTGATTCAATCGTAAGAGATGTAAATTTAGGAAAGGATATGGAGGTTTTAAAAGAGGCCAGGTGTCTACCAGGTGCTACTGCTAGCAGAGACAAGAGGCATATTTTTAAGATAGTCAAGAATGCAAGTAAGGACTGTGACGTTGATGCTATTATACATCTTGGCACAAATGGTCTGTCCCCAAAAGATGTACTTTCTGTGCAGAATGATTTCCAGAGCTTGGGGTAGGAACTTAGTAGTATAGGTTGTAGGCTTATCTTTTCAGAGGTTTTACCAGTATATAAGGAACAAAAAGGGAAGGGACAGCGTGTAGCAGAGTTTAATGTATGGCTAAAGGAGTGGTATAAAAGGGAAGGCTTTGGTTTTATTAGTCATGATGTCTGCAGCTGGTCCAATGAAAAACTGTACAAAAGAGATTGTTTGTACCCATCCAAGAAAGGGACTGATTTACTTGGCATTAAATTCACAGATTTTCTGGATAAGCATTTAAACTGAACAGTGGGGACAGAGAATTAATTGATACAGGATGTTTCTGTCCCCAGCAATCTAAAATTCATAGAGTTATCAGTGCATGTAACATAGATGTTTGTGCGGGTAAGTTTATTACTCCTGCTGTCAAGCAAAACCAAGTATTTAATAGTGAGTGCCATACCATGTGCATGAATCATACAAGTGGCAAGAAAATAGGGGCAGTCAGGCATAACACAGGTTATGTAGACAGTAAACACAGGGTCAATCAAAATGGACTCAAATGTCTATACACCAATGCACAGAGTATTAGAAATAAACAGGGTGAATTAGAAATTCAAATAAATAAGGGCAGATATGATATTGTTGCCATTACAGAAACTTGGTGGGTGAAACCCACAAATGGAACATACAGCTAGAAGGATTTAAATTATTTAAAAGAAATAGACCAAATAAAAGAGGAGGTGGAGTTGCACTAGATATAAGAAATAACTATATCTCTATAGAAATAGAGCATAACAATGATGAGAACTATCTTGAATGCATTTGGGTCAATATTAAAGGTTGGGGGTGGGGAAGAAATGACATTGCCATAGGTCTATACTACAGGTCACTCAACCAAGCAGAAGAAGTAGATGAACTTATTGCTAGTCAGCTAACTACGGAATGTAGGAAGCACACCACAATAGTAATGGAGGATTTTAACTACCCTGACATTAACTGGAAAACAAACTCTTCACCAAGTAGAAGATTCAACAGGTTCCTAATGAACCTAGCAGACAACTTTGTTTCCCCAAAAGTAGAGAAGGGAACAAGGGGATCAGCCATATTGGACTTAATTGTCACTAACAGAGAGGAAATGATAGAAGGTGTTGAAGGCACAGGAACCCTGGGGCCAAGTGACCATGCAATATTGGAATTCAACATTATGCAAACACAAGTAGTAGAACAATGTCAAACTAGAGTTTTGAACTTTAACAGAGCTAATTTCAATAAACTTAGAAAGAGCTTGAGAAGAATTCCATGAATGAGAATCCTCAAGGGGAAAACAACTCAAGAAGCTTGGAAAATTTTGAAAAATGAGATTACAAAATTCCAGTCTAGCACAATACCAATGAAGAAGAAAAATAACAGCTCCCCAAAGAACCAGCATGGCTGCATAAAGAACTCTCTGACAAATTGAAAGACAAAAAAGATAAGTCTAAAAAGTGGAAAGAGGGGGACATAACTAAGGCAGAATATCAGCAACTAGCCCGAGCCTGTAAAGATGAAGTGAGGAAAGCTAAAGCTCACAATGAAGAAAGGAGACTTGCCACAAAAGTACAAAATAACAAAAAAGCTTCTTCCAACATGTTAAAAACAAGAAAAAAGTTAAGGAAACAATTGGTCCATTGCTGGGAGAAAGTGGCAAGAAGGTGAAAAGCAACAGGGAGAAAGCAGAACTATTTAACTCATTTTTTTGCATCTGCCTTTACACAATGGCATAAAACAGTCCAACCTATCAAAAACAGCACCTCAAAAATCAGATTAGGAGCACAAGTTGAAATAGGGAAGAAAATGGTAAGTGAGCATTTGTCTACCCTAGACAAGTGCAAATCACCAGGACCAGAGGGATTACACCCCAGGGTTCTGAAGTAACTGGCAGACGATATCTCAGAACCCCTGAACTATATCTTTCAGAGATCCTGGACCACCGGGGAACTGCCAGAGGACTGGAAAAGAGCTGATGTGGTTCCCATTGTCAAAAAAGGAAAAAAAAAATAGATCCAGGAAACTAAAGACCTATCAGCCTGATCTCAATACCAGGAAAGATTCTGGAAAAGATAATGAAGCAACGAATTAGCAAACACCTAGAAATAAACAAAGTAATAGCCAAAAGTCAACATGGGTTTGTCAAAAACAGATCATGCCAGACTAATCTTATTGCATTCTTTGACAAAGTGACAAAATTAGTGGACCAGAGGAATGCTGTCGATATTGTTTACTTGGACTTCAGTAAGGCATTTGACAAGGTAGACCATAACCTACTACTACATAAAGTAGAAGAATGTGGGTTAGACAGCATCACCACCAGATGGATTCGCAACTGGCTGACCAACTGCACTCAACATATAGTCCTCAATGGAACTGCATCTACATGGAGGGAAGTATGCAGTGGAGTACCCCAAGACTCTGTTTTAGGCCCAGTACTCTTCAACATCTTCATCAATGATTTGGATGAGGGAATAAATGGGGAACTCAGCAAATTTGCAGATGACACCAAGCGGCAGAAATAGCCAACACTCCAAAAGAATAACATACAGAAGGATCTTGACAAACTTGAACATTGGGCATTATCTAATCAAATAAAATTCAATGGTGAAAAAAGTAAGGTTCTACATTTAGGCAAGAAAAATGAAATACACAGGTACAGTATAGGTGGTACCTTGCTCAATAGTAGTAACTGTGAGAGGGATCTTGGAATTCTAGTGGACAACCATTTAAATATGAGCCAGCAGTGTGCAGCAGCTGCCAAAAAGGCCAACATAGTTCTAGGCTACATAAACAGAGGGATAGAATAAAGATCACTTTATAATGCCTTGGTAAGGCCACACTTGGAATACTGCATTCAAGATGTGGAGACTCTAGAAAGAGTGCAAAGAAGAGCAACAAAGATGATTAGGGGACTGGAGACTAAAACATATGAAGAATGGTTGCAGGAACTGGGTATGTCTAGTTTAATGAAAAGAAGGACTAGGGGAGACACTCAAAGCAAATTATGAAAGTTTTCTTTGATTTCAAGAACAAAATAGGTATATGGTTGATAAATGGAGACAGAAAAACGGTAAATTAAGTCCATATACCTAACTTTGTAAAACACATTGATCCTTTACAAGAATAGACATGATTTGTATTTCAAAGAATTTGGCTACTAAGGTTTCTCAAGTAGATATATTACCAAAGATTTTTTAGATCACAATCCTGTGAGTTGGTTTATAAAAGAAAATCTAATTCTTTTATATGGAGACTGAACAAAATGTTGCTATCGAAACACGCAATAGTGGAGGATTGTAAAAAGAAACTAAAGGAATTTTTTTAAAAATAATGTAGGTAAAGACACTGATTTAATAATGGTTTGGGGTGCCAGTACAGCTTTTACAAGAGATTATTTTATACAACATAATAAACTTGAAAGAAGAGTCAAGAGAAAGCAGAAGCTGTTTTCAATGAAATAAAGAGAGAAAAAAGAAATTTATAGAGAAGAATTTCTCAACAAATTAAGCTTTAACAATGACAATTATCAATGTTAACAGTAAAAGAAATGGAGATAAAAAATGCATTGTGTAACACAATTTTTTTGTTTGCAATAAAGCTAGAAAAGTGCCTAGCATGTAAAGTACCAAAAGAAATGAAAATGATAACATAATTACAAGAGAGAGATACTATACTAATGGAGGATTCAGTCATACAAAAAGCATTCTATCAAAATTATTCCAATTTATATAAAGTAAGTGACATCCCACTAGAGAAAATATATGAATCCCTAAAAAAAGCAAATTTACCAAGGGTTCAGAAGGACAGAGATAAATTATGAATGGATCTAATACAATCTTAAAAGTTTCTGAAGTTATAAAAAAAACATTAAACTACTGAAGGTGCTTGGATCAGGTGAATCATTAGATTCTTATTACAAATGTTATTACTAATGATCAGGTGGGTCATTAGGTTCTTATTACAAATGTATTACAATACAAAATGAACCTTTTACAACCTGCACAATGAATTCTATCCTATAGGAAAGAAAAATACCGTCACTGACAAGAGACCAGTATAACATTAATATCCATGTTTTCCCCAACATAAGACCCTGTCTTTTGTTTATATATAGATAAAAGGTAGCTATGTATGTGTCTGTGTGTGTTTGTGTATGTATGTGTGTGTGTGTATGTATGTATGTATGTATGTATGTATGTATGTATATATGTATGTATATGTATATGTATATGTATATGTATATGTATATGTATATGTATATGTATATGTATATGTATATGTATATGTATATGTATATGTATATGTATATGTATATGTATATGTATATGTATATGTATATATATCCACCAAAAAAGGCACCAGGTCTTATTTTCGTGGGATGACTTCCATTGATTCACCTCACAGCAGCAGCACTGATAGCCCCACCTAGTAGGAGCCTGCTGCTGCCCCTCTTCTTCTGCAGCTGCTTGTCACCACTTGCCCGGGCAACCTTGGCCTCCATTTCATCATCAGAGGCCTTCAGGAAAGGCCTCTTCAGCTGAGAAATGGGCTCCGGATTGGCGCACAGGTCAACCCAGAGCTCTTTTCTCAGCAGCATAGGCCTTTCCTGAAGGGGGCATTGCAGTGCCAATCTGGAACTTTTTTTTATCAGCTGCAAATGGAGGGTGGAGGCGATGAGGTCAAGCGGCAGCAGAAGTGGGCTGGCAAGGCGAGGCAAGTGTGGGTATGTGTGAGACCTGGCTGCAACTGTCCCAAGATAAGCAGGTCCATCCCCCCCACCCCCATCCTCACTTTTTACCCATGCACCTTGCCCCACTCTATGCAACCAGGTGCAACAGAGTAGGCAGGTCTTAACTAGGGCTTATTTTTGGGGGGGGTTAGGGCTTTTATTGGGCATACAGTTAAAATCAAGCTAGGTCTTATTTTTTGGATAGGTCTTATTTTTGGAGAAACATGGTATCTAAAGAAAATCAGGGTTTGTATGTACAACATACAAATTGTTTATAATCATTTTAGCTGATAGACTGAAAACAATTTTGCAAGCTTTTATTCATGAGGGTCAATGCTGCTTTTATCTAAGACAGTTCAAACAAAACTATAAAATTCTAAATTCAAATACATACATTGATTCAGAAGATTTGAAAGATTGATATGCAATTGAAACCAGAGGTTTTTCTTTTGGGATTCACGAGCAAGTAGTTGGAAAAGGCATAGAACTTCATTTTTGTAGATGAACTCTGCAGTGAGATTATTGTACGCACAAGATGGAAAATTTCTGCCCTACCCACAATATAGGAATAGTTGGTGAAGATACTGGAACTTGCTAAATTGACTTCTCTGATTAGACAAAAAAACCAATATATTAATCGTACCTTATCAACTTTTTGCAGAAAACAGAAAAAAAAATGAATATATGATTTATGGTTTTGATGATTAGAGATAACATATTACAGAAAGGAAAGAGACATGTAACTTCACAGAAAGATCTATAAATTTATAACTACCTATAACTGCTGTGAAGATCTTATAACTGCTATGAAGAAGTTACTTCTTTTATCTTTTTTTCTTTTGTAGTTTTCTTTTTCCCTTTCCCCCTTTTCTTGTACCTTTAAGATTTTTCTTTGATTTCTTTCTTCTCCTCTCTTTTCTCATTTTATATTAGTCTCGGTTTTATCTTTCCTAAAAAAGATATTTAAAAAAATCTTTTAATAAAATTATAGAAATAAAATAATTTGAACTAACCTGACCTTTATAGCTTTATGTCATTATACATTATATTTAAGAATATGATCAAATGAAGTTTATTCACACAATCAACCCTTTAAAGGAAAAGCAACATGTTCACAGTAGGTGGCAGCAGGTAGCCAGTTTTATCTGGGCTTGGAAGTTAAGCAGAGTCAGGCTCAATTTTTGGATAGGAGACTACCAGGCAATTTCAAGACTATAGAGGAGAGTAGGAAGGTGAATAATACATGCCTAAAAATGATGACAACCTCTATTTGTATGTGACTTCTCGATTTAACAACCATTCGTTCAGTCAATTATAATGGCACTGAAAAAAGTAATTTACAACTGGACCTCACACTTGCAACCACGGAAGCATCCCCATCAGTGGTAAAATCCAATTTTTTTTTACTATTGTTTCTGTGGGCATGGCTTGGTGGGCATGGCATCCCCCACTCCTGGGGGAAGGATATTGCAAAATCTCCATTCCCACCCCACTCTGGGACCAATGAGAAGTGGTATTTGCTGGTTCTCCAAGCTATTCAAAATTTCCGCTACCGGTTCTCCAGAACCTGTCAGAACCTGCATGTATTTAGATGGTTGCAGGGTCCTAAGGTCGTCTGATCACTATTTGCAATCTTCCCAGCTGGGATCTGACAAGAAAAGTCAACGAGCGAAGCTGGATTTGCTTAAGAACTTCATGATTCACTTAACAATGGCAAAAAGTCATCATACATCAGACAACTTGCTTAGCAACTGCCTTGTCTAGCAATGTAAATTCTGGTCCCAACAGTGCTCAGAAATTCAGGCTACCTGTAAAGTTTCCATGAATGACATTAGACTCAAGGAAGACTTTAGTTTTATTCCCAATTGCAAATTTGATGGGAGGTTGGTGACACTGATGTTTCAATATACTGAATTAATAAAAATTAAATTTAAAAAACTGGGTTATTAAATCATAGAATTATAGAATTGCCTTTCTTCATTTTGGTCAGTCCATCAAAGAAAAAAAAGAGAATTTGATAGTGTTTTTTTTTTACAATTGGCACTTACAATTGCTCACAATTCTAAGAGAAAATAAAGGCTCATATGATAACTACTTTTATTTTTACTGTGCAGTAAGGTCCACAAATGACAAATTGAGGTCTCAAAAGACTTATTTTTAACTTATAAAAATACCTCAATTTACCTTTGGAAAACATTAATCCAAAAAGCATCCTAGCAATTCACAATAGCAACTTTTGTTCTAGTTGTGTTCTAGCTATAAACAACTGAACACACTAGAATTTCATATGGATGAATGATAAATTGTGTATAAGTGAACAGAAATTAAAGCAGCTCAGATCTTGATATATTTTCTCAGAAAAGTGTCTCATCAAAGACAAAGAAATTTGCCTCTTATTAAGTATATTTGAGCATGTAGCCATGCAAGCTAATATGATGAATGTTCAGTCAGAAATAAAACCCAATGCTCTTCTAACAAATCTTTGATTATGGCAGTTCCATTCTGCACACCATGTGTCATTTAGGCATGGTAAACATGTCTAGACAATAAATGTAGTTGGTAAATGGAATTTATTAAGTCAGTGTAATCTCCTGAGTGGGATGAAACTTGCTAGTAATGTCTATCATAAAGAAAAAAAAACATCTTGGATGTGACTATTTGCTTGCCTGTGTAGGATGTTTATAGATATTATAGAGATCATAATGTAAGATTGTTAGGCTTTCTGTTCCATACTGAGATGATCTTGAATTAAAAACAGTGTCATGCTTCATTGGCTGAGAATACACACCACACACTAAATATTAAACCATACCGTAGATCTTTTGGTCATGTTTTAGTATATAGCGTGAATCATGCCTATTCAACAAAATAATAATTAAGAAATTCAATTAAGGAATACAACACACAATCTGAGATCAGCAGTGTCATGAAATTTTCCCAAAATTGCTTATGTGAGCCTAGAAAAAGAAATGGGAAACAGGAAAAAGGTACCACCGTAGGAGTTGCTGTATCTAGGGAAGATGGCTTGACAAACGGAGATGTTGAGACAGGGGTGAAGCTGCTTTCTACAAGTCAGTTATATATCTGTGTGCTGGAAAGGCTTGGCTTATTTCTTTGGAAAGACTGGGTGTATGGGGCATATATGTGATGAGCTAATGTTTTACAGTGGAGGAGGTTTTTTTTTAACCTTAACTGCTTTTTCCAGCAATTAAATATACACTGGACATTATATAGACAATGTGTATAATGTTTGTGTGTGTGTGTATGTATGTATGTATATGTATGTACGTACACACACACACACACACACACCTCTGACTGGCCCCACCCCATCAATTCTCTGCCTCCTGAGTCCCAGCTGATCGGGAGGAAATGGGGATTTTGCAGTAACCTTGTCCTGAAGTGGGGTGGGAAAGGAGATTTTACAGAATCCTTCCCCTGCCACGCCCACAAGCCACGCCCACAGAACTGGTAGTAAAAATTTTTTGAATCCCACCACTGACACACAGACACACACATATGTATATATTTATTTCAGAGGAGGAAGAAACAGATTTTTCTCATCGTATCATAGGTCAGAGCTATAAATTCATCTAACAGCCCTTCCTCTCTCTATATGGAGTGGGGAAAAAGTTAAGTGGATGTGAACAAGTTTTAGTTTTTCTCCATACTGGTTTATGGATTGATGCAATGTAAAGTTGCGAATTAAATTAAATCCTATTGATTTTTATCAGCAAAAAGTTAGTAAATTGTCATCTTCTTAGAGAACAGAAGATATATGTCCACAAAATCAACTGCATGGCCATATATTTTACAGGTTCATCTGGAGGTGTCTGTAATGGAGAATAAAAAAGTCAAGATGGCATCTATGACTGAATGATTGGAACCCCACATGGTCCCAGCAACCATCTTGATGATTTCGACCTTCCCTGTGAAACTGCTACATGCAGCTTTACCCACCAGGAGCATCAATGATAAAGTGACTCCATAAATATCAAATTGCTCTGCCTGCCACAGCTCTGTGAAAGGCACAGTGTCCCCATTTGTTTCCTCAGAGAAAACAAGTCACAAGCCTGACTGCTGGGCCTATCCATTTAAAAAAATAATAATAATGGTCATTTACTGTGAAAATATTTCTGGAAAAATATGTTTTTAAAAAAATAAACTTTCCAAAAATATAATTTTTTTATTTGAATTAAGTAATCCAGAATTGAGCTGGACCCCTTATGAGCATATGCAAATAAGATTACAAATTTCTTGGCAATGGTATGTGAAATGTGTTAGCTCTTGTCGAGTTTTTTTTTTTGGACTACCCAGTCTAGGTGTGATTAATGGTACTTGCAGGCATAGTGGGGATAAGAAGGAATACACAGACTTTCAATCAAATGCAGATATTCGTAACTTCGTAGTCCTGTTCCAAGAAATGGGGTTTAAATAAAATAATATAAAGTAACCAGTGTCATAAAACTGTTCTGCTGTTTCTTGATGACCGAGGGGCAGTCGGGGATCCTGGATATTATAACCAGCAACATCTGGAAGGCTATGGGGTCCACTACTGTTAGAGTGGGCTGCCTCTAAATATGCAGTTGTCTTCTGCATAAAAGAGAGAAACTAGGTGTGCAAGGAAAGACAGAAGCAGCATATTTCCTGACTTGTATATGTATAACAGTTATGAATAATTTTGATGGTTATTGTATTTTTTTTAGCTGTTCCACATTAAATTTATCAGAATTAATATTTTACGGTATACAATGCGATAGTCCTCCAGTGACTGTTTATATTTTTGATGGTGGTGGTATCGACACATTCCCACTCCCAGTAAGTATAATTGATTATTTTTGTGTGTGCTTTTAACAAATAATTTAAAGAGTATTTTTAATTCTCTACCTTTTTCTTCATAGTAGCTATGCTTGATTTGCTGCTAGATTGCTCGTGACTTGTATTTTTTTTAATGTATTTTTGTTTTTGTTTTATTATGTTGCATTGCTTATTCATTATTTTAAATAGCTTTATGATAGCATTTTATTTTAGGTTTTTTTTAAAAAAAATTCCTGGCTGTGATAATTATTTATTGAGTATACTGTTAACTGCTGGGGGCTGGCCTGTAGGTTGGGAATGCACAGTATATAAAATGAACAGAAGAAAATATATTTGAGAAGCAAATAGGCAGACATCTGAATGCTTTGTAACACCCAAATCCATGTTTTGTAACATCACCATTACAAAAGTGCAGCTTCCCAATGCCTATATTTCATGCCAAAGTGTTTTTAATGTACTTGCTGTATAACTATTGTACCTGCTGTATAACTATTACTGATAGATATCTGCTGGGAAAATGTAAATGAAATAACAAGTAAGTAGCTTTTGACAGCAGCTGGAATGTTTGAGCTTTGACGTACCTTTCCAATTGTTTTTGATGATGTGATGGATGTCTCTTAGCAGCTGTTTGGCAATTGATATAGGCGTGTGTCTGAATTACATGTAGTTCCTGGTCTTGTTGTATGGAAGGTACTCTTTCATTCTATCCATGCGTTAAGTGGCCTTGGGGGATGTTTCCCACTTAGCCATCTCTATGCTTGTCTTTGGAAGATTCCTACTCACTGCCTATGGCCTACAGTCATTAAGGATGCTTCCTGCAGGGATGTGAATTCAGCTGGTGAGAGTTATTGTAAAGAATGTTGGTACCTAGCAGTTGGAGAAGCCTATATAAAAAAGGATTTCTCATCACCTGTTGCTTATGTGTAAGATTATTTTCAGAGGATGTCAAAGCCTCTCGCCTTCACATCCCCACATTTACCTATGTTTAGATCAGAGGGAGTTAAACAGCCTTTATACATATGTATCTGTAGGGCTGCAGGCAAGGTACAGCTATTTCTTTGGCAGCTATTTTCTTTCTCTAATGGACGAAGGTTTCACAACTGTGATCAAGGATGTCTGTAGGGGGTAACTGTGGCTTGCACAGGCATGTGCTTTGGCTATACAGGAGGGAGCTGCTCAGCAGCTGTCCTGCAAACTGCTACTAAGTGACCATGTGGGGCATGCAATGCACAAAGCCTTGGTGTGTGTGTGTGTGTGTAACTGATCCTGAGCACTGTTGTGCTCACAGGGAAAGATGGTTTCCTGGCAGCCCCTGTCGCTGGACTGCACAGGCATAAGGTTACATAAAGTCACGGGGTTAATTTTCCAGTTGCTGCATTAAACATCTGGAAAATTGCTGTCTCTTCTCCCTGCACACCTCTCCATGCTTCTTCCCAGCTGTTGTCAGGGACGCGGGTCGGCGCCGGCAGCTGGTCTCGGCCGCGTGTACACCCATTGGGACTTTCCAGGCAGCTGCTACCTCTCGCGTGCCTAGGCTTCGGGTGGGCAAATGGAGAAAAGGAGAGCGGGTGGGAGAGACGGGACACGGCGAGGAATACCTGCTCTGCAGTTGCGACTTCTGGCGCGCCCTGTCCCCCCCACCCCCCAATTCCTCTTCCTCCTCCCTTCCCATCCCACGCTGCTGATCTCGGCGCTGCCATGCCTTGCAACCGGGCACACGGATAACAATAACCAGCTGTTGCGTGTGCACGCAGGCGTGCGGCTGTTTCCCAGCCCCTGTTAAAGTGTGTGCGTGTGTGTGGAGGTGTGTGTGTGTGGAGGCGTCGTTGGCGTGAAGGGAGCGTGGAGATCTCCAGCTACGGGAGCACCCGAATCGGGCCCCACAAACCCCACCTGGAGAGGCGGGGAGGCGGCCGGCGTCGTCCCTTCGACCTGCCAACCGCCTGGCCTCCGGGATCACTCTCCAGGCACGTCCCGCCCGCCTGCTCTTGATCCATTTCCCAGTGACGCGGCTGCGGTAGCGACGGCTGGCAAAGCCCGGCTTCTTCCGCCGGTTATCTCCAGTACCAGAGCCGGCAACCTCTGCTGGCTCCCCAAACCCGATCGGGGCTTCCCCGCGGGTGAAATCTCCATTGCCCCACGGTGGAATCGGACTTTAAGGTGACCGACGGCTTGAACACTCCGCGGGTTGAGGGGGGGGGGGAGCATAAACCGAAGACGGGCACCATTTCAGGGGAAGAAGGGTGTGTGTGTGTGTGTGCGCGCGCCTTACACACACACACACACGCAAGCAGAGGTACGCAGGCGCGCGCACAGCGTGTTTCTCTCCCGATTGAAGTCCTCCCCTCGGCGAACGGCAGGAATTTGAATGAAGAGTGGTCCTCCTCCTCCTCCTCGATCTCTCGTTGGGATGCCAAGCCTGAACTTGGGGGAAGCGTCGCTCGCGGAGAAGCAGGTAGGCGGCCGGGGTGGGTGGGTGGGTGGTGTCCCTCGAAGCGGGGGTCTCGGCGCGAGGCTGGAGATGCAGCCGTCCCAACTCGTGTCGGCCAGCGTCGGCGTGTGCGCGTTGCCTTTTGTAAAAGCTCGGGGAGTGGGCGGAAGGGGGGGGCGGTGGAGGGAGAGGGAAAAAAACGACGCGTCTCCCTCTTCCCTGCCTGTCCCCCTGCCCTAATCCCCCTGCTGCCTAGGTGTGGAACAAAATGGGCGGAATGTAGGCGGAAGGTCCGGGGGCGCGACCCAGGCGAGGGAAGAGTCGGGCTTGCAGGAGGGAGAAAGAGGAGGAGGAGGAGGAGGAGGAGGAAGGAAGGAAGGAAGGAAGGAAGGAAGGCAGGCGAGATTTGCCGGGATGCGGGCAAGCTGAGCGATTTCCTTGCTTTCTCAAGCGTGGAGTTCCGGATGGACCTTCAAGCCTGCTGGGCGCAGCTCCCTTTGGCTCGCTTTCTTATCCCGGTCTCTGCAAGAGCATTAGCAGCAGGAGGGGAGGAGTAGCTTTTCATATTTTTTTTTTAATTTGCAAGCACGGTTGTGGCGGCGGCAACAGGAGGGGGAGAAGGAGGAAGCGAAGCCCATCCACGCAGCCTCCTGCCTCCGCTTCTGTGTCATCCCAGGAAACTTTGGCAGGAGCGCTTTGCGGAGCCCGCGAAGGCTGGTCGTGGGCTCCCCCCCCCTTTGGGCGGAGGGGCGATGCGTCTCCCGTTTGTCCCGGGTTGAGGGGAACCTTGCGTGCAGAAGAATGCCCTTCTTGCCTGCCCGCTTCTGTACCCAAATTAAATGTAAATGAAACGCCGGCGCCTCGTTTTCACACGGAATACAACCGGCCTTTTCTACAGGAGCATTACACTGGAGTCCTGCACTAGAGCATGCAAGTTTCGAGGGAATTCACCCTGCATGATGTCTGGTTGTGCTGGTGTGTGTGTGTGAGAGAACAGGTGGATCTGTCCATTTTGTATTTAAGCAGCAGCAGCAGCTCAAAGCCCAAAGCTTCTCAAGGAGAACCCAAAGAACTGGATGGAGGGAAGAAGCCACACAAGGCAGACATTAGTGGAAATAGCGTAGCAATTGACTGTTGAGTATGCTGTGGCACACACCTCTCTAGGTTGCCGTGGATATGTGTGCATTCAAGACATGTATGTCTGTATATATATGAAAGAGAGGCAGCAAATACATTGGTTTTTCATCAAGGATGGCCAGGAGCAGAGCATGGAGGATTCAAACCATCCATCTCAGGAGCTATGAGCACTGTCTATTGTATTTATGAGCCCAGGTGTATGGTCCAGGAAATCCTATAATCCCGTAATAAATCTATATTTAATCTTCTACCCAGTAAGTTTTGAGGATCTGTGGATTTGAGCAGGGAGAAGCAGAGAAGTGTCAGTGCAGATTAAGAGGCACACACATAAGTGTGTTTCATTTTATACATGGGCTTCAGCTATATCTGCAATGGGTTACATTAGCCAAGACATTTGATCCATGCTAGAAGACAGTAGCCATGGAGGCAAAATGCCCCATTTGCCCCGGGTATCATGATATCATCTTTCCGCACTTGGGCTAAATGGTTTGCAAGGCATGGCCCCTCCTGGCAAGTCTAGGAAAAGTGCCGCTTGACAACAGTGGTAGCATTTTTAAGCCAGCCTTATTTGCATGCAGCATGCATTTTTAAACAAGAGCTCTCCTGGTCTTTCCATGCCCCACTCAAGTCTCCTAGCAGGCAAACCAGATGATGAAACCGAAGGAGATAGAGGTTGTGATGGGGTGTATGGATAGTATCTGAGAAAAGGAAGGAAGAACAAGGCTGCAGAAATTCTTCTGTCCTGGTTTGCTTGAAGGGCAGCGGTGACTGAAAAAGGGACTTAATACTAATATTTTGTTGATTTTTAGAATTGTGAGAAATACTTCTTTTCTTTCGGAATAATTGTTCTTCTCTAAGTGTCTCCCAGCACCCCTCAAGTGATGCCCTCTGTATTGCTATACCATTTCTAGAATCTCCCAAGTATTGCCCCTCCTGTTTGGGAATTTGGGAACTTATAGTATAGTATACCAGATAACATAAAACCAGTCAGTGGCTGTTGTCAATTTACAGTCAGTGGATTGTTTGGTAATGTATAAGTGGTTTGTTTTGTGGAACGTTTGAAGTTGGGTCCACATTGTGATTCTAATGCTGATAATCCCAGAAAAAGTCCTCAAACTCAAAGATTTGATGATATGTGATGATCACCTAAGGATAAACACAAGAACGTTTTCACATGTCTGTAAAAGGAGGATTTATTTTTATTTATAGATTTACTTTTGGGCATTCACAACCCGTTTATCAGCATGAAGAAGAATATTGATGTTTATCAACATTTGGATAGTCTTCATTTATTCTGGTATTAGCTGTACGACGTTCAACTCAGTTGTAACATTTTGAATTTCTCTCTTCTCTCAGAAATGTTTGCTTTTAAACAAGTACATTTACTTACAGCCTTTTCTAATAAAGTTGCAATCTTATGGAAAACTCTCGAATTGGATCAGCTTAGAGGCAAAGAGATTTATTTATTAAATTTATATAGCTGCCCCCCCTTTGCTAACAGGACTCTGGGCAGCTTACAAAATGAAGCATCCAGAAAATCAATCCTCCAAATAACTGCAAAAACCATTAAAACAATAGTCAACAGGAGAGAGAGAGCATCATTAATTTTCCTAAAAGTACAATCACTTTTGGTTTTCCACCAGGTTCATAGGATTCTCAGATGACAAAGCTATATCTTTCAGAAGGCCAACAAGGTCAGCACCAATAAATAAATAATGAAAAGAGGTTGATCATTACCTCTATGTGCAATCAACAGGGGCCAAATATATAGGGCATCCGCTCTCTGTGTTTGACATCTTACATTTCCAGCATGCTGGCTGGAGAATTCCGGGAGATACAGTCCACTCAACTTAAAGCTGCCTTGGGCACTTAAAGCATGATCGACAGGGATACAAGTAAGGACTTTCTCCTGGGTGCTTCCCTACTACAATATGAATTCCTCTTCAAAAGAGACTGGATTGGCTCAATTCATGTTGCCTTTCTCCCAACAGATACAGTTTTTATTCAGATAGGAATTTGGCTTTATGTAGATTTGCCCACTCAAATAGTCTTAATTTACAGCATGTTTCTTTCTTCTTCATATTTGGTTTATGTTTCATTATAAATCTGTATTTTAGAGTTAATTGCTTTAAACAATATTAGGAATGGAAGGGTAGAACGTACATGAAGTAACTTGGGGTTTTAGCAGTATTTTTCCCCCTCATGATATCTCCATGATGTAAGACTTGGAAGGAAAGATGCATCCTAAACAACGACAAGCTACACAACAGAGCAAGGTTTAGAATTTGATGTTTTCTATTCTAAGCCCTGACCTGGGAAGCCCTTCAACATTATATTTACTTTCAAACGATTTTATTCAAACAACTCCCCCCCCCTTACATTAACTGGGTTGCTACAGAATGCAAGCATTTTGCAGAAGATTTTAAGATAATTTCTAAACAATCCTCTACCACAGTTCCTCAGCCTTGACAACTTTTAAGATTTGGCTGGGGAATTCTGGGAGTTGAAGTCCACACATCTTAAAGTTATCAAGGTTGAGAAATCTAGCATCTGGGTAGGACTGTTGTTAGCTGCTGGTTTTCCAGTACTCAGTAGGTTACACTGCTGCATCTGGCCTAGGCTCTTTGTAACTTGGTCTGACGACTACCATGCAACTATTAGGCCATCCTTTTCTCTTTTGGGAGCCAGGGAACAATCATATTGGCATAAATTGTGCTGTCTCCATTTTAACACATATCTGGAATGGGGCTGTGTTGTGTTGCTGTCTGTACAGTTGGAACACTGTTAGGAAAAGAGATTGGTGCCTGATAAAGAAACTATTATTCTGAGAAAGTGTATGCCAATAGGTAAACATTCTTTTGAAAATGCAAAATATAAACCAGTTTGTTCAAAGTTCAACATATAAACCAACATATAATTCAACTTCAGTCCAAAGTTCTGGACTCACTTGTAGCCCAAATAACACTGAATAGAGTGTAATAGAGACTAAGTAGGAAGGGTTGACATGTCCCAAAGGTACATTTTCAAGAGGCAACTGAACTTTCTGGTTTTTCTTTGAAGATGTTTCGCTTCTTCAGAAGCTTCTTCTTTGCTTCTGAGAAGCGAAATGTCTTTAAAGAAAAACCAGAAAGTTCAGTTGCCTCTTGAAAAAGCACCTTTGGGATAAACATGACCTGGATGACTGAGAATCTTCATAGACACTCAAAAGTCATTCTGAGCCAACTAGAGTTGAGCTGTTTATCAACCTATACTACACTGCCCCAAGGCTCCTTCTAAATGTGCCCTAGATTGTTTACATGGAAAATTTTGGGATAAGAAGGAAAACACCCCTAGTATACCAGAATACAACTGACTACACACTGTCTTGAGGAATAGGCTGGTGATAAAATGGATAATATATTGTGACATTTTTTTCTACAAAGATATGATAGGGCATCTTCATGCTATGACAAGTAGAATATGTAGATGAACCCTGGAACACTGTGGAAAAGTATAAACATTCTGAAAACTCTCAACACAATCTTAAATAAAGTCATTGTGAGATATTAAAATTGGGTGTCCTTGGAGCAATGCCGCTTCTTGCAGTTGTCATTATTGCCATACTGAAGGCTCTCCAGAAAGAATTTTCTTGAGAGATGCTTCAAACCAAGAGTTTGCTGTGATTTAACACTAGTTGAATCTCTTGTTGTGTCAGTACATTTGGAGGGTGCCAGGTTGGGAATGTTAACCCGACATACTCAGCCATCTAAATTAATACTAAGACTGTCTTTTAAAGAAATGCATCTCCCACTTTCATGAAATACTTTCTAAATTTTTTTAGACAGACAGTTTCATTGTCAAAATAATATTAGTTTATGGTTCTCTATGTTCAATACAAAGACACGATTGAGTCTGGTGATGTATGCGCATTGTCAGTAAGTAGCATTTTATTATCTAGAAATGGTTTCTAACTACAAGCTGAAGTGCCATAGAGAAAAGGTTACCTTCATATTCCAAAGCACTGGCTTGCTACTCAGATGCAAGAAAAAGAACAAAAAGGCTTGCAATGATTTAAAAACTATACATTTATTACGCTATAAGTGTTGAAGAATTACAGGCCATAATAACAACTTGGTTCTATCAACACTGAACTTTATCAGTGAATACTAAATAGCTTTAGTGCAAAGATGTAACTTAATAGAGCTGGGACATCTCCTGACAAACATGGAATTGTGGAGGAGCTAGTGAAGATTTTTGTTAGCACTCTTGGTATTATTTTTGCTTAATGCATATAAAGGATCTGAAAATTGTCAAATACTAAATAGATGCTCATTCCCTATCAAATACATATGATATCAAAAGAAGGAATGAAGGAAGGGAGGGAGGGAAAGGGAAGAGCAGGGGTGAAATTCAGCAGGTTTTTGACAGGTTCTGGAGAACCAGAGGAAATTTTGAGTAGTTCGGAGAACTTGCAGATACCACCTCTGGCTGGCCCCAGAGTGGGGTGGGAAATGGGGATTTGCAGTATCCTCCCCCTGCCACGCCCACCAAGCCACGGCCACAGAACTGGTAGTAAAAATTTTTTAATTTCATTACTGGGGAAAAGTACAAGAAAAGGAGAGAGAGAGCAAGGAAGGATTGGGTTAAGTGATGGATAAAAGCAAGTTGATCTCTTAACTGCCATACAGGTTTTCCTTGGAAACAAGGATCCTGACAGACTCTTGGATTCAATAAAAGAGACTAGAATTCAATAGAAGAGAATTTACAATATATAGCTCAGGGTTGAGCTGTGAAGCCTTTGGTGCTCTCTGAGCTTGGCTGTTTGCTTGCAGACATTTACCTAGTCAGGTAATGAAATGTCTGCAAGCAAACAGCCAAGCTCAGAGAGCACCAAGGACGCTATGACTCTTAGATTATTTACAGATAGAATTTCCTAGAAGCTCCCATCAAAATGCATCGCGCAGCTCTCCAGTATTTCCTGAGATGTGTGCACGCATTTGTGTGTGAGAAGAAAAAGTACGAAATTAATGCTGGAGAATAATGGAAACAGTCATCCCCAGCCCCCCTCCTATGATCCCGTTTAACATTCCATGTAGGAGTTAGGGCAGTTATGCAAAAAAGTATTCCTAGAAGCACCTTGGCTTTCTGGCTGCCAGCAAAAACCAGGGTGTGCTTTCGGTTTAATAACCCCAAGGCAGTGATCATGAAATGAATATTCTTTTATTGATGACTGAAATGGGGTTTTCTGTGATTTATTTTCAGTTTTTAAAATTAATTTCATTTGCAATGACCTTGAAGGAGAAATATTGCAATGGTTACATCTGGGGTGCTTTCCACCTCTTCTGAGACTTGTAATTACTGAACAGAGATAAATAAAAACATACCAAATGTGAAGTGCTCCTGTGGACAGAGTGATTAATTTATGTTTGAGTTTAAGAAAGAATAGTTTGGTTTTTTCCTTTTTCTGGATTTTCAGTCCTGTAACTCTTGTATGAATGAAATAAAATGCTGGAAACCTATTTTGCATGAATATTATGATGGAGAACAAAATAAAAATATGAATTATTCTGCACATTAAAAATCCTTCATGAAGAAATGCCCTCCTTCTCAACAGGCAGTGGGTTAAGCTTCAACGAATAACTCTGCTCATTGGAGGATTTAAGCCGGCAATATTTTTTTCAGGAGGCACTTATTCTTGTTTCAAGGCCTGAAGTCAGCACTGAAGACTATAGTTAACAATTATCCAAGGCTTATTCCCCTGGCTATCATGCTCCATGGCAGTTTTAGGGGAAATCTGGACCAGTTTTCCACAATCCTGTCTGACTTTCAGATCTCAACCATGTTGCAGCAATGAAGACAGTGCTGTATAGTGGCAAGAGCTTTGGATTAGAATGAGAGAGGGGTCAAAAATCTGCATTTAACCATGAATATTACTGGGTGATTTAGGACCAGTCAAACTGACTTTTCTTCGTAGTCCGTTCTGAGTAAAACGGGAGGGACAAGTAATAAGGATGTTGCCTTTAGATCTTTGGAGGAAAAGGATATTATAAATGCCACAAACCAGTAAATGAATGTGCATGATTTGATCCATTATTGCAAACCCTTCAAAACTGATATTGCAGATTTTTATGACTTGTCTCAGCCACAGTTGATGTGATACCTTATTCCCTCTTTTCCAGTAGCTATTTGCATTCTGCCAGAGGCAGAGGTGTTTGTGTGAACAGGGCATGATTTGACTGTCAGCATCAGGACATATATAATGATTTGCCAGTCTGAGATGAAGGACAATCTAATGGTTCATAGGAATTACCTCCCTTGGTGCTATCTTCAGAATACTATGCACAAAGGAAAGCAGATTAGAGTAGATAACCTTTGGTAATGGCTCTGAGACATAAGAATGCAAAAGTCTCCTAAACAGAATTGCCTGGTCATTGATATACAAGGGAAATGTCAGAGTTTCGATGTGAGCTAAATGACATTCATTACCATCTTCAATTCCCACTGATTTTAGCCCAAGTACTGTATATAGTCCTTTTTCATGGGGTGCATGTGTGCCTTTGAGGCAGAATTTTAACTCGTGATGACAGCCTGGACTAGCACTCAGTATGTCTTTGGCAAAGTTTTTCAGAAGTAATTTGCCATTGCCTCCTTCCAAGGACTGAGAGAAAGTGACTAGTCCAAGGTCATCCAGTTGGCTTTGTTACTAACGTGGGACTAGAACTCCCAGTCTCCTCCGGGTTTCTAGCCTGATGCCTTAATTGCTACAAAAGGATAGAATCTTTGGGGAGGGGACAATCATTTTCCGTAATTCAAGCATCAGAAGGACTGCATGTTCTGGGCACATACTGAAGAAGTGGAGAGTATTGTTTTTTGCCAAATACTTATTGTGTATTTGCTCTAAAGGGGGAAACATGAAAGTTAAGTCTTTGTAATGGCTCCAAATTGTCTACCAATTGTTTACCCAGCTAAAAGTTGGTGGATCCTTAGAAATGTACTTCAGGGTGACATTTCAAACTGGATTTCTTTCTGAGCTAGATTGCTACATAAGTGTTGCTGGACTACAATGACATTAAGAGTTTATTTATATTACTGGTAGTATTTTATGTTTGCATTAAAAGCAACCTTTTTGTTAAATGCATCATTGAAATAATGAAGATTCAGGAAGTCAGTGATAAATTTTTGGTAGGACAGATGTATACAGTCTTTGAGCAAATATGCTGGTTGCAAACACATTGCCTGTTACTTCTGTCTGTTGAATAGGAGAATGCTATTCTTCATCTTTACAGGTCCATCCGAATAGTACATTCCTTAAAGTGTGTATTTTGCATCAGATTATTCTACTCCTCAATCGGTTGGTTCTCTTTTTTTGTTCAACATGTATTGATGGCTTCTTATAAAAATTGTATGGAAGTATATGATTAGATATTATCCAAATGCAGGTAACTTAAAACTCTACTTCATCTGGTTTAAGTGCTTTGATTTTGGTCTTGAATATGACTAAAATGAAGATGATCAGCAGAAAATGTCCCAGAAAACTTTGAGTTTTATACTATGGAATTGCATAGCTGCAACATAGGCTACAAACAACAACCTTCAGTTCAAGCAGATAAAGCTGTCAAGCAGCTTGTCTATTTAAGATGGATTTGGAAAACATGTCTGTCTAAGATGGATTTGGGAAACTTCTGTATCTGTCCAAGACCATAACTCTGTTGAAGTTAGGGTACCCTTGAAAACTGTTCATTTTGTAATACTTTTGTGCTGAATCGTTGTTAGTATGCTGTATCAAAGTAACAGTTGCACATGGAAGTGTTCAGAACTAGATGAGCAAGACCCTTGCAACAAAAATACATTGTTGAAAGCCTGTTGCAATGTACTTTGAAGCCTCGATTGATTCCCTGTTCTCTACAATATATATTCCAAAGTGCTGTGCTTAACTTGGAACTTTCTAAACATCTTGTTATCTGGATACCATGGTTGCTACCACCTCTGTTGCTTCTTCTTCTATTGGATTTTAACAACATTATATAGCCCACCTGGGTTAACTTAAATACATAGACAAAAGAAAAGAATGAAAAAGAAAAGAAAACGACCATTTTCTTCCAGGTTACATAAAACAGAGACTTAAACTAGCCTTTCCTAATCTATAATTCTGCAGATTTGTTAAATTGATAACATGCTGTGGAGGGCACAATGTTGGGGAAACATCCTTTGGATGAAACTTTTAAGAGGGCAAATTCTCTGTATTAAAATCTGTAAAATGCAACATGGATATACTTTTAATATTAATTAATATTGATCCCTTTTGTGTATTTTATTTATACATGGAAATAGTGAAAATGCCCTAAGGATCACAGCAGAAATGATATCTATTGTGATTAATTGTATTTCCTTGGATCAACTGTACATGTGTGCAGATGGGGCACTGATACTTTAACCCATCTCTTTCCATTCATCTTTTGTACATATGGCTATCAGTGAGGCAAGATGCTTTATATTTCATCTAAACATCTAGGGGTTATTGCATCTGATTTCTGTTTGGCTCTCCTTTGACAAATTACTTTCTTAACTCCTTCCACCAACCTCATTTATTATAGCTATTAATAAAGCTATATCTCATTGTAAATGGTGCTTTATAGAAGTGTTACAGACTATGTTCTGCTATCTGGACAAAATTGGTCCGATATGCAATAGATTGTATTCTAGTTTTAAGTAGCTAAACCGAACTAAACTGTTTGCTAAGATGGCTGACAGGTGATATGTATCCTGCCATAATAGAGCATGAACTTTGACTTGTATTTAATGCCTGATCATCACTGTTAGGCAACCTGCAAGTTCACCTATTGGATGTATAATTAGCTTTATTTTTCAAAGCTAGATTCACCTTCAGACAAAAGGGATATTTACTCGAATAAGGGTTTAGTATATTAATTGCCTTTTTACAGGATACCTCTTATTCAATACAGTACTCCATAATATAAACACACTTTTATACACTTATTCTATATAAAGTAAAGCCAGATGTGGGTGATAATTCAGCATATCTGAAGAGTGCCAAGCTATAAACATTTATATACTTGTTGAAGGAAGTTGGTAAAAGTCCTGATAGGTAAGCTCTCTAATGAGAGAGGCAGATGCATGTATAACATAGACCTTATGGGGCTTGGATGGAAACTTCTCCTCTTAGAAATTTGTTCATGTGGGTTTCAAGGGTGACACAGTGCAGCAGCTGTGGAGTAGCTATGGTTATCCAGGAAACTCAAGTGCTTGTCAGGTGTGCTACTCCACTGATAAGCGTAAGTGAGATTGAAATTGTGCTCTCGAAGTCAAATTACCACTACTGTACCTTCTCTTTAGTAGCCTTCTTATTTATGATGCTTAGTATGTAGCTGGGTTGGGAATGGAGCATCTCAGGTGACTTCAACTAACCTTCTTTGGATATGAAGTTGGAGGAAACTATGGCATTTATGGTTACGATCACAACCATGGACCTGTGAGGGCTCAGCTCATTGTGTTAGGTCCATGATAGAGCTGATTTTTGTCTCAGGACAATGGCAGTGCAATCTTTGGTTGGGATGTTACCATCAATCCTTTGTTCCCTGTTGACCCTGGAGTTTTCCATGATTGTTCCCCACCAGAGGGAAGAAGAATCTATATGATGGGTCTTCCCCAGGTGTCAAATGAATCTGATTGAGTTTCAGAAGAAATGTGAGGTTTTTCCTGAGGCTTTGATACATAGTTTGAGGCCCTATACACAATGGAATCAGAGTGTTACCATAGTTTTAACTAGAGTGTACTTGTGCTGACTTTCTCTGCTCATGATTCTTTAACGTGAGTCGTTAAAAGAATGCAAATGTCCAGTTGTCTGCAAGGAGTATAAATCCTTCTATTCGCCACCATCCAGTAAGAGCTGGAGAAGCTTCTTGGATTAGAAGCGAAATGTCTTCAAAGAAAAACCAGAAAGTCCAGTTGCCTCTTGGAAAAGCACCTTTGGGACTACATCTGGAAGGCATCAACACTGGGAAGGCTATCTTAAGGAGATCTTTTATTCCATCAGAATCCTTTCCTGTAAATATCATTCTTCCTGCTCTATTCATTCTTAGATTCAGAGCTATATTTGTTACATGGAAACAATATCTTTTTGATTACAAACTTCAAAGAGATATGCCAGGAAGGAAAACCTTGAAGTTGGAGCCAGATAATAGCTTTTCAGAGTGTTGAAGGGGGCATTATGTGATGCATTCGCCTAAATTTTCCATGGTCTACCCACACACACACACACACACACACACACACACACACACACACTTTTTTCAATCCTTTGTTGTCTTGGTCAAGCAGAATTTGCATGGGTTTAGAAGTATAATAGGTTCAGAGATGCACATCCTCAGTGACATACTAGCCAACTGGCCCTTGTCCTGGGTGGAATGGGACAATTTGCCACAGCCAACTTGCTGAAGGACAGCTCACCATGGGAAAATTTGCTGCAGGCCAGTTTAACACTTCTATTTAATTATTTAAAATAAGATAAAGATATTTTAATTTTTGGCATTCATATTTCACTTTGTCCCTCCTTTTGCATTCTTTCCTTGATGATTCTATTCCACTCTTTCTTTAATATTAGTGTAACTCTTGTCCCACAGTGAGTTTTCCCACAGTGTGTTGGACGTGGCAAGTTGTCCTGCAGTGAGTTGGTCGTGGCAAATTGTCATGGATCCATTCTGGGATACAGCAGCAGCAGCAGCAGTAGCAGTTTTTTTTGAGTGAGAGAGGAAGAAGAATCCCTGCAATGACATATTTAAATCACTATTCATCCTGGTTTCCTAGATCAGCTCTTCTTTCTTTTCTGTGTGTCATGTCTCTACCTTGAGATTGTAACCTTGAGGGCAGAGTCTGTGTTCATAATTTTTACACAGCTACTCACAATTTAGGCATGACTAATTATTTTTGCACAGCACAGCTAGTACTGCCACTACAGCACCTTTCTATTTTTTAGGAAAAAGAAAAGTTGGTGTCTGTCCAATCTGTGATTGCTCTTGATTTTATTGTAGAATGTGTGTATATTTCTTCGAGATTGGTCGTGAATCTGGATCTATATAGAGGCCAGCCTTCTTTTTGAAACGTTGACTAGTCCATGTCCAGTTTAAGGATAAAACACCCTAAAAAAATGTGGGAACAACAGATGCCCTGAAATGATCCTACAGTAGATCTGGACAGAAAATGTCACCTAATCAAAACTCCTGCTGCTATACTAAGCTGCATTTTAATACTAATTGAATTCTGGTAATTCATTTAAAATTTGCACATATCCATAAATCAGCATGTGGAATTTGCCAAACGATCTCCTCTTCAGTGACATGTACATGCTATCCTAATGTCTATATATATGATATTAGTATAATCCCATGAATATGATTATATCTATATATCTGTATCTGTATCTGTATCTGTATCTGTATCTGTATCTGTAGCTGTAGCTGTAGCTGTACCTATACCTATACCTATACCTATACCTATACATCTATCTATCTATCTATCTATCTATCTATCTATCTATCTATCTATCTATCTATCTATCTATATCCCACTCCTCATCTACAGGCTGGTGTCTTCGGCCTCATGCCTGTGTGAGCAAAGTGTGATCAGAGCTGCCATCCCTCTACAAATACTGATGGATGTGTGTGGAATACCAATCTGCTTGCAGCAACAGAGCCAGCACTCCACACACCCCCACCAGTATTTATAGAGGGACCGCAGCTCCGATCACACTTTGCTCGCACAGGCACGAGGCCGAAGACATCAGCCTGAAGATGACGAGTGGGACCTCGTCGAAACGTCACCAAGATACTCTCAATCTTACATGGGAAAAGACCCGAATACACCAAAAATG